>NC_136483.1:71780805-72345805 GCF_053919585.1 Euprymna scolopes
CCTTCTACCGCTCCAGAAGATATCTCACTACTGATGCAATTCTCTATCTATATAAAAGCCAAGTACGACCAAGGATGGAATACTGTTGCCATATCTGGGCAGGAGCTGCTAAAAACAGCCTATCCTGCCTTGACAGAGTACAAAATAGACTTCATGGCTTAGTGGGGGATGCCCTTTTCTCTACCCTGCAACTTCTCTCCCACAAAAGAGACGTTGCGAGCCTATCCTTGTTTTATCGTTATTTCCATGGCAGGTGCTCGACTAAACTCCAATCTCTGGTCCCCCCTCGCCAATCCTTCACGAAAAACACCCGTCTAGCTGAATCCACTGTGAAAAATTTTTCCCACTCTTTATCTGTGCCTAAATCAAAACGTAGATTCCATGAATAAAGCTTCTTTCTTAGAACTGCACGCCTGTAGAACTCTGTTCCGTCTGCCTGCTTCCCACTTGACTACAACTTAATGTCTTCAAGTCCAATGTTAACAAATTCCTAATGAACCGCCCTCTTAAGTAAACACTTCATTAAATCTCCACACTAACGTACTGTACTTGCAATAACCCTTACCCCTGAGTGGCTTCCGGGCCTTGATAAGTGGTGACCACCGTGTAAAAAAAAAAAAAAAAAAAAAACAGTAGAGGAAGCACTTCAAAGAGCATTCATATTTGAATCCACTGAAACACAAGCTAAACAAATAGAAGAGAATGAAAGAGAGCACCCAGAGATCCACAAAATTACGAGCAACAATGTGATAACAGCGGGTATAGGAAACAATCCAGGGACAACAACTCAAAATGTAAAAATTAAAATAAACAACAACGTTACATCTGTTGCACAGCTGCCAAGACGGACACCATTTCATATACAACAAGCAGTAGAGGAAAATAAAATCAAGGAAATTATATTATCAAAAGAGTGGGAGGAGGGAATTCACTCCCTGGGTCTCGCCGTTAATAGTAGTACCAAAACGAAATGGAAAAATTAGAATTATGTGCAGACTTATACATGGCAAATAAAGCAGTGAACTGCACTCGTTATCAAATATCAACAGTTGAAAAGTTACTGAGTGAAACTCGTAACCCAAACGTTTTTTTTTTTTTCAAAAATCGACCAAAACTCCTATTACTACCAAATAGAACTGAATCTAGGGACATTACTACCTTTTTCATGCAACTTTGGAATTTACCAATATAAGGTACTGGTTATGGGCATTATATCTGCATCAGAAGAAGAGCAACGATTGCTTCAACAGAAAATTCTTAACAATGAGGCAGACGACATTCGAATGTGAGGCAAAGACACAAGAGAGCATAACAGAACTATAGATATAGTATTCTAAACACCTCATAAATGACATGACTGTCTTACTAGTAAGAGAGTGTGTGCATCTATCAACGTTTCTTGATTGGTATGTGTGTGTTTTGCTGACTGTAAAGTAGTTTGTGAATGTCTCCTGTCATGTTTTTGCTTTTGTCAAGAGGCCCTTTTCCCCCGGCAGGATAATGTTGTGCACATATCTGTTGTGTCTAGAAGAAAAGAAGAAAAAGAGAAAAAAACGTTATGTTTGGATTTTTATATGTGCAAGATTTTAGCACTGAATATTTTTTGCGCTGCTATTGGTTGAAAGAAACTACTGATTTGAGCTTTTGTTCAATCAAAAGTCGATACGTGAATACAACATTCAGTGCACTGTTGCCCCTGAACATGTTTCCCAGCTATTACGTTATAAACGTTGGGCTGGGATGAAACTGTAGTATTAGTATTAGTTCTGTTCTCAGTCAGAGTAGAGAATCTTTGACCGGAGAGGGGGGGGGCAGTTTTTATATTTGTCTGAATCAAACTGCACTTTTGTGGTAACTGGATATTTCCCCACTTAATAACCGACTGTGTTTGAATTTGCAAGTAAAGAGAGACTTTTTCTCGCTATTACATCTACATCTCGTTAACCAACTTTACATGAAGGAGAAAGGATTTAAAAAAAAAAGAAAACGTTTTATACCAGTCATTTAGTAATATTGAGTTACGGCCTTTCACAAACGTTAAGCAGACATATTGAACGTCATCTGTTTACGTTTCGATTTCAATAAAATCTCCATTTTCCTCCAAGTACTTGTGTATATTATCTTTCTTAGTAACTGACGCAAAGTGTATTTTATCTAGATGTTGCAAAAAATAAAAAATTTAAAAAAATTATTGAATAAATAAATAGACACGTGAAATAAAAGAAATCGTATTTAAATAATTAAAATGTCTTTAAAAAATGCTATTTTTTATGGCAAATAATATCACCAATATGCGACATTTATATGTTGAGAAAAAAGATTGAATTATTTGAAATTCAGTCAAATGTGTGGGCAACCGAAAAACACAATTACAAATTATTTACGACCTCTATCTAGTCATGGTTGACTGAACAAGAGCATGCTACCGCTCGTGAAGTTAATAAAGGGTTCTGCTCGAAATTCCATCCAAATTTCCGAGTTCGACAGAAACATTCCTGAGTTTGAAAAAATACACCTGAAGAAGGTCGGAGGTTACATCGACCAAAACGTTGTGAAAATCACACTCAAGATGAGAACAGTAGTCCGATGAATCCAAATAATATGAATATTTTTTGTACCTCATTAAACTACGTCACAGTTCCAAAAAGGAAAAACAAAATTTTTAAATATATATATATATATATATATATATATATATATATATATATATATATATGTATATATATGTGTGAGAAAAGTCACAGATTAAAGATCAAGTGAATTATCTTGTTAGATATTACATTGAGGTAATACTTTTAGGATGATCCTAGCCAAAAAGGTAAAGCTCAATATTTAAAAATAGAGCAATATATAATTTTAATGATTAAAGTTAAATTCTATAAATCAAAATATAAACACATACAGTGCCACGCAAAAGTATTGGATACATTACATTTTTCTTCATAACTTTAATTAGGGTTCAAGATTTTACCTAAAATTTGGTCAGTATATTTCCATTGCTATTCTAAATTATATTTGGAGTAGTAATTACAAAATCGAAGTTTAGAAAGTTTATATTTAAGGAAAAATATGAATTAACAAACGCAAAAGTATTGGATACACTTTTCAATAATTCATTTTCTGAAATAAATTTAAATGACTTTTGCTTAGCTTGTTGCAATAATGCAAACGAGTTATCACTGACCAATCAGAGAGCATTATATTAAAATAATTTTATAAAATTCTTCCAGTTTGGGCTCACTCCTTCAAAGTCAACCAGTTCATTTATAAAAATGCCTAACACTAAAGAGTTGTCAATAGACATTCGTCAAAAAATCATTGATAAGCACAAACAAGGAAAAGGGTATCGAATAATATCAAGGGAACTTAATTTACCACTTAGTACAGTTGGAAACGTTGTTAGAAAGTTTAAAAATCCTGGTGAAGCTGTTGCAAATCTTCCAAGATGTGGTCGGCCAAGGAAATTAAACAAAAAAAAAATCAAGGTGGGTAAGCAGAAAGGTCCAAAAAAAACCTTTTCTTACTCGTGGTGAAATTCAAACCGACCTCAGAGAAGCTGGGATTCATGTGAGCAAGGATACAATCAGTAGAGTTCTAAATCGTGCAGGTTTTGTATCAAGGCTCCCAAGAAAAGTTCCATTATTGAAGCTTAAACATGTTAGATCACGTTTGAATTATGTTAAAACATATGGGGAACAACCCCCAAAATTTTGGAACAAGGTAATCTGGTAAGACAAAACGAAAATCGTATGGCGTAAAAATGGCACTGCCTATGACAAAAAGAATATCATTCCTACGGTAAAGTTTGTCGGTGGTTCGATTATAGTATGCGGGTGTTTTTCATCCAAAGGTACTGGTGAACTAGAAATCATCAATGGTAGAATGAATGGACGTATGTACAGGGAGATTTTAGAGAAAAACCTCCAGAAATCTGCTGATTTGTTGGGACATAATAGCAATTTCGTGTTTCAGCAGGACAATTTTCACAAGCATACTGCCAAACTAACCAAAGAATGGCTTAAAAATAACGGAATTGATGTTCTTATTTCGCCCAGTCAGTCTCCAGATCTCAACCCAATTGAAAATTTGTGGAAAATATTGAAGATCAATGTTCACAAGAGGAATCCACAAAATATTCAACAACTAGAACAGTTCTGCAAAGAAGAATGGCGCAAAATACCTGCATATCTTTGCAAAAAACATGTGTGCAACTATAGAAATCGATTGTAAGCTGTTGAACGCAATAAAGGCTATGCAATTAAATATTAAATCAATGTATCCAATACTTTTGCGTTAGTTGATTTATATTTTTCCTTTAATATAAACTTTCTAAACTTCGATTTTGTAATTACTACCCCAAATATTAGTTAAAATAGTAATAGGAATATACTGACCAAATTCTAGGTAAAATCTTGAACCCTAATTAAAGTTATGAAGAAAAATGTAATGTATCAATACTTTTGCGTAGCACTGTATATTCAAGTTGAGAATTTATTGTTTGACACAAGGAATATATATAGAGAAGTTATGTTTATTTCCTTGAACCATGGATTTTCAATACTGGCTCATATCACCAGAGGAAATGAAATGCGGATAGCAAAATGTTCAGCTACGTATTTTGCTTTTCAGCACATATATTGAAAATGTTATTTGAATGGCGAATAGTAGTTATATAGTATAGTTATATAGTATAGTTAAATAGTATAGTTATATAGTATAGGTTGTATGAAATTCCTTTTCTTATAACTCTTATTCACAATTCAAATAACATTTTCAATATATGTGCTGAAAAGCAAAATACGTGTTTATTCATAGCTGAACATTTTGCTGATTGCATTTCATTTCCTCTGATAATATGAGCCATTATTGAAAATCTATGGATTAAGGAAATTAACATAACTTCTCTCTATATATTCCTTGTGTCAAACAATAAATTCTTTATTTGAATGTATGTGTTTATATTTTGATTTACAGAATTTAACTTTAACCATTAAACTTATATATATATATATATATATATATATATATATATATATATATATACTAGCATTTCAGCCCGGCGTTGCCCGGGTGTTTGGAGGTGTATGTTGAGAAAAAAAAAAAGCGGTCAATTTTTTAAAACTTTGACCCCTATTATGTCCCCTTAACATTTATTGTTTTGGACTCAAATCAAGTTATTAAGTTATATCCATGTCCAAGGAACCTATATCTAAAATTTCAAGTGTTTAGACCCACAATTGGCGGAGGAGTTTGGTAGAATTCTCAAAGGTCAAATCGTTGAACTTTGACCCCTTGCTCGGGTGTTTGGAGGTGTATGCTGTGCAAAAAAAGCAAAAAAACAAAAAAAATGGTTAATTTTTTTAAACTTTGACCCCTATTATGACCCCTTAAAATTTATTGTTTCGGGCTCAAATCACTTTATTAAGTTAGATCCATGTTCAAGGAACCTATATCTAAAACTTCAAGTGTCTAGACCCAAAATTGTCGGAGGAGTTTGGTAGAGTTCTTAAAGGTCAAATCGTTGAAATTTGACCCCTTAACAGCCAAATTTCTGGCTGACACCCGTCACATCGATTTTCCCAAATCTCAGTACCCGGTATTTCAAATTTCGAGTCTATAGACTAAAAATTGACAGAGTTATTGCGTAGGGAAATGTACACAGACAGACAGACACACAGACAGACACGTTCACTTTTATAGATATATATATATATATATATATATATATATATATATATATATATATATATATCCACCACAAGAAAATTGAGTTAAATCCCAACGTAATCAATCAGATTATTTACAGTGAAATCTGTTTTGATATTACTACTGAATTTCTTTTTTTTAATCGAAACCATATTTTATTAATAGTAATAAAAAGTAAAATTTTAAAATGTGTCGACTTGTTTTTGTTTTTTTTCGACGTTTGCTATAACTTACTTTTTAATGTTAATATCTTGTAAAAATACATAATAGTTAACATTTGATAACTTGTAAACAAAAAAAAAAACAATTTATATCAAAAGCATTAGAATTAAATGCTCTACCAAACCCGTCTCATTTTAAAGTTTATAACATTGTATTTTCATACTTCTTTTTTATAAAGTATGTCTTCTTGGGTGTCTTGTCGAAGGTAAACTAATCTGCACTTTTATACGAAGGTCGTTCCAAACGTAATGCCTCCTATCTTTTAACTAAAAAAATAGGAAGAGCCATAAAGACGAGAGGAGTACCATTAAAACGAGTGACCTTTAGTGCTCCAGAATTTATTTTTCTACAGAGTTACCATCATTCTCAATGCACTTTTGTAGTGATGAACAAGAGCCTTGATACCTCAGTCGTATAAGTCAGCACCTGCCAAGGCGGTCGATTTTTCACGGTTATGATTACGTTGTTGTTGTCAGGAAAATGCTGCCCATGTAATGCATCCTTCAGAGGTGCAAACAAGTAGAAGCCTGATGGTGCCAGGTCAGGACTATACAATGAATGAGACAGCACCGTCTAGCCAAACTTTGTCCCACATTTCATGGTATTCAAGTTTGTGTGTGGCCTGGCATTGTTGTGTTGCAAACGGAATGTTTCCCTTTTTTCTGGATTTCCACAAACAATCCAGGTGTTCAACTTTGTCAGCATTTCAACATTTCAGAGTTGACAGCCGACCCTGGTTCCAAGAAATCTGAGAGGATGACACCCTTCTTATCCCAAAAGACAGTGGACATCACTTTGTCGGGGAGTGTGAGTTGTGCCATTCCATTGACTGCCATTTGGTCTCCGGCTTGTAGTAGTGAACCATGTCTTATCACCAGTAATGATGCGGCCCAAGAATTTATCTTCGTGGTGATTCAACAAGTCGAGACAGATATCCTGTCGAAGGTCCTGCGTGAGCATTTGTGGGGCCTACCTAGCACACACTTTGCTCTATTCTAGAGATGACAAAATTGCTTCCTGTGTATTGAAACCCATATTCAAATCTACACGCATTTCATTCGCCATTATCTGCCAATCAGTGCAGATGAGTTGGTTGAGGTGCACAGTTTTCTGGGGTGGTTGCTGTGCATGGGCGTCCGGAGCATGTTTTTTCACCACCCTGAAATCGACAAACCAATCTCCCAACTGTGCTGACATCAACTACGTAAACGTTCAACAAGCGCCAATTAAAATTTATTGGTTCAATTTTTTCTGCATGGAGAAATTCAGTGACGCATCTCTGCTTCTGAATTACATTCATGATAGGGTTGCTGTCTTAAGAGTCTCACACTGTTAATATCTGCAACAGAGAGATGAAATTTCAGCCCATTAATGCATAAGTTCAGTCATCATGACAATGCAATTTTCATCTCCCCTCTGATCCATTCAGGCGGAATAATATATGGGAGGCATTACTTTTGGAACGACCCACGTATATATAAAAAGAAATAACATTTAAGTGATAGGCAGTTCACCCATACATGTGCAAGATCTCATGTATGAAATGAAAACATAACAGTTATCATAGCTGCCACAGGGCTTATGAAGAATAATCTGAAGTCCTACCTAACTAATATTCCTGGTGAATCAATTACAAAAGAGATCCAGACAATTGCACTTAAGGGAACAACGAGGATACTAAAAAGAGCTCTCGGCTGGTTTCAATAAAAAGCAGGTCAATATTGGCAGCTGGTTTGCCTACCCCATACCCAACGCTACAATTTTCAAAGGAAGAAAATTAAAAAAAAGAAAAAAGTGAAACAAACGAAAAAAGAAAACGTGGCCATCTTTGAATGGTTAATATATAAAAAGCTGTCTATATATATATATATATATATATATATCAAGAGGCCTATTAAGGGAAAGAACTCTTGTTATTACAATTTGCTTCGTCACTCGAAACTTTTATACTAAAAATAATTGCTGGAATCCCAGTCCTTAGAAAAGAGTTATCTCCCTTAGAACTTTTCTTGATTTGTTAACGTTTTTCACGCGTATGATTATGCTTACAATATCTTGTTTTGATGGACCTGTACAATATACACCCCTTATATATATTTTTTCTTTTCGTCTTTTTTCAGCGGATTATTATCGATTGGACACTAATCTCCCAGATTACGACAATGACGTCATGTTTGACCTAGAAAACGTTTGCGTTAGTTTCAACCACCTGCAAGTGTTTTTAAAGATTTAATTTTATCCATTATTAAGTGTGTGTCTGTTTGGCGTAATGTGTTGGGCTTTTTTTTCCGTCTTGCCCTCGATGTTTTGGGTTCGAGCTTGTCTTTCTACCTAAACATTTTTTCCTTTTTTTTTTTTTTAATGCTTGTTCGCTGTTTTGCTTTGTATTGGTTTTTCCAATTTTTCTTAACATCGTTTTTTTTTATTATAATATTTATAAAAAAAGTAGTTACCTCCCTTTGTTCAAACTAATTATATCGACCACTTCTCCTTTCTGAAAGCCCTATTTTGATTGGCTAGGATGAAGCTCCTTGGCCAATCAACAAACATTTAATATAAGCAGAATTCTGGAAAAACAGATTCGCCCTCTTTTTTAATCAATCGTCGGCCTATAGACAACTATGGAAAATCTCTCCTAAATTTGCCGCCGAATTTTGATTGAACTTTTTCAGGGAGCCGTCCAAGACTTTTGGACGATAAAGAACTTTTTATTGGACTTCTAAAGCCGCAAACACAATTAGTTTTGCAAGAACCTTTTCTTTGTAATATTTTCAATTTAATATACATAATTTTCTCCAATTCTTGTGTGAGTTCAGCAATCTTTATTTCTGTATTTCCCACTTCCTACTTCAACAAGACACCAGCTCCCGGCAATCGCCATATTTTGCAAAACTAAATAACGTTTAGCAGCTTGTTGTGAAGAAAAAAAAATAAAAGGGAAGAGAAGATTTGAACTCCTGAGGATATTTGCAAGGAAAATGGAAAAAGGAATACCAATTTGAGAAGTCCCTCTTAAAAAAAAAAAAAAAAAAAAAAAAATTTATTTCGTTTCCAAAAAAAAAAACGAATAAATAATATTTCTGCCTTTGTTAAAGGTTTAAAATTCAATGAACATTTTAAAGGAAAAAAAAATTTATTTCGTTTCCAAAAAAGAAAACGAACAAATAATATTTCTGCCTTTGTTAAGGGTTTAAAATTCAATGAACATTTTAAAAGAAAAAAAAAATTTATTTCGTTTCCAAAAAAAAAAACGAACAAATAATATAATATTTCCTGTTGTATTATTAAAAGTTTGAAACTTTCTACCGACTGAAGTTCGCGTAAAGCAGGCATCATTCGTTCAAGAGAGTGGCGTCGTACATACGAATGTAAATAAACATGGCCTCCTTATATAAGGGCGATAACTCCACTTATGCAAACTTCCGTCCAAGGGCCATAACTCCATTTATGCTAAGTTCCGTCCAAGGGCCATAACTCTTCTCGGCCTATACATAGACATTATCAACAATACTCCCACAAAATTTAACTTGTTTAAAAAAAAAAAACAACTTAAAACCATCATCCTTTCCCAAAACAAAACAACTGTAAAATGGATGATTTCCGGACCTTGAAGGGTGTTAGGGCGCTCATGGACTCCAGAAACGTGTTAAAGGAAGATATTTCCCTTAACACGGACATGTTGGAAGAACGCGAAGGTTTGAGAAAAAAAACCTTCCAGGAGGAAGAAGCTATAATTAAGGAGTTGCAGATTGAGGTCCGCTCCTTAAATGATAAAATTAAAGGGCTGTGTATAAAAGCAGAACTTGATTTAAGGGAGTGTGGATTTGTTGAGGAGCAAAGGAGGGAAATTGGCTTTCGAGCTAATATTAATGATCGCCTTGCCGACATTGAAAACTCTATTGAAAACCCCACCACATCACGGAAAAATGAACCTACCTCTGTACCTTTGCTTTCTGTCCCCAAGTTGCAGTGTGCCACCTTTAGTGGAATCAATCCTTCCAAATTTGAATATAAAAATTTTATTGCTCAATTCAAAAACTGTACTGAGTCTATTGATTCCGGCAGGGCAAAATTAGCCTTATTGAAAGGGTATTTGAGTGACTATGCCTTGCAATTGGTTTCCCATCTGACCTTGGAGGATGGTAATTACGATTAGCGGTGGATTTGCTGACCAAGGAATTCCTGGATGTCCCCTTTATAATAAGTGAGATCTTCAAGCAGATCATTTCTACTTCTCCTCAATATGACCCTGAATTTGTGGCTGTGAAGCGATACCTTGCTGAGGTGAGAGCGGATTTATCCGAATTGAGGACTTCATATCTGATAGATTTTTTTGAGGAGAACTCCCCCGGATTTTTGCTGGTCAGCCATATTATATACGAAAAGTTGCCAGTTGCCTTGAGAAGGGAAATTAACCACAGAGTGGGCACGAGTTACCCGTCTCTAACACAAATTTTTGAAAATTACAATGAGGCAGTTCGTGCTCTGTCTCGAAATAAAAAACTTTTTCGGGTTACGGAAAACCCCTCGAAGAATGATAAAGGGCAGGTCAAGACCTATGAAAAAAAGAATGGTGATACTGCTCTACAGAATTTCACTACAAGCTCTTCTGGGGCATATTGCAAACTTTGCACATCACGTGGCCACACTATGCTAAAATGCACCAAGTTTGCATCTTATGAAGCTAGAGTTGAGAGGTGCAAGCAGCTGAAACTGTGTACAGGATGTTCCAGCTTAAAACATAAAAGTGAGAATTGTCCTAGACTCCAGAGCAAATCACCCCTCACGTGCAGCTTATGCCTTTCAAAGGTGCATATTGCACCCCTGTGCAACACTAAGAGAGTGGTTTCTCTATTCTCTCACGTTTATGAAAACGAAATCATATTGCCTGTTGTAGCTATTTCTTTAAATTATGGATCTGAGAAAGCTACTATTAACTGCCTATTGGACACAGGGAGTCAGCGTTCATATTTTTCTAAGAAAATATTAAAGGAGCTGAAGTATCCTGATGGAAATTCTGATCCAACCGATTATCAAATGAAGACCTATGCGGGTGTGACTATGAAGCGATTTGAACAGGTTGTCTTGAACGTTACCGTGGGAAAGGGGAAACAACTCCCTATTCCTGTTTTAATCGATGATGGATTCAGTATGCAGTTTGAGTTCGCCAGCTTTGACCAAGTGAAGTCCAACCTGAATGAGTTGAAACACAGATTGGCATTTTCAAATGAAAAACAGGGTGATTCCATAACAATTCAGGGTATCCTGGGAGTTGACATATTTCAGTTCATGGAGGGTTCCAGAATCATTAAATGTATGAATGGACAGGCCTGGGATTTGCCTCAAGGGATTGCCCCATTTGGTAATGTACAACACTTTTTGTATCCTCATCAAGTCAGTCCTGTGAGATGTGGAATTTCCAAAACAATTGTCAATTATCATACTACAATATCCAAATATGCCCATTGCCCTGAACGACAGTTGAATTCCATATTGGAACCCAAGTCTTCCTACCCGGATCCGTTTCCAGATGTATTTGAGAATTCCAACGTGGAACGGAATTTGGAAAAAATGTTTGCTGTGGACTCAGCTGCTGCTTCCCATGATGAAGAACTAATTGGTGATTATGACAGAAATAGGATTGAAAACTTCAGGAAGTCTATCGAATTCAGGGACAATTCTTATTTCGTGGATCTACCTTGGCATAAAGACAAAATCGATTCCGTTCCCTCTAACTATCAAGTCGCTCTTAAAGTGCTTGACAGAACAATGCTTTCATTGGAGAAAAGGGACTTGGATAAGACCTATACTGATATTTTTCTTCAGCAAGAGAGCGAAGGGATTATCGAGAGAATTGAAGTCGTCCCACAAGATTTCTGCAAATACATTTGGATACCCCATCGACCGGTCTTTAAGTTGGATCAACAGGTAACCACTAAAATCAGGCCTGTTTTTAACTGTTCGTTGAAGACCGGGGGTGGTTACTCCCTCAATGAAGCATCTTATCCGGGTGTGAACATGATGAATAACATGCTTGAACTGTTGCTCTTATTTCTTACTAACAAATATGTATTATTGGGAGACATAAGAAACGCATTTCTTATGATCAAACTCCGGTCGGTTGAGGACAAAAACAGATTTTGTTTTTTCGTAAAAGATGGAGACAATTTGCTTTGCTTCCGATATTGTACATTGATATTTGGCTTCAATGCCAGCCCATTCATTTTAAATTACGTTCTCAAACACCATGTCAGCCGTTTTCCGAATGATGCATGTACTGAGATGCTGAAAAATCGATTTTATGTCGACAATTTATGTATGACCAGCAATTCTTCTGAGGAAATAATCAGTCTCTATAAGAGTGCCGTGCCTTGTCTGCAGACGGGAAATTTCCAGTTGAGATCGTGTAACTCCAACTATGAGCCTCTTCGAGACATTATAACGGAGGATGACAGAATCGTGCAGCATGGTTGCGAGTACGAAAAGGTCTTGGGATATAAATATCACCCTGAATTGGATACTATTAGCATTGTTAACACTATGGTTCAGAGGAACATACTCTCAAAAAGGGATATTTTGGCCCAGACAGCAAAAATATTTGACCCACTGTCACTATGTGCCCCGGTTACAATTAGGGCAAAAATACTTCTCCGAAGATTGTGGTTGCTCAAGTTGGGTTGGGATGAAAAGGTTCCTACTGACATCATGACTACCTGGTCGAATTTGGCCGAGGACCTTTCTGGTCTAGGTGATCTATTTTTTACAAGACATGCTATAGACACTGGTAGCCAACTGAAATTATATTTGTTCTGTGATGCGTCACCACAGGCATATGGATTTGTCATATATGGCGTGCAAAATGGGAAGTCTCACATAATATTTTCCAAGGTTAAAGTGGCCCCGATGGGGACAAAGACATTACCTATGATGGAGTTGCTTGCAGTATATATTGCATTCAAGGCTTTAACTATGATACTGAGATCCTTCTCTGGTGTCAACATAGAGGACGTTTTTGTTTCTGTGGATGCGCAAGTTGTTTTGTCATGGTTGCTCACCGAGAATATAAAGGCAAAGAGTCTGTATACCAGAAACAGAATTAAAGATATTCGAGAAATGAAGGAGAAGTTGAGTGAGGAATTTGGGTTGGGCATTCATTACAAATATGTTCCTTCTGCCGACAACCCGGCTGACCTTCTTTCTCGTGGTATCACTCTGGAAAAGTTTAAACAGGAATTGGACTACTGGACATGCGGACCTGCGTGGCTTGTTGAGCAACCTGAGAAGTGGCCTACGAGTACTTTGAGCTGTCTGAGCCCGGAAAATAAGTGTCATGTGGAAAGTGTTTTCCATAATACATTGAGTGAAGCTGTTAGGGAACCACTGATTCCATTTGACAGGTTCTCGGACTTCAACAAGTTGTGTCGATCAACTGCTTTCGTATTCAAGTTTGTGCATCGATGCAGAAAAGTGAAGGAACATTCAGATCCAAAACAGAATATTCTGTACAATTTAATTTAAACACTTTACGTAGCAATCACAAATATTGTAACTGATTGCCTTTATATAGCATGCAACGATTTCAATCGTCGCATTATTTGTTGTTGTTGGGAGAGTATAAAAAAAGTAGTTACCTCCCTTTGTTCAAACTAATTATATCGACCACTTCTCCTTTCTGAAAGCCCTATTTTGATTGGCTAGGATGAAGCTCCTTGGCCAATCAACAAGCATTTAATATAAGCAGAATTCTGGAAAAACAGATTCGCCCTCTTTTTTAATCAATCGTCGGCCTATAGACAACTATGGAAAATCTCTCCTAAATTTGCCGCCGAATTTTGATTGAACTTTTTCAGGGAGCCGTCCAAGACTTTTGGACGATAAAGAACTTTTTATTGGACTTCTAAAGCCGCAAACACAATTAGTTTTGCAAGAACCTTTTCTTTGTAATATTTTCAATTTAATATACATAATTTTCTCCAATTCTTGTGTGAGTTCAGCAATCTTTATTTCTGTATTTCCCACTTCCTACTTCAACAAGACACCAGCTCCCGGCAATCGCCATATATTAAAACGGGGTCACTCTCTCCTACATACACCCCCCCAAACACCCGGCCAACCCCGCTAGTTTATATATATAGAGAAGATAGATAGATAGGACTTCCATTTCTTGTAATAAATAATTTTACAAGAATTCTTCATAAGTTTTAGCTTCGATTATAGCTGATGGCACTCAAGTCATTTTTATCAAGAACTCTTATGTTTTGCTTTCAGTTCCGATTATAGTTGAAGGAACTCAAGTTATAAATATATATATATATATATATATATATATATTTTTTTTTTTTTTTTTTTTTATTCAAGCTGATGCACCTAAGTCATATGGATATATTTTTTTATTTTTGAAATTGCAACTTTATAATATATAAAAATCGATAGAACATTAACTCTATAATAATATATACAGAATCTGTAAGAATTCAAATATATTTAAATGTACTTTACGACTGGGTTATGCCGGGCATTCCTGCTAACTTAAATCAATACTTTTGCAGTTTTAACAAAAGAGCTACAATAATATCAGAGCGTCTTCATTTACACTGAACATCTACAGAATGCCAACATCAATATATTACATATGAATGAGTCCCCTGTGGAATTTCCACAGGTCTGCTAGTTTTTAATTAAGATTTTACTTCCATTTTTGGTATAGATACTTATATTTTTGCCTAATATGTAAGTATATCAGAATTTTTTCCTGTTAATTTATTCAGAAATGTGATTTTCATCTGCACCTCATACATACTGTATAAGTGAGTTGTCTCCAAGGTTTAAGCCAGCTTATAATTCAAACGATTGGATGCATTCATGTTGCACAGTGTTTGACATTTGACCTGATGATGTCCAGTTACTCTTCCACCAATGAACAGGATTATATCTAAGGGGTCATTGCTAGTCAGGTTTAGGTCTGTCCTCTCTGCTTTTGTTACTGATGAGATGGATCTTGCAACATGGATGGAATTGAAAATTCGGAGACGAGCTGAGTGGAATACTTCTAGCTGCTACAAATTTCCCATGTGAAGCAATCAGTATGAATGCGGGTTGACAGCTTCATTTCAAAATCAGAGTGAATGTTGCCAATAACAAAAGACAGGAATGGTAAAGTTGGTACATACAAGAATTCGGTACTTACCTGTCCGAGTATATTTGACCCCCACAATATTTAAATTCCTAACCATCAAAGACTTCCCCATTCAGATATGTCGATGATGAGGAAAATTATGTTAGGATGCTGTGTTTATCTTCATCTCAATCATCTTAATAAAATTCTCGCATATTCTTTGTAGTCAAAATCCATCACCAAAAATGGCCTATATATGATCTTTGATAAAGAACACAAATCAGCCAAGTCAAACGCGATTATATGCTGTTTGTAAGATTACGTGCTTTAATATTTAGTGTAAATATTTGCATAGACTAATTTGGTTGTATGAAAATTGCATTCCAGTTGAAATGCAGTGAAATACTTTTCAGCTACTTCAATTAAACTTAGTTGCTTGTAAGAATTTTTTTAATACTAATTAATCATCACTTATCAAGGCTTTTGTATACTTAAGGATAGGCTTGATGAGATAGATTAAGAGTTACAGGATGAATATTATGAGAGGGTTGAAAATGATTAATGGAATGGATAAGATTTGATTATTTATGAAGATAGTTTATAACAAGTATTTGCTAAGATTGGACTGAAAGAAGACCATGTTGTAGTATACTAGAGAGCAGTTTCATAGATGGAAAGTTAAATAATTGAAATATGAGAAAAATATTCACAAAAATATTAAAGAATGAGGCAGAGCTGAAAGAAAGCAACCTCACCATGGACATGCATCAGAAGCAGAGATGCATCATTGAATTCTTCCATGCAGAAAAAAAAAAAAAAACTGATCAACATTCATCAGCACCTGTTAAATGTTTATGAAGCCAATGCAGTTGATGTCGGCACAGTTAGATGAGTTGTACAATTTCAGAGTGGTGAAAGATGCAAGTGACAAAGCACACTCCAGACTTTTACAACCGAAGCAGACTAAAGTGCATTGAGAATGGTAGTGACTACATAACAAAAAAAATATATATATAACATTTACGTTATATATGGTTTACGCATACATGTGAAACATGGAGGAGAAAAAAAAAATTAATTTAAAAAAAAAAAAACGGGGGGGGGGAGAGGCGTCTTTGAATGATCGATATAAAAAAATAATCATGCGTTAAGGGAAATAACTCTTGTTATTGCAACTTGCTAACTTAAGTTTTATACTAAAAATAATTATTGCAGACTTGGAATGGCTAGAAATCCAGGTCCTTAATTAGAAAAAATTTAAGAGTTATCTTCTTTAAAATTTTTCTTGATTGGTTTATAACGGCAAGATTTTTGTAGCATTTTGTGTGCAAGATTAAGCTTGTAATATTTTTGGTGGACCTGTACAATGCATCCCCCCCCCCCCGCATTTTTTTTCTTTTTGATTTTTGTTTTTTGTTTTTTAATTTTTTTAGATGATAATTATCGATTGAACACTAATCTACCAGATTATCAAAAACAAAAAAAATTTCAATATTTATAACTTACTAATTGACAACAGGAGCAACTGGCATCTTGAAAAAGAATTTCAAAAACTATCTGGCAAATATACCTAGTGAACTAAGTGCAAAAGATTTTAAAAATTGCACTTGGGACGGTCAGAATCTTGAAAAGATCTCTCGGTTGGAATACCCGAGTTAGCATGCCCCATTCCCAGATTGAACAAACTAAGAATTTACTTTTTTTTTTTTTTTTTTTTAAGTTTTAACGCGCAACAAAACTAGTCAACTACTTACATCTTAAAACTCACCACTACAGTATACTGTATCATTCAGAGATTTTGAATAATTCTAAGTTCATATTTACATCCCCTAACACTTATATTTGGCCAATCAAGCACAGCACAATTAAATCGTTTTCCCCGGTTGTGGATTGGTCTATACTATGCTCGTTTTACTTTTGGAATTTCATTTTGGCTACATCCCTATAACAGTAGTTTTGTGATAAAGGGAGTAACTTTTGCATCAACAATACTCGAAATAATACAATGCAGTTTCAGAAGAACGTATTTCGATTTTATTTTTTTATATTTAAAAAGTATTTTAATAGTATTTATTTCGATTTTATGCTAAAATCCTGAAAAAATTTTAAGGAACGTAAAGAATGATTTTCAACACCTTTCCAGGACAAAGCTTAAAATTCAAGGCATTTTTATGTCTGTGCAAACTCAATGTTGAATAAAAATGATTTAAGCAACAATTAGGTTTCATTATTTTTAATAAAATTGTGTTGCTCACTTGAATGTAACTTTTAAAGTTTGTATTCACTATCATTTATTAAGCAAAATATATTAAATGCTGTCCACTAAAATGAAAATTTTATAAATCCCATTTCGAGCTACATACAAAGCTGACACTATGCAAGTAATTATCCAATCCCTGCATCGATCACAATCAGTAAACCCTCATTTGCCGATGTGATAGAAAACCAAAAGTATGTGCTTTTTTTTTGTTGTTTTTTGCATTGTTTGGACTATTGTTCTCATCTTGGTTGTTTTTTTCCACAAAGTTTCGACACTCTTCAGGCGCATTCACACTGGATGTTATTGGTGGAATAATGAAAAATAGCGCCAAGTCTTTTTTTTTTTTTTTTTAAATAAATCTGTTTTTTTTTTTATGTTTGTATATTTTTTAGATGAGGCTTGATTATATTTTGTATTATTTGGAGTTTGGATCAATCTTCTCATCATGGTTGTTTTTTTTCCACAAAGTTTCAGCAGATGTATAAAAAAAAAAAAAAAATATTAAGCCCCATCTAAAAAACATACAAATATTTTATCAAAAAGTAAGCAATTTGAGAAAAAAAAAAAAAAAAAAAAAAAAAAATCTCAAGCAGGGATTTTTCTTCTTTTTTTTTTTACTAAAATTGAGTAATCGTTAATGTAATTTTGCTTTAAAGATTTTTCAAGGTCAATCGCTATATTTGACTATTTTGATTAATCTCTAAATGAAAGAAAATTAACACAGAACTATGCATGGTGGAGTAAATATAGAAAACACTAAAAATTATCTCTGCATATAAAGTTAGGTATATATACACACACAAGTTTGGTGGTTAAATTTTAAATTCTGAAAAAACAACATATATACACATATTCGAATTAAGAATTTATTGTTTGATAAAAGGAATATATAGAAGGGGTTATGTTAATTTCCTTAATCCATGGATTTTCAATAATGGCTCATATCATAAGAGGAAATAAAATGCAGTTAGCAAAATGTTCAGCTGTGAATAGACAATCTCCCCACTATAAAAATAGCTAATTAACCACAGTATATAAAGCATTCACTCAAACATCGATCCCAACTAAACGAACAGCAAAACCTACTCATCCACAGATCGCCTTCAAACAGAAATATATACATTTTAAATAAAATTAATTAAACCAGATCACACTACAAGCATAATGAACAAACTGTATCTAAGTTAATCAAGTTGCCTTTAAATATACCCTCAAAATTAAAAGAACCCAACCTTAAACTCACTTAAATAAGTAACCCTCCAAGCATTCACAAAATTCAGACCATGACTCATTCCTTGCTCCACCTCACCCATCCACAGCAAAAACAGAACGCCCACCCCATATCATGCACAACACTCCCATTGAAAATCACAAGAATAGCCATTTCCCATTTGAACTTAAAAATCAAGAGGTCAACATATTTACTGAATACTAAAATACAACCCCCCCCCCCGAACAAATTCCATTAAGCACCTGTCTGCTCGCCCAACTTTAACCCTCCTCCCTCTCTCTTTAACTCATCTAAAAGGCTTCCCTCACCCACTATCAACAAGAAAGCGAACTAGCACTCTACCGAAATTCACACCAGAAGCCAATCCTCCAAACCACCTTTCTGAATATCATCTCCCAGATTATTTTGCTACCCATACTATTGATTTCCATTGCATACATAACTCAATGCTCAAATTCTATGACCCACGGGGATAATTACAATGGAATGGTATATACATCCAACATCGGATACACTGTGTCAACACTGAACAAGATTTTGGACTAAATACACCAATACACACTCAACGTACCCACGAATATGGCTGCCCCGTATACCTTTCGGAAAATCAATAAGTAGCAATACGCTTTTTTGCTATATGGAAATACTACCTTCTCCCCACCTGGATTTATAACCTCGGAGGACATTCTTCCAATAATGGACTGCCCAGGTTGTATCAAATTCTTTCTTCCTATAATTATCTCCATATAATTATCAACAACCACTCAAAAAACTATTTTCAATAATTGTGCTGAAAAGAAAAATATCTATTCACAGCTGAACATTTTTCTAACCGCATTTCATTTCCTCTGATATCAGCCATTATTGAAAATCCATGGATCAAGGAAATTAACATAACCACTTCTATATATTCCTTTTGTCAAGCAATAAATTCTTAATTCAAATATGTGTCTATATGTTGTTTTTTCAGAATTTAAAATTTAACCACCAAACTTATATATTGCTCTATTCTTAAATATTGAGCTTTTCCTTTTTGGTTAGGATCAACCTGAAATTGTTACTTCAAGTAATATCTATCAGGATTTTCATCTGAATTCTATCAGCGTCTTATCTTGCTTATATGTATACAGTAGAACCCCGGGATACGTTTTCTGTTCAGGTTACTATGTGAATACAATTTTTTTTCCCAACCTCTGGTTACGGTGTTATTTATAATGTTCTTTGATTATATACATGTGTATTATATACTGTGCTGTATTTTGTTACTAATTTTTAATATGTACTGTTTAAAATTTTGCTTAGGCCTCACCATACAATCCTAACCCCAGAACGGATTAATGCTGTACCCTGGGGTTCTACTGTATATTTTCCCAAAACCTCTGGCCTTGGAGGGGAGACTAAAACTTGCTATGGTTTCAAATGATCTGAAATAACAGCAAGGGAAGAATCGATTCCAAATGTTATATTTTACCTCTTTTGGAAAAAGGGTACGATTATGAATATCTACAGTATCAAATAATCCTTATACACTGTGAAATTTACTTTATGTATTAAAACCAAAGAGGGGCTATATAACATAGAAATATTTGAAATCAAGTCTCCCCTTATTTTAGATTATTTGAAACTATAGCCAGTTTTAGTTTTTGTTCCATCAAGGTAAGAGGTGTTAGGGAAATATCAGATATATATTTTTTTTTTTTTTTTTTTTTTTTACATTTTCACCCCAAACAAGGCAAATTGCCACTTTGGTGTAGGGGGCTACTATCAGGGGCAACAACTACTGGGGTACTATGTAGGGATTTGGGCAGCAAGGTGTCGGTTCACGTTACACTTGAACTTCTGCACGTCAGTACTGTTGGGGAAGCAGGGACCTGGGATGGAATTCCAGAGTCTAGCGGTTCTGGGGAAGAAACTATTGGAGTAAAAAGATCTTTTACATCTAGGGATTTCTACAGTGTGGGGGTGGGATTTAGTAGCCTGTCGGGTTTGTCGAGGGTGCACAAGTGATTGCAGTTCGTCAGAGCATTCACCACTAAAATACTTGTAGAAAAGGCAGAGGGATGCAACATTTCGTCGATGGGACAGAGGCTGAAGCTTAGATGCCAGTTCAGGGCCTATCAGGTTTGCGACTCTCTTTTGAACCTTGTCAAGGAGCGAGAGACTAGTAGCAGATGCACCAGCCCAGATGTGGCAGCAATACTCCATACATGGGCGAATGGTGGCCTTATAGAGGTACAGGATACTTTCGGGTGTTAGTAGATTTCTAGCACGGTAGAGAGAGCCTACCTTTCTTGCAGCGGCCCTGGCAATGCCTTCAATGTAATTGTTCCAACTCATGTTTCCTGTGAACGTTAGGCCAAGGAGTTTGAAAGATGGACTCTCAGATAAAGAGTCGTTGGCCATTGCTATGGGTGGTAGAGAGGGTTTCTTGTAATTATTGAATGAAACTAGTTTAGTCTTGGCAGCATTGAACGTGACCAACCACTTGTGTCCCCATTCCACTACAGATTGGAGGTCTTCCTCTAGTGTTTCTGCCATTTCTTTAGAAATGTGTTCATTCGTCTTCCTGTCGTGCCTGCCATAGAGTGTAGTGTCATCAGCATATATACCCATCTCAGAGGCAATGTTGTCGGGGAGGTCATTTATGAATATCAGGAACAATAGAGGTTCAAGGATAGAACCCTGGGGCACCCCCGTATTTATATCATATTGTTTAGATGTACAACCGTCGAGGACAACCTGGATTTTTCTCTTATCTAAGAAGGATTTAATTATGTTAAGTATTCTACCAGTGATACCGTATGATCTGATTTTACTGAGGAGACCCTCATGCCATACCCTGTCAAAAGCCTTAGATATATCTAGAGCTACCGCTCTGCCCTCCCCCGCGTTGTCCAGTGAATGGTATATACGTTCAGAGATTACAGTTAGGATGCCTGCTGTGGAACAGGCTTGCCTAAATCCATATTGTTGGTCAGTCAGTAGTTTAGCATCTGTAAGATGATGGACTAGAGCATGGTTAATTATGGTCTCAAATATTTTGGCAAAAAGTGGGAGGAGGCTAATGGGGCGATAATTTGATGGGTCTGTCCTTTTGCCAGAATTCTTGAATACTGGTACAACAGAAGCAGTTTTCCAACAGACCGGAAAGCAAGCTTCATTAAGGCATTTGTTGTAGAGTTTGGAGAGAACTGAAGCTACTTCGGCTGAGCACTTTTTTAATAGCACAGCTGGGATAAGATCAGGTCCACATGCTTTTGAGGTATCAAGGTTTTTGCAAAACTAGGATGGCTGTAAAAAAGTGCTAAAAATAGGATCTGGATGGTAGATGATTTCCTTAAGGGCAAATGCCAGATAACCCACTACACAATTTAAGTCATTACCATTACAACGAGCTTTCATTTGTTAACTTTTGATCAAGTCACTGAAATTTGGAACTTATAAAATTGCAAAAACAGGTAGTGTATATATATATATATATATATATATATATATATATATATATATATATATATATATATATATATATATATATATATATAAAAAATGGTAGCCAAATTGAATATTAAAATGCTCATCTTTGGTTCTATGGTATGAAGCTACATGAAAATTTTAGTCTTTTTTAGAAGATACTATTTATGACAATTGGTAAAAAAAAGAACCTATATTTTCAAACCAATAAAATATGCTCAAATTTACCTACATTTGTATATATAGTGTTCTGTAGATCAGTTTCAGTTTTGCTGCTTCAGTTGTCTGCCATGTGGCCTTACCAATAATATATACAAACAGGATTAACACCAAAAGGTATGTTTACACATAAAGGATGAACATTAATTAATAATTATGAATTTTTGCCCATTGTAAGAGTAGATAATGTAGGCTATATTTAGTTTCATGCAAAGAGACTGAAAATTCTTTGTGAAGATTTTAAATACCCCAAATTTGTGATGTTTTAATAAGTGCAGTGGAATCTATATATACAAAATTGGTTCCTGCTTGGCTTTCATATATCTTGGCATTTTACAAGTAAATCATCTATTCCATTTCAAGGCCTATGAAAACACTCATTACATTTTATAAAAAGTGCACAAACAGAATAAAATAAGAGCCAAATAATACCTAACAGTTAATATATTAACTTTTCTTTTTTAAACATCTAAATATAAAAAATTCTATTAAAAACTGACAAATAATTTTTTTTTAATAGTTATTTTCATCATTACTCGTAAGAATGTACGATAAAAATTAAAAATCTCTCTTCAATCTATATTCTTCAAATGTGATAAAAATTGTAATGCATACATTAATTTTTCCATTTTTTAAAAATAATTTTAATTAATGGGAAGATAAGTAGAAAAAAATGTTCTCCAGATAAAAAAATTCCATAAATTTCTTGAATCGAATGAAATTGATTTTTAAAGATTAGGTGACTGAAATAATATTTTTCACGTTTCCTAAGATGAACATTTTGTATCCAGAAGTTTCACAGCATTAGACATGTTAATAAATATTGCACAAATTTGAGTTTCTTTCGAAAATAAAGGATTTTAAAAGGATAATATAGACACTATATATATATATATATATATATATATATATATATATTAATTGGAATTCATTATTGAGATGAGTATTATTAATTTTCATTAGTTGTTTCATGACGTTTCGGCCAACTATTCCTCTGGCCCTTCATCAGGTGGTAACCGCGACAGGATAGAAACTCTGAATATCCTAACTGCATTCTCAGTTATTACTGCCATCCATAGTTGGCCAAATCGTGGTGAGATGACAACTATGGATGGCAGTAATAACTGAGAATGCAGTTAGGATATTCGGAGTTTCTATCCCGTCGCATTTACCATCTGACGAAGGCCAGAGGAATAGTTGGCTGAAACGTTGTGAAACAACTAATAAAAGATGAGGATAATAGTCCACAATAAATAAATTAATATAAATACTACTTGAAAATTCAAATGGTTCAGATTTGCATTAAATTTGATGCAGTCGGACATCAAATAAGAAAGATTCCTTGAATTTCAATTTCTTGAGACCATTTAGCTTAAATTTCAGACATTTTTTAGAACAAAAATCATGTAATGGATTTAGATCAAAGTGAAAATAAGGATTCTAAGCATAAGATTTAGAGGCAATTTTTTTCTCTATTATTTACTCCTAATCAATGCATCAATTGCTATTTGGATGTAAGGGGGTTACTATCTGGGACCACGTCTACAAGAACACGATGAAGGGAATTGTGAAGAGAGATGTTGGTTTGCATTACATTTAAAATGTTAGTACAGTCAGGGAAGGAGGAAGAGAATTCCAAAGAAAGAAATTAGTACAAGAGAAGGCTTTCCTTCATCTCTACAGTGAAGGAGTGGGATTCTGCTGCTTGTTGCGGGTATTTATGTTGAGTAAGCACAAAGCACATACTATTAAAATACTTGTAATACAAACAGATTTAACATAGTGAGGGACCTATTCAATCGGAGACATTTTTAGACCCTTTTTAAAAGGGAGAGACTAGTAGTAAATGGACTGGACCAGGCATGGCAATAATACATCATACATGGGCAAACAATGTCTTTGTAGAAATACATGATATTGGGAATAGTTTTCTAGCACAATAAAAGGAACATACCTTCTTTGCAGTAGATGTAGCAATATCCTTTATGTTCTAATTCATGACTGAATATTAAGCCAGCAAATTTGAATAACGAGCTCTCAGGTAGGGTATTATATATTAGTCATGAAAATCAATGGTTTAGGTTTCTCATAATTGTTAAAGGAAAGAAGCTCAGTCTTATTAGGATTTGATGTTAGCATACATTTTCATCCACGTTCCACTATAAACTGGTCTTTGCCCTGTCTGGTATAAAGCAGAGTGTCATCAGCAAATATACCCATCTTTGACACAATTTTAAACCAGAAGGTTGTTTATGTTCAACCCACGCTACCCCCATACCGTTTGAACATACGGCAACCAACGACAATCTGAATTTTTCTCACACAAGGAGGATCTGATTATATTAAAATATTCATTCAGTAACACCATGATTTAATTTTCACAAGAAGACTTTCATGACGGACATATCTTGATTTTAACTTTTGTAAGGAACCTTGAAGTAGAGCAAAAGAGTTCTGCGAGAGAATTAATTTTACCAGTCTTGAGACAGTTATTTCTCTACTTCATCAAGACAAGAGTGTATTATCTGTAGAACGACATTAAGTCCAACGTTCGCTTTCTCCAAGAACAATAACAGTATAGTTGTATGAATTCCAGAGGTTTGGTTGCATTTAACAACTATCAATTAAGAAAAAACAATTATCGTTAAACTTTGCATATTGTTTTGAGAGGTGAAAAATTTAAGTGATTTGTTTCGATACATTGAAAAGGTTTCATTTGAACATAGAGAAATGGGCTGCAAATGGAAAATTAAAGATTTGGATTTTAAGAGCTAAAGAAATTTCCTAATCTGAAATGTGATTAAAAAAATTAAATCAGATTTAAATGAATAATTAAAACAAAACAATTCATTTCAGTTACATATTTATTTTCATTTTCAATAGAAAGCAGCCAGTAGTTTATCTGAAACAAAGAAAAAGAAATTCAGTAAATATTAGGAAAAAAAAAAAAAAAGCTCATTAAAATACAATAGAAAATGAAAACAGGACATTCAAAAACATTAATATATGTGGTCTAAAAGTTTCAGATTAAAGCAACTTATGGAAGAAAAACGTGACTAATAATTGCACATAATCCATTCCATGAAGTTGTGAAAAGGGTGCAGCCTGTCACCCGTTTAAAATAAGCGTGGAAGAATATGATAAATCAATAATTTGAAGACAGGAAAATTGGGTTGTCATCCACTTGTGGCACGATTATTAATGCCACAGGTAAAGACATTAAATTAGCAAATTGTTTTTGCATGTTATGCCTTTACCAACTCAATTCTTGGTCAAAGAACAGAGATAAGACATTGTACCAAAGTAAGGATTTGCTAAGCGCTGGTATAAATGATCCTCATTCATGGTAGTAAGTTCTGGTCAAGCCGAAAATGTTAAATAACTGAAAACTTTTAATCATCATTATCTACGACACATCTATGTTCGATGGTAGCACTTTATTTCAAACGTTTCCACCGCATGCCTTCGCTGTTAGGAAAGTTCATCTAAGAAGTAATTGCTCCCAGCTTCTCTATAGTGATGGAAAAAATGTTGACAATGAAAAATCTGATTGATGATAGTTAAAAGCCGATTCAGAATCCAACTATATTCCTATATTTTTATGAAGTTCATCAAATATCATAGTTAGTTGCAATTATTAGTTAGGTTAGCTGCAGTGGGAAATGATGGACAGCAAGCTCACCTCATCACAGGTGAATGCCATTTCAAATCAAGATCGTATGCTGAAGTACAGACAAGACTTGAGAATCATCATAAGACAACAGGACACCAGATACAACCAATGCAAATTCCATCTGGGCTGTGGCTACACAGATCAGATTTTAACATTGCACAGAATCCCTGAACATTGCTGGAGCTTTCAGCTGAAAACACTTGTGTGCATCATCGACTTTGCCGCTGCCTTTGACTCAGTTGACCGTGAAGCTCTTTGGTAGAAAATGCAAGCAGATGGCATCCCACCGAACTTGATCAAAGCTGTCTACCTATTCACGCACGAAGGGTCGCACATATGGTCAAGAGTTTAACTTTTTAAAATGCAACTCGGGTGTCAAGGCTGTGTTCTCTCACCCACACTTTACAACTATGCTATCAACTGGATCACCTCCAACTCTCTAGCCAATTTCTCAGGTGTTTAAAGAGGTCTCTGATGGTTTGGTCACACTCTGCACTGGCAACCAGATGACTTCATCCATGACACCATCAACCCAGCACTACTTCAGGGTTGAAAGAAATGACATGGTAGTCAGCAAAAATGAAGATGCTGATCTGATCCTGTGTTCTCGCCTCTACGGAGTGCATTGCTGGAACCGCAAAAGACTGGACCTGATATTAACCGCAGCTCCAAACAGAAGTGCTTGGGCAGTGTCTATACAAGATGCAGAGAATTCAGTTGGAAGAGCTGACTCAACTGATCCATGGTAAACACTGACAACAAATTGAGAATCATTAGAAAGTGATGAAATTGAAATAGTTAATAAAACTTGTCCAATCAATTAAAAAGATCAAGTCTATAAAAGACTCCATAGGGCAGTTTGAAGGTGTTCTCTCGCCCAAAAGTTTGGTTTGTATTCAGATTTATGGGAAAACCTAGCTATTCCCGACATGCTGCAAGTCACAAAAAGATCATGATTGTTGAATCTGCATGTATTAAGGAATGCAAGAGGATACATGCTATTTGAAAAGACAAAGCAATCAGCATCTCTGCTGCAAAATCATCCTACAGGTGCACTACATGCAGGAGATACTTCAGAGCTCAGATCATACTGACAAACCATCCCTGGACTCAAAAACGATCAGTCATCTTTACAATTGATGGACAAGCATGTATACATATTTCTAGTCAGAGGAAAACTTTCAATTTTAGAAGCTTCAAAATTCAACACTAAACCCCCACCCCACCTCATTCCAGAAGGGATATGGTTAAAGAGATTAGGATGCAAGAGTTAAATCCTGAGCAAAAGCATCAAGTTAATTGAAAGAATCCTACAAGGCATGGAGAATGGGAATGCTAACAGTATACCTAGGGATAATAATTAAAAAAAAAAAAAAAAAAAAAAAAAAAAAAAAAAAAAGACAATTCCTCTGTAACTATTGTTGTTTTCTTTTTTTACTGATATAAAAAAAAGAACTCCACATAAGGTTTTCAAAGAAAAGAAAAAGGTGTATTTCTCAGCCAAACCAAGCTATTTCCCTTATATTGGTTATATATTCCAAGAGTGCTAAATTATATTGTTCATAATTTTTTGCAGAGATATAAAGAAAATGTTGTAGAGCAATAATCTAGCATATCTTCACAGATGACAATAATTAATATTTACCGTAATCTTCTGGCTTCTCTTTCTGATTCAAGGAGTGTCAAGATGTCTCCTTCACGGACTGGCCCTTTGACATTACGGATAATTGATCGATTACTATCATCAATGAATTCCACTCTCACCTAAAAGGAAAAATACAAAAAAACTTTCAAGGTAAACAGATTTACTTCAAATAACAAGGCCTTCTGAAATATTTTCTCTGTACTCATGCAGTTTACGGATTGTGCTATATTAGATGGGATTTTCCAAGTTTAATTCGATTTTTATGGTTAATATGTTTATCAGATTGTTAGGTGAAAGTACAGAATAGTTAACAAAAATGTTAATAGTTTTTTTTAAATAACATTTCATCATGATTCATAACTGGTTAAATTTATTTTTTTCTACGATTCTTAAAAGATAAAATTGGTTCATAAAAATAAAAATGTCTATTCATCTTTTGGAGAATAAAAGAGTAAACAACTGAAGGTGGGGGGGGGGGACGTATGGAAAAAAAAAATTGCTAAAATGATTCAGAATTCTTAAAAATTCTTGGATTTGTATTACAATACACATTAGTACGAAAAAGTAGTCAAAAAAAGACAAATATATAACAAATGTTATCAAAGGCAAGATAAGTTACTCTTCTACCTATCTTGAAAAGTTACATTAAAATAGGTACAGCTAAAAGGTGAAAGAAAAACCAAGTTGTCTTTTTTTAAACAAATTAAAATTATTCTTGGGCAACTTTTTTTCCAGAAAGGTAAGGTCTAAATTTTATATGAAAAGCAGAATATAAAACTTTTTCGATTTTTAATGGAATTTTAAATCTTAAATTTTGCAAAACCACACCATCCGTCATTTTTGTCTCAATCACGAAAACATTAAAATATTTTTTTAAAGGGTTTTTGAACCAATTTTTTTTCCACCTAAATAATTTAGGATGATTTGCTATAAATATAAGTACCTGAATATCAAATAATTCCAACCTTTTATATCACTCCATAGATTTGCGTAGCAAGATACAAAAAAAAAAATAGTTTCAAATTAAGGCCTGGAGGAAACTAAATAAGCTATAGTTAGCCATGTATTTTTAACATTTGATTTAAATAGTTTTAAATAGTAAAGGGTTTAATTTTTTCATAAGCTATATATATATATATATATATATATATATATATATATATATATATATATATACACACACACACACACACGTTACATAACCTCCGAAGTTAAGCAACGATGAGACTAGCCAGTACCAGATGGGTGACCATTTTGAGAATGCTAGTCATTGTATGTGTTGAACAACTCCTGCATCTTCTATTACGGTCGGGTTACCATAGATGAATAAACAAGAAATTGCTGGAAGAAATATTTTTAGCAAAATGCGCAGTTATTTATCGATTTTTTTTTTTTGCTATTGATTCTTCAAAGCATTTCCTATTTAATGGTATATTAGCAATATTGGATTCACTAAAAGAAAATTATGAATTTATTTTTCAAAGATTTAAGAGTACTGTTTTTTGCAAAAATAATGAAAATATATAATTATCCTCCTCACTAATCTAAAAGAATGTTTAACATATTCAAAGAATATCACTTCAAAACACAAAAGAAAAAAAAAATAATTCAAAATTCGGATTTTCAACATTAAAATCTGATGTGTGCATTTTTTTTTGTTTGTTTATCTACAATTTTCACCCTCCCCACAATACAATATATTTTGCCCAGTTCCCACTAATTATTTTAAGCATAACCCACAAATAAAGAAAGGTAGGTTTTGTAGGCAAAAAAAAATAAAAATAAAAATAAATATTAATTATGAAAAAAAAAAAAAAAAAAAAAAAAAAAAGAAAAGTATACCATTATAAAGCTCATTCTCCACTTAATAAATAATTGATTTTTAAAGAGATACTCCATCAAAAAAATACTTATTCCCTCCTTTCGTTTTGAGCGTAGCTACATTGAAACTTTTATTCGGTTTGAAAAACAGACAGTGACAACAAGAAAAATAGTTGGAAATTCACACCTAAGTTTCAGTGAAATACCGTTTGAAAGTACCCAATAAATGTTGTGGTAACTATTGAACATAATGACCTCTTGATTTGAATTGTCTGCCCTTTATTTAATCAGATTTCATGATGCCCAACGAAAAACTTCGACAGTTTAAAAAAATAAAAATTTTGCAATTAAGAAAAAAAAAAAAGATACAAATAGCGCAGAGGGGTTTGGAATTTAAGCCTTTTAGTGTTTTTATGGTTTTAAGGTGGTTTTTTTTTTTTTCAAGTTTAAAACTTTTAAACAAGTAGTGCTGAGTTGTTTATTTAGAAGATTGCAGAAATTCTTTAGAATTTCGGCTTAAACAAGCTACGTGTGCATGGTTCCCCTATGGTGCTATGGTGTTATGGTGCTATGATACCACAAAAAAATAGTGAAGAAATGATGAATGTGAGAAATGTGAAGGTTGTCCTAAAAACAAACATTACTTCCGTCATAGTTAAAAATTGAGTAATTTGATTTGAACTTATCACATTTTTTTTTTCTCTTTTTAGCCCAATCTTGGTGCCTGGGCGTCCTAAGAAATCACGGTGCTTTCGGGATACTCCAAACAACTTCTCATGACTGCAATTTAATCATCCCAAGCAACATGCTTCCCCTTATCAACATTGGCAACACCTGTTTCTTCAATTCTGTGATGCAAAACGTTTCTTGTGATCCCTTTTGAGCTCCTGGGAACGCCGAATCCGAGGGGTGTGCAATAAGTAATGGCCCTGACCCATTTCCAGTTGTCTGATCTAGCTGAAATTTTGTATGTGCAATGATTTATATCTCTACGGGTTATGTGGCAAATTACAGCTCTGAACTAATTATGGTTTCTGTTTTACAGGTGTTTGAACTGAGTCAGGTGTGAAATGGAGCCTGTTAAATGTCAAGCAGTGATCCGGTTTTTGTATTTGAAAGGACGCACACCACAGGAGACTTTTGATGAAATGAAAGAAACTTATGGTGATAATGCCCCATCATATGACCTTGTAAAACGCTGGCATCGTGAATTCAAACATGGCCGGAAGTCTGTGGAAACAGCTTCCAGACCTGGTCGCCCCCCCCCTCCTTCTGCCATTAATGAGGCATCTGTCTGTCAAGTTGAGGCTGACATTTTGGAAGATTGGCGCATTACTATTTGCCAAATAGCCCAAGATGTCAAGATTAGTACAGGGTCTGTGGAAACTATCATTCATGACCATTTGCATATGCATAAGGTGTCTGCCAGATGGATTCCCAGGTTGCTTACACCATTCCAGAAGCGAGAACGCGTTGAGTGCTCGAGGATGAATTTGGAGATGTGCCAAGAAGATGAGTCAAAGTTTTTCAAAAGACTGATTACACAAGATGAAAACTGGGTCCATCACTATGATCCAGAGACCAAAGGCCAGTCAATGCAGAGGAAGCACTTGGACTCACCACCTCCAAAGAAGGCAAGGGTGCAGCCCTCCGCTGCCAAGGTCATGCTCACAGTCTTCTGGGACCAGGACGCAGTAGTGATGACAGATTTCCTGGCAAAGGGTACCACAATTACAGGAGCCTATTATGCTTCACTTTTGAGGAAATCAAGGGAAGCTATCAAAATCAAGAGGCGGGGAAAGATCAGCAAAGGTAACCTCCTCCTGCAGGACAACGCTCCAATCCACAACTTGCATGTCGCCAGATCGGAAGCACTGGCGCGTGGTTATGAAATCCTCCCTACTCTCCTGACTTTGCACTCTCTGACTTTCACCTCTTCCCAGCCATGAAGTTGTTTTTGAAAGGAAAGCATTTCCCAGATGATGAAGCCTTGATTTCTGAAGTCACGTCGTGGTTGGAGGACCAACCTGGAGTGTTCTATAAAAACGGTCTCCAGAGCTCCATCAAACGATGGGAGAAATGCGTAACTCTGGGTGGTTCCTATGTGCCAAGTTTCGTTGCTCTACTGCTATGGGAAGTGGGTCAGGGCCATTACTTATTGCACGCCCCTCGTATATAGATATATAGTTTTTGAATAATATGAAAAAAAAAAAAAAAGTTCCAGAAAGGCATGTTCTTTTTTTAGCCCCAAAGGGATGCAAACCAGAATTTTGCCAGGGTTACCCATATTGAATTTACATTAAGAACAATGGCCTCTACACATTTTGGCCAAGTTTCAGGAAGTTTTAATGGATGGATCAAACGATATGGGGCAAAAGTGCAGTTTCATGCACACATGTATATTTGAGTTAACCACCGTGTAAAACCACTATACAGTCAGATATATCAAAAAGTTATGGAGCAAAATGTGCCATTTTTGGCCTCTTGAGCCCCTGGGGACGCAACGGGAATTTTTTCAAAAAATTTTTTTACTGTGCACAGCTATTTAATGAAATACAATTTGTGGCAAAATTTCAGGAAAAACTAATGAACGGTTATCTGGCAATCGTCCGGACTAATGCACGCATGGATACCACTGAAAACATAGGTCCCTCTCCGATAAATCGGGGGACCAATAAACACTTAAATTAAGATTAAATTTAAGTAGAAAAGCAATTAATGATGGCTATACTAATAAATGCCGGTAATGTCAACGGGACTTCAGTAAATGCTTCGTTCGTATCTATATGAATTTATGTGGAGAGAGGGAGTGGCACAAATATGATAAAATCCTTTACAGTATCAAAAGCATTTCATGACAACTTGGGCAAGATAACTTACTTTTCTACCTGACTGAATAAGTTTTTAGTGTTTTTATTCAATGTAAAATGTTGTGAATTCAAACAAAAAAAACTATACAAAACACTGTAAGAAACTCAATATATGTGACCGTGACATAGGCTGACATATAGTCAGTGGGTTTCTAACAGTATTTTGTATCATGTTTTAGTTTGGACTCATTTACCCAAAGTTAGCATATTCAACAGTGAGCAAGTCGCCATTTGTCTTTTTCAAATATACCGATAAGCACTGCATGTTTTTCGAACAGATTAAACACTCTACATTAAATAAAGACACTAATAACTTATCGAGTTAGATAGAAAAGTTACTTATCTTGCCTTTGATAACATTTGTTATATATTTGTTTTGGGTAAATATTACCTACGCTACAACAGAACACCAATCACTCTAATTTGGATTTTTAGAGGTATTCGAGGTTACTGACAACGAATCTGATAATCAAACCTGTCGCAAATTTACCGTTTGCATGGTATGAACCGTTGGAACCTAGGATTACCTTGCCCTATTTCACTGCCTTTGTTTACGCTACACGCAATTGGTTTCTTACTGAAATGTGCGGATGCGCGTAGTCACTTGACTTTTCACAAGGTGCATGAATGAATACATGGACATTTTAAATGACATACTTTTCATAAAATAAATTTTTCACGTTATTTCATAGTAATTAGAACAAATTACTATGAAATTAAAAACAAAAACTTTTCACCTCATTTAATAGTAAAAATAATGCCATCTAAGATTTTGCGAGCGGTTTACTAAAACTTTTTTTGTTCTTTTTTAGGGGGTTCAATTATAGAACTTGTGTAGGGTCACAGGTGCTTCTGCAGTTTAATCAATCATTTTTCTGTAAGTCACGCGCCGATATTTACTGAGTAGAATACCGTTTAACATTTCACAGAAATTCTGTAAAATATTAAACGGTATTCTACTCGGTAAATATTGGCGCGTTACTTATGGAAAACAGTTAATTAAACTGCAGAAGCACCTGTTAAACTACACAAGTTCTTTAATTGAATACTCCCACCAAAAAAGGAACGAAAACCAATGTTTTTGTAAACCGCCCGTAAAAACTTAATTTTTTTTTAGATCAATTAAAAAGCATAACATTTTTTAAAAATGACCCCCCCCACTTTTTAAAACTTAGTTATTTGAAATTTCTGCTAACAATTCCTTCGCAATATAACTCACTTTACTACGCACATGCGTACGTAAGAAAACACTAATGTAGCGTCAACGAAGGTGGTGAAATGGCACAAAATAGTGAGGGTCCAGGGATTAATACCATGCAAACGGTAAATTTGCAACAGAAAAATGTGGTCGTCGTTCCGTTGTAAGGTTTATCTTAGATATGAGGGGGGGGGGGAGAATATATATATATATATATATATATATATATATTTATTTGAAAATTGTACCCATTTTGTGCTTTCATACCTCTTTGACCAATGCAGGCACCACCTGCCGGCGTGTTTAAAGGTTAGGGTCTGGCTTTATGCTTTATAATTATAAGCTTTCATTTGGCCTACCAGGCTACAAAAACCAAATTTTTTTAATTAAAACGAAACAAACGCTATTCAACCCATCTTTATCTTCCTAATTGTAATTTACATTAATTTATACACAATTTTATTCCAATTGTTGATCACTAGAGTCTGCCAAACGATGGTGAAAAATGGAGCGCAGGTTCCTGTGACGTCAGATTTGTGTTAACTATACGAACTATGGAAAATCAGAAGCGACTTAATGATTTTTTAAAACCTTTGTTTATCTTCTTCAAACCGCAATTTATAATTAATCTTTATTATAATTTTGTTAGGTTTAAAGATTTACACAGTTTAATGATTAATAATATTATAAAAATTTGTATATTAAATATCAAATAAGGTTTTACTAAATATGTACGAGTGTTAATATACTGGCTTCCATACTTTTGTTTGGTAAAAAGAGAAACAAAATGAGGGGGAGGGGCTACGAAATGCTTAATATTTGTGCAATAATCTTTTCAAATCGGTTTTAATCTAGCGATAAAATAGCTGACAAGCGCCATGTTTATGTAAAAACTTAATATTAAGAGAGTCGCCAACCTGATAGGTCCTGAACTGTCATCTAATCTTCAGCCTCTGTCCCATCGACGAAATGTTGCATCCCTCAACCTGTTTTACAAGTATTTTAATGGTGACTGCTCTGACGAACTGCAAGCACTCGTGCCCTTTGAAGTAAATATCCTCGACAAGCAACTAAATCCCACCCCTAAACAGTAGAGATCCCTAGATGTAAGAGAGATTTCTACTCCAGTAGTTCCTTCTCCACAACTGCTAGACTTTGGAATTCCCTTCCGGGTTCCTGCTTCCCCAACTGTACTGACATGCAGAAGTTCAAGTGTAACATGAACTGACATCTTGCTGCCCAACTCCCTACATAGTACCCCAGTAGCTTATGTCCCTGATAGTAGCCCCCTACAAAGTGGCAATGTGCCTTGTTTGGGGTGAAAATGTAATTAAAAATAAATAAACAAAAGCAATTATTAAGCCACTAAGAGTCATTTGCTTCTCACTCCATCCCTCTCTAAATGTGTTTAGAGGGGGAGAAAGAGAGAGCCAGACTGAGAGTTATATCTGTTTTGTTTACATTTGAACAAAATGAGAGGGAGAGATGTTCCAGATTGACCTAATTTCATTGATTTGGCCCACTTGATTTCTTCTTTTTTTCGACACCTTTTCATTCTGGAGTCATATGTTCATGCCTCACTAACGCAGGTAATTTAAAAATTTTTTGTCTTTTTTTTATCTCGAATTTTTATTAGGGGTTTATTTACTTTATGCAACTATTTCCTTTTTTATTTTATGCACAAATACGTCATAATGCAAAATAACATTGAAGTTTAAAACTATTTGTGCATATTTTATTGTTATAACTTAGTGAATGTTTTATTTTTTATGCGAAAAAGCTAAATAGTTTTTGATTATTACATACGTTACATTTCAGGCTAATTTCTTGGCAACCACTCATACTCAAAATGGGGTGTCTATTTCGAAAGCCGTTCTTAACATAGGTAGGTTGAGGGTGTCCATTCGAAATGTTGTTCTTAACATGAGGTTGGTGGTTGGGCTTCAACACCAATCATACTTTAATTTTTACCGGGGATGGGGGGGGGAGCTGCTGCTGCCACCGGGCAACGCCAGTTAACAGGCCCTGCTAATGATAAATACAAGTATTATCTCTTCTTGGTATGTATATTACATCCCCACCCCCTTTAATTATTTGGTCAATGTGCTCCGTTACACCAACTGAAGACACCCCAACATTTTCTAAAAAAAAAAAAAAAATAAAATAAAATACTTTTGAAGGTTTCCGGGTATGCTGAAAAAGAATACCGCAGGGAAAATTAGTACAGAAAAATAGTTTTTGAGATATAAATACCTGTATTATGCAATGTAATTTCTAGTAGTTTGAATTGGCCGCCATCTTTGTTTCAATGAAATGATTTAGTGAGCATGCGCAGACAAACTGAAGTCTTTTTATATATATATATATATATATATATATATATATATATATATATAGGCATCAACACTTATCAAGGCGAAGAGACCACGAGGATAAGGGTTAAGTGTGTACAGTAGTCAATTGGACAATATATAGTAATCGTTAGTAATGGAAATTCAGTAAATTTGTTAACTTAAGTGGAACAGCTCATCAAGAACTTGTTTACATTGGACTAGAAAACAACCATATTGTAGTCAGCTGGAACATAAGAAAACAGAAGACAATTCCACAGGCGTGCAGTTCTAAGAAAGAAGCTTTGTTCATGGAATCTACATTTAGGTTTAGGCACAGATAAAGAAAGAGGGGGGGGGGTTATTGATAGTGTTTTCAGATAGACATGTGTTTCTTGTGAAAGTTTGGCTAGGGGGGACCATAGATTGAAGCTCAGTCAAGCACTAGCAGTATCAGAATTTTTGTAGGAATTTTTGACACCCCTAACACGAAACTGCGAATACAATATAAAAATCTCGTAATTTCTCTGTTAAAAGTGGGTTATTTATTTTCTTTATGGATTATACTTCCAAAATAAACTATTACAGTTGTTTTAAAAGTAATAAAAATATTTTTATTTTTTTTTAAAACAGTAATGAATTTTCCGAATTCAATATTTTTCAATTTTTAAACTCAATATTTTTAAATTTTAAAAATCTATCAAAATTTTTCTATTGATTCTATTTTTACGATATTTTCAGGGTCAATGTGAAATTTTATGTTCTTTCCAATAAACCGAATATAATATTTTAGACAAACGTTTTTTTTAAATTCACGCCCCCCCCATTTTGAAATGTCTATTAAAAAGTAAATAATTAATTTATGTTTAATAGGTTTATATATCACAAATTGAAGAGAAAAGGTCAATAAATAATATATTCAAATTTAAAACAAAAAAAAAAATCAGTTTTTTAGAAATTTACCTGTAAAGTCCGAAGTTTAAAACCTTATTTTATAAGAACACATTTTTTCTTTTTGTCTTTTTTTTTTTTTTTTTTAATGAAACCTTGGTCCTTGCTCCTTTAATTGAAAAAAAAATTAGGGCTTGAATTACATTTTTCGAGGAGTTATAAGCTTAGAAAGATAGGGGGTCGAATAATTTACGCCTCTCATTTTGAAATGTCTATTAAAAAGTAAATAATTAATTTATGTTTAATAGGTTTATATATCACAAATTGAAGAGAAAAGGTCAATAAATAATATATTCAAATTTAAAACAAAAAAAAAAATCAGTTTTTTAGAAATTTACCTGTAAAGTCCGAAGTTTAAAACCTTTTTAAAAAAAAAAAAACACATTGTTTTGTTTTGTTTTTTAAATAAAACCTTGGTCCTTACTCCTTTAATTGAAAAAAAAAATTAGGGCTTGAATTACATTTTTCGAGGAGTTATAAGCTTGGAAAGATGGGGTGGAATTATTCACTATTTTCACGAAATTTCTGACACTGCTAGTCAAGCACTTGCCATGAAAATAACGTTAAAGCAGAGACAAACTCGCAACATCTCTTTTGTGAGATAGAGGTTGCAGAGAAGAGAAAAGGACATCTCCTATAAGGCTACAAAGTCTATTTTGAACTATCAAGGCAGGACAAGTCCTTTCTAGCAGCTCCTGACCAGATGTGACAACAGTACTCCATCCTTGGACGTACCTACCTGGCTCTTCCCAAGACGGGAGCCATTCATTTCAATTGATGCCAAATGGGGATCAGAATGTTGATGTAAAGATAGAAGCTTGGTTTTAGTAACCAGCCATTCCTTTCCCCCATTGTACCACATCCTTAAGATCAGAGGAGAGAGAATCGGAGAGAACTTGGTCGTTTATGGTCTTAGATGTGTTACCATAGATGGTAGTGTCATCAGCATAAATGTCTACAAATGATAATAAGGATGTGATTTGGAAGATCATTAATGTAGATCAGGAATAGAGTTGGGCCCAGGATTGAACCCTGAGGGACTCCAGCATTAATACTGTGAGCTCCTTGCCCACCAACTACTACTCTTATGAACCTATCAGAAAGAAATGATTTAATAATTAAGACATTTCCAGCTATACCATAGCTAGAGATCTTGTGAAGTAAACCTTTATGCTATACCCTATCAAAGGCCTTAGATATGTCAAGAGCAATTGCTCTAGAAAGGTTGCCTCCGTCGAGAGATTTGCTAATCCTATGAGATATAACTGTAAGCACATCTGCTGTAGATCTAGCAGAACAGAAACAATATTGTGTGTCACTAAGAAGGTTATTTTTGCTGAGATGGTTGATTACTTCTGTATTTAACACAGATTCCAGCAACTTACTCATGACGCACAGGAGAATTATTGGCCTATACTGAGAGGGGGATGAGCAATCACATGAATTCTTAAATACAGATGAGATTTCCCAGCGTGATGGGAAGCAATTCTCCTTAAGACAACGTTTAAACAGTTTTGTAAGTATGCGCGCTAGTTCTGGTTGAAGTTTTTTTGAGTACTATGATTGGAATACCACCAGGGCACGTTGCTTTACTGGAATCAAGGTTTTTGATTAGCTTAGCAACATCACGTACAGATATTTGTACATCACATAGTGTTTTCTGATTCAGGGAGAAATATTGGAGGTTGGCGGCCTTGGTCGCAAAGTGTAGAATTAGCTGCAAAGTTCTTGGCAAAGGGTTTGGCTTTTTCTGATGCTGACAAAATTACCTTAGGTCCATTGATGATAGTTGGGATAGAGCACACGCTTCTGTTCAGGATTTTGTTTGCTATTTGCCAAAACTGGTGGGAACCAAGCTGCTGCTCAGCTACTTGACAGACTGCGCATACAACTTGTGTTCTTTATCACTTTTTTACAGTGGTTGCTGGCAGTCCTGAAAGCGGACTTAGTCTCCATACATTTATTACGTCGGAAGCAATGGAAAAAAGTGATTTTTGTGCACAATGGCAGCAGCACATTTTGGAGAGAACTATGGCTGGCTGTTAGGCTTTTGCTGGAATTTTTTTGAGGGTATGAAACAGTCTATACCTACAATTAACCATTCCATCAGGTCTGATACTATAGAGGACACATCTTTTTTAAACATGGAATGCAGAGGTAGATCTGATATAAATGTACGGAAGGTATCCAGCCATAGTGTATCGATATACTGTACGAAATGCAAACGTTTATTTAATGTCATTTCTAGCTAATTCCCCCCAAAATTACTTTCAAGAATTCAAATTCAAGAAAACTCGGTCAATTTGCACTACTGGTTGTCCAACCTGTTTATTCCGGAAGCTATTCTTAACAGAGAGGTTAAAAATAAGAAAATGGTGGTACTCTTGCATTATTGGTACCGCGTTGAAATAACTGTATTTTTTTTTTTTTTTACACAGTGAGAACCACTTATCAAGGCCCGGAAGCCACTCAGGGATAAGGGTTATTGCAAGTACATTGCGTTAGTGTGGAGATTTGATGAAGTGTTTACTTAAGGGGGAGGGGGGTTCATTAGGAATTTGTTAACATTGGACTTGAAGACATCCAAGTTGTAGTCAGGTGGGAAGCAGGCAGACTGAACAGAGTTCCACAGGCGTGCACTTCTAAGAAAGAAGCTTTGTTCATGGAATCCGTGTTTTGATTTAGGCACAGATATACAGTGGGGGAAATTTTTCACAGTGGATTCAGCTAGACGGGTGTTTTTCGTGAAAGATTGGCGAGAGGGGACCAGAGATTGGAGTTCAGATGAGCACCTGTCATGGAAATAACGATAAAACAAGGATAGGCTCGCAACGTCTCTTCTGTGGGAGAGAGGTTGCAGGGTAGAGAAAAGGGCATCCCCCACTAAGCCAATTTTCTACTCTGTCAAGGCAGGATAGGCTGTTTTTAGCAGCTCCTGCCCAGATATGGCAGCAGTATTCCATCCTTGGATGTACTTGGCTTTTATATAGATAGAGAATTGCATCAATAGTGAGATACCTTTGGAGCGGTAGAAGGATCCCACCATCTTTCCAGCGATCTTGGCAACAGACTTGATGTACGTGTTCCATTTCAGATCAGGAGTAAAGGTCAAACCCAGAAGCTTGTCAAAACACGGGGCCTCTCCCTGACGAGAGCCATCCATCACAATTGATGCCAGATGGTGATCAGAGCGTTGATGATGTAAGGATAGGAGTTTGGTTTTGGATGCATTAATGGTAACTAGCCACATCTTCCCCCCACTGAACCACGCGCTCGAGATCAGAGAAAACTTTGTCATTTACAGCCTTTGATGTGTTGCCGTAGATGGTCGTGTCATCAGCATAGATGTCAATGAATGATTTAAGTATGTGTTTAGGGAGGTCATTGATGTAGATCAGGAAGAGAGTTGGGCCCAGGATTGACCCTTGAGGGACTCCAGCATTTATATTGCAGGCCTCCGATTTTTGTCCATCTACCACTACTCTTATGAGCCTATCGGAGAGAAATGATTTAATGATTGAGAAAACATTTCCAGTTATACCGTAGCTGGAAATCTTGTGAGGTAGACCCTTATGCCATACCTTGTCGAAGGCCTTTGATATGTCAAGAGTAATTGCCCTAGAAAGGAAGCCTTTGTCAAGAGATTCACTAATCCTGTGGGATATAACCGTCAGCACATCTGCGGTAGATCTTGCAGAGCGGAAACCATATTGTGTGTCACTAAGAAGGTTGTTCCTGCTGAGGTGGTTGACTATTTCTCTATTCAATATGGATTCCAGCAACTTACTCATAACACACAGGAGACTTATTGGCCTGTACTGAGAGGGAGATGATTTATCATCTGAATTCTTAAATACAGGGCAAACTGATGAGGTCTTCCAGGGAGTCAGAAAGCACTTCTCCTTAAGGCAGCGCTTAAATAGTTTCGTAAGTATGGGAGCGAGTTCTGGTTGAAGCTTTTTTAATACTATAATTGGGATGCCATCAGGGCCAGTTGCTTTACTGGAATCAAGGTTCTTGATTAGCTTGGCGACCTCATGCACAGATATTTGTATGTTACCTAGCTTGTTCTGTGTTATAGGAGGAAATATGGGGAGTTGATGGCCTTCGTCGCATAGGGTAGAATTAGCTGAAAAGTTCTTTGCAAATAGTTTGGCCTTGTCTGACGCTGACGAGATGATCTCTGGTCCATTGATAATGGTTGGGATAGAACGCACACTTCTGTTCAGGATCCTATTTGTTATTTGCCAAAACTGGTGGGAACCAAGCCGCTGATCAGCTACCTTGGATTTAACAGACTGGGCATATAGCTCTCTTGCATTTCTTTTACAGTGGTTGCTGGCAGTCCTGAAAGCAGCTTTAGTCTCAGTGCATCTATTATGTTGGTAGCTATGGAAAAAGTGATTTCTGTGCGCGATAGCAGCAGCACATTCTGGGGAGAACCATGGCTGGCTGTTAGGTTTTTGTTGGAATTTTTTTTAGATGGTACGAATTGGTCTATGCCTACAATTAACCATTCGGTCAGATCTGATACTATAGAGGACACTTCCTTTTTAAACATGGGGAGGCTGTTTTGTAAGTATTCTGTGCTTCTACCTAACAATGTAATTAAGATATCGTGAAACTGGAATTTAACCTGAAAAAAAAAAAACTGCTTAAAAATAGCGCGGTACCAAAAATACACAAGCACCTTTCTGAATAACTCCTCCAACCTCTGTTATATTCTGCTCTTATTAAATGTTCTTATTAGTAAGGATAGGAGTCTTAAGAGTGATGAGAGTCTTAGGAGAGTTCATGTTGTAAGTGTTCATATTGTAAGACATTAACACATTAGTGAAATATATATAAATAGAGAGAGAGTTTATAATTGAGATTGCATATAAATACATTTTGAGAAGGTGTTTTCATATCTAGATAGAAAGACCAATAGGTTAGCATTTATGCTGATGGATTGACAGGTTGGCATTTATGCTTTGACAGTTTGTATGAACGGGAGTGTTTGTATAACATAAATAGACACATACTTTCTAACACATTTTTTAGATGATGAATTTCAAATAGTTTGTACACATGAATAGACAATACCTTTTTCATGTAATGATGGACACAGGAGACGGCAGTTATAAAAACATGATGAGTATTTATTCTTCCACTTCAACCGGTTGGTGGCTTTGCGTTCAGGAATTCAAAGGTTCACATTCTAATGTTTCAAAAGTGACCGTCTCGCTTCTAGACAATTGAAACTCATGTCTGGACCCAGACTATCGTCTGTCTCTCTCTCAGACTTCTCACTAACTAACTCTCACTTCCTATATTGAGAAATCCATGCATGTCCGGCCAACGTGACCACAATTCACGTGCCATCAACATGCGCGACCTGCACGTTTCCGAACATTCTGATTTTCCATTTTTTCTTTGTTGTTTTCACAAAGGAATTCAACCTACATATCTAATTTATTTAACCCATATTTTATTATCCACATTCTTTCTAACAATGATAGTTTATTTATTATTTATTTCATCAGAATCAACAATTTACTGGACATTCCATTTAAACCTATTGTTCTTTAAAACTTATATCCAGGGTTCGATTCCTGCTTTCTCTCATTTTATTTTCATTTTAACTAAATCTCTATTTTTATACTTACATGAAAAGGGGACAGCCCTTATGTAACACTAACACCTCCCCATGTTAAGAACGGCTTTCGGAATTGGGCTGAAAAAAGAAGGTTTGCCGACCGTTCAAACATGGCCGCCAGTAATTTACATATAAAAATGCAGGTATTTATCTCGAAAACTATTTGTCTGCGCTAATTTTCCCTGCGATATTCCCTTTCAGGATACCCACAAAACCTAGAAAAGCTGTAGATTTATCGAAAAATGTTGAGGCTCTTCAGTTGGCGTAATAGAGAACATAGACTAATTTTTTAATTCGTCACTATTCGGAATAATTGTTTAAGGTTGTTTATATAATCTTAACTGGAAAATATTTACTTACCTGCGTACATTGTCCTTGAGACCCAGTTCGTCCAAGAACTTTTGTGACCTGAAATAAAATGAAATAAAATTTGCATTAATTGAAAAGGATGTATGTATAGACAGAGCCCCATGGTGCATTATGTTTGCCTCTAAAATCAGCTAACGAGTTTAAAAATTGGGTATTATTTTACTTTAAGGCCCCTCTCAAGTCCATATGTAACAAAATATTTTTTTTTTTAGATTTCGGTGTGCGAAAAACGAATCTGAAAACCGTTTCCATCACAAAAAAATAGTTATGATATGAAGAAATTACTTTTTCGAAAAGTGGGTGATCACTTTTCCATGTAAATTTAATTAAAAATAAGCACCCACTTTCTAGCCACCTGAGAGTGGGAGCATTTTTTGTGTGTTTATTGGCCAAAAGGTTTTTGTTTGATTTCCTTTGCATGGTATTAACCCCTGAACTCTGGGGACTATTTTCCATTTCACAGCCTCCTAGCCTTTGTTTACGCTACGCACGAGCATAAACGAAGGCTGTTAAATGTGCACTCGCGTACAAAACTGCCTTGTCACAGTGTAGTATGTATCTATTCCAGTTCATATTCCCTGTAAACGTTAGGCCGAGGAGTTTAAAAGAAGTACTTTCAGGCAAGAAAGAAAATAGAAAAAAAATCGAAACAATCTTTTAACCAATAAACCCTAAAATGCCACCTCAGTAAATTTTTAGATTAGGTCCATTATATTCTTTGGCGGCCATCTTTGTTACGCGCGTGCGCCATAAACAAATCTACGCGCGTAACAAAGATGGCCGCCAAAGAATACAATGCATAAAACAACTTTTTTATATCTTGATAACTACTTATTTCTGCAAAATTTCAATGCGATTTTCGTATTCAGCATAGTCGAAAACCTAGAAAAGTCGTCATTCAAAAGAAAATTGTGGAGATGGACCTAATCTAAACAAAATACAAAACGTTAAATGGTGTTCTAATCGGTAAATGTCGGCGAGTTACTTTTTGAAAATTCTATGTTCCAGGGGGAAAAAAAAACAAAAACAAATTAAACCCCCCTCTCCCCAACTTGGAGTGCTTTCCTTTTGTTTTATTTATTTATTTATTTTTATTTTTTACACAGGTATCACCACACTATCAAGGCAAAGAGGCCACTCGAGGATAAGGGTTAAGTGTGTACAGTAGAAATTGGACAATATAGTAATAAATTCGGTAAATTTGTTAACTTATATGGAATGGCTCATCAAGAACTTGTTTACGTTATACTTGAAGACAACCAGATTGTAGTCAGCCGGAAAACGGGAGACAATTCCACAGGCGTGCAGTTTTAAGAAAGAAGCTTTGTTCATGGAATCTATGTTTAGGTTTAGGTACAGATAAAGAGAGGGGGGGGGGAATTATTGATAGTGTTTTCAACTAGACGAGTGTTTCTTGTGAAACTTTGGCGAGAGGGGACCATAGCATGAAGCTCAGTCGAACACTTTCCATGAAAATAACGATGCATCAGAGACAAACTCGCAACATCTCTTCTGTGAGATAGAAGTTGCGGGGAAGAGAAAAGGATATCTCCTACAAGGCTACGAAGTCTATTTTGAACTCTATCAAGGCAGGACAAGTCCTTTCTAGCAGCTACTGCCCAGAGATGTGGCAACAGTATTCCATCCTTGGACCTACCTGGCTCTTATATAGATAGAGAATTGCATCAGCAGCGAGATATCTACTGGTCGATAGAAGGATCCCACCATTTTTCCAGCGGCCTTGGCAACAGATTTGATGTACATGCTCCATTTAAGATCAGGAGTAAAGGTCAAGCCCAGAAGCTTGTCAAAACTTGAGGCCTCCTGAAGACGAGAGCCATTCATTTCCATTGATGCCAGATGAGGATCAGAATGTTGATGATGTAAAGAGAGAAGCTTGGTTTTAGACGCATTAAAAGTAACCAGCCACTCTTTTCTCCATTGTACCACGTGCTTAAGATCAGAGAAAGCATCATCTGTCCTAGATGTGCTACCATAGATGGTAGTGTCATCAGCATAAATGTCTACAAATGATATAAGGATGTGATTTGGAAGATCATTAATGTAGATCAGGAATAGAGTTGGGCCCAAGATGGAACCCTGAGGGACTCCAACATTAATACTGTGAGCTTCTGATTTTTGCCCATCAGCTACTACTCTTATGAATCTATCAGAAAGAAATGATTTAATTAAGACATTTCCAGCTATACCATAGCTAGAGATCTTGTGAAGTAAACCTTTATGCCATACCCTAATCAAAGGCCTTAGATATGTCAAGAGCAATTGCCCTAGAAAGGTTTGCTAATCCTATGAGATATAACTGTAAGCACATCTGCTGTAGATCCAGCAGAACGGAAACAATATTGAGTGTTACTAAGAAGGTTATTTTTGTTGAGATGGTTGATTACTTCTGTATTTAACAGATTCCAGCAACTTACTCATGGCGCACAGGCGACTTATTGGCCTCCTGCCCTGAGAGGGGGATGAGCGGAGATCACCTGAATTCTTAAATGCAGGGCGTACTGATGAGATTTTCCACCGAACTGTTTAATATTTTACAAAAAGGAATTTTCGAAGGTGGAGTAATTCTCCATATTTACCAAAACGTTAATTAAACTTGGAAATACGATTTAAAAAAAAAATAGCGCGGATCACTAAGTGCATTAGCACCAAAAATATTGTTTTATACGGACGTGAGACGGGCCTTAATGTAAAATTTTAACAAAAATTGCTATATTAATATTTTTTTCTTTTTGATAGTATGAAATTGAATTAAAGTTTTACTATTTTTTTTTTTATAGTTTAATTGTTAGGTGAAAGTAGTAATTACAAAGCATCCTCTACTCACCATATTAAGAATGGCTTTCTAAACATTATTTCAGCACGGTAACATAAGTACTGTTTCTTACATCGTTGCATTTTGATGTTGACAAAAAAAAATGCATACAAATATAAATTTTTAACTTTTTCTTTTTGCCAGAAACAAGGATTTTTTTTATTTATTTATTAGTGGAAGGAGGGTTTCGGCGTTCCTATTTGGTACAGTGACCAAGAAACCCTCCTTTTCGGCGGGGTCGTATCGAAGACCCAAACCGGTGTCAGAAGTTTGCCGACGTTGTGTTTTCTGCGGTTAAAAACGATTTCTATCCTGGGCCTCCAATCTGCCGGGGATTCCTAAGAAAATAGCCCCTGCGGCCCTGCATATATCACGCAGGAAAATCTTCCAATCCACAATTGTGTGGCGAGAACGTAACCCACATTCGGGATGGAGATTTTTTTGTAGATGCCATCTCGAACGCCCATAAGTATATTATTTTGGGTTTGTATTACTGTACACATAGATTCGAAAAAGTTGTCAAACAAATATATAACAAATAAATTTTATCAAAGGCAAGATAAGTTACTTTTCTACCTAACTGGATATATTTTCCGTGTTTTTATTCAATATTCAGCTCGAAAAGCATACAGTGTTTACCGATATGTATTGGAAAATTCAAGATGGCGCCCGACTCTCTCTTTAACACAGTAAGTTCAGGAAAAGATGTTATAAATAATAAATTAGACAAAATACTGTTAGAAATTATCCTGTTTAGCAGAAAACTTATCTTGCATTTGTTAATATTTGTTATATATTTGCTTTTTGACAACTTATTCGAATCTATGTGTACAGTAATACAAACCCGAGTAATTTATCTTGCCTTTGGTAACCTTTATTTGTATATATATATAGGTGAGGCTTTAAATTTTTTTTTTTTTTTTTCGTTTGTCGGGCTTCCTTTCTAAATACTAGTTTTTATTTAATTAAAGAAAAGTAAAACAAAGAAAATGGGGTACAACGATTAAGATATTTATTTTTGGAATACATGGTATTTTTTTTTTTTTTTTTTTTTTTTTTTAGAATACCTTCAGTCATGGCAGTAATGGAAGGAAGAACAAATGGAAAAAACAAAAAGATTATTTAAAAAGTAGAAGTTAATAATTTGCAATGGATTTAAACTTCGTTTTTAACGGACAAAAATACGTTAGGAGACGTGAGTAATACTATAAAAGTCAAAGATCCGATTCTGTCCAACATTTTGATCAGATTCCATCGTTTTTACAATACATTTAAAGTATAAAGTTAAAAAGTGAGAAATACAATTTAGACAATTTTAACAAACATAATAAAAAATAAAAAAAGTAAAATATAAAGCTGGTATTCCACAAAAGAAAAAAAAACTAAGCTTTAACAATCTTGATTACAATGGAATTAAGGAAATGAAAATCTAGAAAACGTCATTCCTTGTATTTTCCTAAGTTGTATTAAATTAATAATTAACTAATAATCTGAAAAACGAATACAAAAAGTAATTTTTAATAACAATTTAAGTGCTGTGAGATAAAATATAATTAACCACGTGCTCCAATTAAAATGGCGACCAATGTAAGTTGATGGTGGAATAGTGATTTTAAACGTCTGAATATCAGCAATTATCAATAAAACGAGTAAAAAAAGCCAATCAATTGGTTATATAACTATTCAAAACTTAAAGTATGATAACAAAACAAAAGAAAATTAATAAAAATGACTTACTCTGGCAAGTTTTGGTGGGGCGAGTTTATCCATGACACGTTAGGTTAGAGCGTAAGAGCTAGAAAGGAATTGTGGGATTGATTTTTCTAATACCGCATATTCGCAAATAAATATTAAAAATTCCAATTTTTTATTTTATTTTATTTTTGTTATATTTTTAAAAATGTTATGAATTATTTGTATTAAAAATAATTTAATCACTTTTAATCTTAATTTCCATCATCTTAATTGATTCATTCGCTGCGGTATTTCTATATCCTTTTCTTATATTGTTGTTAGCGTTCAAAATGGCGCCGCGTCGAGGGGTCACACCAATTGTGGCCGCGATCAGAAACTGGTTAATTGGAGTAAGTATTTAAGTATCTAAAAAAATAGTCGAAGAGACTATCGTATATTTCTTGTTACACAAGAATTTCTATTCTAGAATACGAACTACAAAAAAAAAATAGGACCCATTCGTTATTGTTTGACTTTCATTGGTGTCATACTGAAGGACAACTTTTGAGATAAACAGAAACTAGTGTTGACTAAGATCAAAGTGTAGTATATTTTCTGATATCACATTTCATCTTTTCTGCCCTCGATCAGTTAATGTACTTCTAAGCAATTTGAATCGAACTGTCTTTTTGTTGTTGTTTCTTTTGTTTTTGTTACCTTAAATTAAGCTTTAGGTTCGGTTCAGATTCTGTAGAAGCACAAATCCTTTTAGACTGAAGCAGTGAAACATTGCTTCACTGAAGCAATTATTCAACATAAATTGTGTGTCAATATTTATACCTGGTCAGCGTTAAAGAGCAGAATGCGATAAAAATTCTATATAGTCATTAAAATTTGTTTTTAAAATCCAATTAACATTATGCATGTAACTTGAGAAAAAAACACGCTTAAAATGTGTCCTCGATATGTGAATAAGATAGCGACGGACAAAATGGAAAGGTTGGTTCAGGTTTATTTTGATGGAGTCTCGCTTGAAAAAGCTACCAATGAATATGAAATTTGCACCTTTTATTAAGTGGAGAATGAACTTTATAAAGGTGTAAATTTTTATTCAATAAGAGAAATCACACTACTCCACCACAGCCCCCCCTCCCCAATGTAAACAGAATTTTTGTGAAATGTTAAATGGTAATCAGGTTTGTTTTACTATACACAGATTCGAAAAAGTTGTCAAAAAACAAATATATAACAAATAAATGTTATCAAAGGCAAGATAAGTTACTTTTCTACCTAATTGGATAATTTTTTAGTGTTTTTATTTCATGTAACATGTTTATTCAGCTCGAAGAGCATGCAGTGTTTACCGATGTATTGGAAAATTTTAAATGGTGCCAGTCGGACTCTGCTAAACATGGTTAGCTTGGGAAATAAGTTAAAAATAAAAACTATACAAAATACTGTTAGAAACTCGCTCAATATATGTTACCGTTACATAGGCTGACATATATTCGGTGAGTTTTTAACAGTATTTTGTATAGTTTTTTATTTTTAACTCATTTTCCCAAACTTACCGTGTTCAACAAAGAGTCCGGTGCCATTTTTAATTTTACAATACATCGGTAAAAATTTAATTCCGACCTAAGTTGGGCTGGATAGTCCAAAAGGGAGCTGGTATAAAGGTTGTTGAAATGATCGTTATTTTGCAACCCCAATTTGGGAGTCAGTTAACCACTAGATGAAGAAATATGGCGCATAGACTCTTTGGTAAGATGTTGGACTAGCTCTGAAAGGAAGCAATGACCCCCTGCATTCCGCAGAGGCCCCCCCACCTCCATCCACAGCATACCTCATACCACACCCAGACTTGGAAAGGTGCATGTACGCCAGCAAGCAACTGGTAACAGATAAAGTGCTCACCGAGGTACTGCTAGCAACCTATCTTGTCACATAACACGAATAGACACAATATAAGAAAACTACTAGTCAGACAGGGAACACTGCAGAACACAGATGACGTTTGCACCCCTCTGAACTCTCTCTAATGAAGTGGCGTGCACTAATGACCAACCTCTGGCCTAAAGCATGTTCGATATATATCCAAGGGCCAGCAGTCCCACCACTCCTCCCAGTAACAACGTAAAATGGCAGAATCAATGATGCCTCAGGGTAGAACCACAGTCACTGAGAGTAAGGAGAAGGCCTGTTAACTGAAAAATGCCTGCAGGCAATGTAAATAAGATTTGTCAGACTGTCAGTACTATATGAGGGCCCGTTTGAAAAAGAGCAATAAAACATTTTTAAAAAGAAAAAGGAACACAGTTCGATTAATACTGAAACTGAACTTTATTCGATACAAAATATATTATCTATGTAAAATAAGTAATTTTAAAGCGATATACAATTTAATACTGATAAAACTGAATTGTGAATTTAGGGAACAAACAATTAAAGAAACATTAAACACAAATATTTTTTGGCCTTCGGAACAAGATCACAGTATAGTATCTGTGTTGATGCTACACTTCACCTTTTCTGTCCTCGGTCGGTGGAGGAGAAATCTTTCATGACAGAGACAATTTTTATTTTTGTTCCTATTCAGAGTGCCCCTTATTGGGAAGCTGGATTTTGCCCACAAGATTATATGTTGAAATATTTAAATAACTATTACTTTAAATACAGAAATTATATTTAAAGTTTTGGTTTTCTGTTCTTCTATGTTAATTTTCCCCCATGTTTTTCATCAAAATGTGTAGCGTATTAATTGTCTTACAGGCCATCATCAGTGATCGCTCACTGGCAGTAACCTGTGGTGTTACCTGGAGACCAAGTGACAACAAGTCTCCCTAGATTTCCAGTGTCCTCCACCTCTTGACCACTTGTGCAGATGATTACATGTTATCACAACAGCCGTTGTCACTGATTTCTCGTTGGTATCGGCCATTGGTGTTCCCTGGGGTTTGGGTGACAAAATTCCTCACCAAGGTATCAGATTTGGACTACACACTTCCAGTGGAGATTTGGACAGTACTCTACCATCTCGGTTTTTTCATCCTCCCTGACCCTTCACAACTTGTTGGTGTGGCACTAGTCGATGTCATCTACACCAGTTTTTTATTATTATTACTATTATTATTATGATAATAATAAGGGTACTTGTGCTGTGTACGTACATGTATTTTAAATAGTATTTCCAAGTTAAATTAAATTTTGGGTTTGTATTACTGTACACAAAGATTCAAAAAAGTTGTCAAAAAACAAATACATAACAAATAAACGTTATCAAAGGCAAGATAAGTTACTCTTCTACCTATCTGGAAAGGTTTTTAGTGGTTTTACTCACTTTAAAACGTGTAATCGCTTCGAAAATCATACAATGTTTATCGATATATTTTAAAAAGATAAATGTCGGCATACTCGCTATTGAACTCGGTAAGTATGGGAAAATGAGTTCAAACAAACAAATTATACAAAATACTGTTAAAAACCCACCGAATATATGCCCGTCTATGTCACGGTAACATATATTGAATGAGTTTCTAACAGTATTTTGTATAATTTTTTTTGTTTAAATTCGTTTTCCCAAACTTACCGTCTGCAACAGTAAGCGTGCCGCCATTTTCATTTTTCAAATACATCGGTAAACACTGTATGATTTTCGAGCCGAATAAACACTTTACATTAAATAAAAACACTAAAAATTTATCCAGTTTAGTAGAAAAATAACTTATCTTGCCTTTGATAACATTTATTTGTTATATATTTGTTTTTTAACAACTTTTTCAAATCTATGTGTCCAGTAAAACAAACCCGTCATGTAAATTATTTACAGTTAAAATGTTATAAAAAACAAAAACTTGAAGTTTTAAATATATTTCAAAGAAATAAATTACGCCCGGTGCTAAAATATTGAAAATTCACCGATCGTAAAAAAAAAAAAAAAACTGCCATGAAAAATGCTAATTTTAAAATATTTGGAAATACTCAGTCGAAAGTTTTATTTATTATTAAAAGAACGGACTGAAAAATATAATATAAAATTGTTTGTTTTGCAGTAAAAAAAAAAAAAAAATAGATAAAATGAAATATTTGACTTTCTCCAATAGAAATAAAAGTTTAAAAACAAGTTCACTTACTATATTTTGTTAGATTAAAATTATCCCAATGAGCAATTATAATAATTATTATCCAAATGGAGAATTGTTCTTTCTCTTTAGAACATACATGGACAATCGGTAACGCAGCCATATTTTTTACGCCTGTTAGTATGACCACGTGGTTGAATACCGGAAACTTTCTATACCTACAAGTTGATCAGGAAGTGACGTTACACTGTCATGTTCACTGGCCTACTCTCTCGTTGGTGGTCGTAGAACCGACCTTCTTGGATCTCCAACCCCTCCTTGATATTGGTCCTTCCCTTATTTTTTACACAGTATGTTTTTCAGGCTAAATAAACATGTTATATTAAATAAAAACACTAAAAAATTATCTAGTTAGGTAGAAAAGTAACTTATCTTGCCTTTGATAACATTCATTTGTTATATATTTGTTTTTTGATAACTTTTTTGAATCTGTGTGTATAGTAATACATAAGTTCTATAATCGAATACCCCTTCCCCCCCCCCTCAAAAAAAAGAACGAAAAACAAAAATGTTTTTGTAAATTGCTCGTGAAAACTTAATGTTTTAGATCAATTAAAAAGCATTAAAAACTATGTAACAATCATTTTTTTTTTTTTAAGTTTTTGTTTTTTCAAATGTCTGCTAAAAATTCTTCCGCGATGTGATGTCACTTCACTATGCACAATGTGATAAAGAAAACACTACTGAAGGCGGTGAAATGGCATAAAATAGCCCCAGTGTCCAGGCGTTAATACCATGCAAATGGTAACTTTACGACGGGTTTGATTATCAGATTTGTTGTCAGCAACCTTGAATACCCCTAAAAAAACAAATTAGGGTGGTCGGTGTTCTGTTGTAGCATAAGGTAACATTTACCTTATTTTTTTCTTTTTAAATGTTAAACAAGGCACAGTGCCATTTGTTGTAAGGAGATACTATTTGGGACCAAATTTATAGGGATACTATGTAGGGAGTTTGGCAGTGAGATGTCTGTTCACATTACACTTGAACTTCTGCATTTCAGTACAGTCAGGGAAGCAGGGGTTCGGTAGGGAATTCCAAAGTCTAGCAGTTCAAGGAAAAAAGCTATTTGAGTAGAAGGCTTTATGACATCTAGCGATCTCTACAATGTAGGGGTGGGATTTTTCTGCTTGAGGGGGATGCAAGTGCTTTGAGTTCGTCAGAGCATATTCCATTAAAATATTTGTAAAATAGGCACAAAGATGCCACATTTCAGCTCTGGGACAGAGTTTGGAGTTTAGTTGCTAGTGCAGGATATATTAGGTTGATGAATTTTTTTTTTTTTTTTTTTTTTAAACCCTGTCTACGAGCGATTGACTAATGGCAGATGTACCAACTCCATGCATGGGTGAGTAGTGGCTTTGTAGAAGTATTGGATACTCTTTGTTGTGAGTAACCTTCTAGCAAGTTTTATTTCCTATACATGCACCTAAAATAAATACGAACATTGAAAAAGTTTAAGGTAAAAATTAATGAGTCCAAAGGATGAAGACAAATCATCTCGAACATTAATGAAGACATTTTTTTTTAATTATTAACAAGGTTTAACTCATTTGTATGATTTGAAAACCTTAATTTTATAGTTATACAGACTAATTTCTGATTTTGTCTCGGCAGATCCATAATTATGTGGCTTAATAATGTATTCCGTGTGAGCGTAGAGAATGTATGTAAGAATTTTATCAGCTTCACTTTTGCGAATATGTGCGGATGTATATGCTCTATCTGTCGGTTTCTCTCTATCTTAATGGAACACACTTGTATGTTCAATAACAAAATACAGTTTCTGTGTTTATAAAACAAGTTTATTTTGACAACCAGGCGTCAGTTGTGGAGATAGATGTGGTCATGGCGTGGCAGGGATGGCAGCAAAGGAATGCAGTCACATATCTAATCTGCATTGACTGATCTCTTCTCTCTGACCTGTCATTGCCATTCCATAAATGAGAATTCCCATCATTTCCTTTGTCTAGGATGACATCAAATTCCAGTCAAGTTCTTTGCCGTTCGCTATTTTTGTAAATCTGGTGTTTTCTGGTCTCCTCCGATTCAAAACTCGGCACTACCCAGCCATGATCTAACAGTAAGGGAACATAAATAAAACTCTTTTAAAACCAAATCGGCATCCGTGTGGTTCTCTATCAAAATCTGAATTCAGCAACGTTGATGAAATCGGAGTTACAACTGAAGATACATGAATGTATACCATCCATGCACCCACTACAGTAAGCAGGTATGTAACATAGTAAACCCATATATCAGCTCTGATATCATGTTGTCAAGTTTGAATACAACACAGTTTGAACTTCTGGCGATTAATCAGCTGCATTGATTTGGTTACGTTTAGAGGAGTGACTGTTGGATAAGAAAATGCAGAGGCTTTGAGGCAGGGAGAAAGTTGAATGACCCAATGAAACTTGGATAAAAACCATTAACAAGGATCTTATGCAGTGAAACTTTGATTGAAATGAACCTTCAAGACTGTCAAGTTTGAAGATTGACTGCCAGAAAATGGACTTCTGACCAATGGAAATAAGATGATAAAATTGATGAGGATGATGAAGAGAAATATCATTATCTAAATGATAAAAATGGATGAAACAAACAAGAATTTCCTTATGCCTGCCAGTTATAATCACCAATTGCCATAGCTGATAGCACCCTTTCACAAGAGGCCATCAGTCAAACTCCTAACATTCATAGGTAATATGCGTTAGAATAAATACTAAGATTGTTCTAAAAGTAAAAGCTGCTGTGTTTTAATGTTTTTTTTGTTTTTTTTTTACTAAAAATAATTGAAAAGCTTTGAACACAAGTACTACCATTAAAACGAGCAATCTTTTGATCCAGAATTTATTTTTCTACATAGTCACCACCATTCTCCATGCACTTTCACTCGGAATTAAATGATTTCTGTCTGCTTCTGGTGTATGTCTATGACAGAGGTTGCTTTCTCAGTCTCATGCCATCCATATCTGCAACAGAGATGAAACTTTCAGGTAATGAATGCATAAATTTAGTCATCATAACAATGCAATTTGCAATACCCTCTGATCCTTTCAGGCAGAATAAAAAGGTAGGAAGCATTACTTTTTATCCCCCCCCCCCATATATAAAAGATACTGCCAACTCTTCTGTAAAGAAGATGGTCTCCCTGTACTGAGCTAGAAAACTTCTCAGTATCTTTTATCTCAACAATGCAGTCATCATAACAACGCAATTTGCAATGCCCTCTGATCCATTTAGGCAAAATAAAAAAGTAGGAGGCATTACATTTGAAATGACCCCCCCCCCCTGCATTCACTACTAGTCTTTTCCTTTTGGACAGTCCAAAAAAGAATCCCTAAGCTAATAAATCCCACATCATCTTCCGAGCTTCACTTCATATTCCATCACCACAGTGTTGCATCTCGGTGCTTGTTTTAGAAGTACTTTAGTGAATTGAGCTCCAATGAACTTGTTGCACTTGTGTTCTATCAACATACATAACCCAAACAACTCGACAAACAGCAGAATCCTACCCTTTCACTGCAGAGGTCGCTAGATACTAGAAAACTTTCTACTCAATTACTCTAATAGCTTCTTTCTTTTAACTGCTTTTTTTTTTTAATTTCCTCTCTACTCACTGTTTTGCCAATTGTACAGCATGAAAAAATTTAAATGTAATGTGAATAAGCATCTCCCCCTCCCCCACAAATCCTGATTTAAAATGTCTCTATAAATATGGCCTCTAATTCATAATAGTTCCTTACGTCTCAGTGGCGGTGTACCATGTTTCAGGGTGAATAGAAGTACAAAAATAAATACATTGTAAGCATTTTCAAGTAGGAAGTAGAGGGCGGAGGGGGGGGGGTCTATTAATTTTTGCATGTCGATTATCGGCTTGGTTCAGTTTATTTTTTACTGATGATCTCATCTTTTTACGTTGTTCAGCTTCATCATTTGCATTGCTTTTCTGTTCAACAGTTTGTCGTAACTAAAGTTAATTTCTTTTTCCCCATTTCAGCACAAGTACCAAAGTCCTCTCCGTTATGAAGATGCCTATTCAAAAAGGTGAGAATTAAGAATAGTGTAACACGAGGAGGAGTTTGTTGGTGTGATATTAATTGAATTAAATTTAATGGAACGATTTGATTTTAAACTAACATTTATTCCCCCCGTATAAAACAACTAAGAGTAAAATACAACAAAACAATTCAATCTATATATCTATAAAAGTGAACGCGTTTGTGTACATTTCCCTATGCAATAACTCTGTCAATTTTCAGTCTACAGACTCGAAATTTGATATACAGGGAGAAAATATTTGATATACAGAGAGAAAATCTTGTTGATCGGTTTTTGGCCAGAAATTTGGCTGTTATGGGGTCAAAGTTCAACAATTTGACCTTTGAGAACTCTACCAAACTCTGACAATTTTGGGTCGAAACACTTGAAATTTTAGATATAGGTTCCTTGGACATGGATCTAACTTAATAACTTGATTTGAGCCCAAAACAATAAATTTTAAGGGGTCATGATAGGGGTCAAAGTTAAAAAAAATTAACCGCTTTATTTATTTTTTTGCTCAACATACACCTCCAAACACTCGGGCAACACCGGGCTGAAATACTAGTTAATGAGAAAGGTGGCGCACACTGACTGGGATACAAACAAAGATATATTACTTAAATTATATCAAACCTTCTAATATTCAAAGTTAGATTATGGCTGCTTCATTTGTGGCTCAACTCATAAATCATATAAAAAAAATAATAGAAACAATACACCACCAAGGTTTACAATTAACACTCGGTGCTTTCCAATATCTCCAGTGGACAGTTTGTACGTAGAAGTGAATGAATCACCTTTAAGCTCTATGAAGGTAAAAATTAGCATTACAATATTATATGAAGCTGAAATCAGGTCCACTAAATCCAGCTCACAAAATTACATTTGAACTAAAGTATAAAGAATTATTTAAAAAAAAAAAAAAAAAAAAAAAAGGCAATAAGATCTTTTGGACTCCAAATGGAAAGCATAATTGAAGAAACTAACATTCCTCTCAAAAACGTACATGATATCATTAAACCAAATATTACACTTTTGGAAATAAAACAACCAAAGATGAAACTGAAACTAAATAGCTTCAACAAAAGCTCTACACACTCATACATGTTTAAGGAAGCTTTAAATAAAAATATTAAATTCCTATCCCAAGTATAACTATAACTCTAGGTTTGCCCGTTTCATTGTGCACAAAGGTGAAACTTTTCAATTATCTTTCACCAAATGTTTAATGTTCAAAAATAAAACTCATCACTGATAAACACGTGACGCACTTATTATTTTACTAAATGCGAGTTAAGCAACATTTATTTTTCCAAAGGCCTTTTACCTATATACTCTAATAACACTAAATATATGCTAAAATCTAGGATTTGGTTTCCTTCCATTAAACAGATCTTAAACTTTTTCTATAGTAAATACTATATGGATGGTTGAGAGGTCATGCATGCTAAATCAGAAGCTGTCTCAATCCAACTAGGGTGAATATAGCCACTTGAAAATTTGAAATATGTGTGGTATTGATGTCGGAATCAGAAAAGTTTATGCCTATTTTCCAACACCAAAAACAATTCTTTTATTTTTGCTCAAAACAAAATTTTCACTTGCTGGTACTAATGATAAATTGATAAATATTTATTGATTTTAAACTATCAGTAAAACTAAAATTTATAGATTATCTTTTCTCCGCTGCCAAATGTATTTTTATATTTGCAAAAATATGTGCAAATATTACATGGAGTTTAGTAATCCAAAAATTAACAAAAGTATTTAGAGATTTTTAAAGAATCTGACTCTGTAATAAGGAATAATATTGGAATCATTCCATCATTAGTAGTTATACTCTACTGTGCAGATGTGTCTTATTTTCTGTGTCTAATTTGCTAAAAACATAGCATTTGTAATGTAATGTTAATCTAATTTTCTTTGCAGAACTCAACCACCACCGAATCTACCTGTTGGGCCAAGTCACAAATTATCGGCAAACTATTATTATAATCGTGATCCCAGGAGAGAGGTTCTGCCCCCAGAACTAGCCTATCATCCTCTGAAGGCGATTGCATCTGGTGAAGAGAAAGAGTAAGTGAATAGTTTCAAGTTCAAAAACAAATGAATAAAATCAGTTTAAGGTTTCAAGTTTCGCTTTTTATTTTTTGTGTTTGTTTTAGTGTTTCTTTCGATAAATGCCAAATATTTATTCAGCAATGAATGTACACTCATTCTAATCCTTACTGATTTCCTCATGGCATTTCTACAATATTTTAATGGCGGTAATTTCTTTCATTGTTTGTGTCTAATAAAACCATAACATGATGTTAAAACTATCTTTCAATATTTTGTTTTGCTAAGCTGAGTAGATTATATATATGAAGCAAAATTATTTTGGAATATCAAAATTTTCAACAATGTTTACAGATGCATTCATTTTTTTATTATCACTTAGGTTTGAATTCATGTTTTTAAACATGGCGTAAATCATAAATTTATGATGCCATGTCAAAACTATAATTATTTTCTCATGGTAATGTTTTAAAGTCTAAAAGATTGTCCAAATAGCTCAGTTGGTAAAATTTCAGATTGAAGATCTCAAGGTTTATTTTTATTTCTAGTGGCATCCACTTTATTTATTGGGGATTTATTTATTATTAATGTAATATTCTCCATTTCTAAAAGTAGCCAAGATCTCTAAGATTTCAAAATGAGACAAATTTCACCATGTATTTATTACATTTTTTAAAAAGTTGTGACTGGATGGACAGATGAAATCTCTATTTATTTAATATTCTGTACCTTTTTTTTCATAACTTTATATATGTAGATAGAGATATTTGGTTTCATCTCGCATTTACTTGCTCGACTAATATAAACACTTTTATTCTCTCATTTGTTTTTTTTCAACCGTACAAGTGATATAATACATTAGCTACAAAAAGCGCTTGCACAGTAAAGGACATAATTCCTACATAAATGTCTACATTAAAAATCCCTAAACACAAGATACATATGTACCGGCAGGGTAAGTATGAAGAATGCTTGGATATGTAAAATAAAATACATTTGTATAGAAAAGGTGTTATGCTGAAATATACGGTCATCTGAGAGTCGCATTTCATTGCCTAGAAACTAAGTCTGATAACACTGCATCAGCAGCGGGTAAAAATGTCTGGCTAGCCTCCGGCCTGAAAAAGACCAAAGTTTGATTTCCAATCTCACCATCATTTGTGAGTCTTTTTGCACTTCAAAGATTTCATTCTCACTCGTTGCCAGTATAGTTAACAGGAAATCACTTCGAAAATCTTTCAAGGGACATAACTTGAGACACAACCTCGAACATAGCTCATCTTTACATAATCAATGCTCTGATCCCCGTCTGGCATCAATTGAAATGAATGGCTCTCGTCTTGGTGAGGCTCCATGTTTTGACAAGCTTCTGGGCTTGACCTTTACTCCTGATTTGAGATGAAATACGTACATCAAATCCGTTGCTAAAGCTGCTGGAAAAATGGTGGGATCGTTCTACCGCTCCAGTAGATATCTTACTGCTGATGCAATTCTCCACCTGTATAAGAGTCAAGTACGTCCAAGGATGGAGTACTGTTGCCACATCTGGGCAGAAGCTGCTAGAAGCACTTTATCCTACCTTGACAGTTTAAAATAGACTTCGTAGCCTAGTGGGGATGCCTTTTCTCTTCCCTGCAACCTATTTCCCACTGTAGAGACATTGTAAACTTGTCTCATTTTCTTGTTATTTTCATAGCAAGTGCTCGTTTGAACTCCAATCTATGGTCCTCCCTTGCCTGACTTTCATAAAAAACGCTCATTTAACTGAAACCACTATCAATAATTTCCTACTAACGTTTACTACGATATTTTCCCATTGACTTCCATACATGCATTAACCCTTGTCCTCGAGTGGCCTCCAGGCCTTGATAGGCAGTGACTCCTTTGTGGCCTCCATATCATTTTATTTTCATAATTGACCATAGATTTACAATCAGATTCAGATTGAAACTTTATGGTGGCTGTTCAATTATCTCCCTTTGCGCATTTTACATCATTAACGTGCGAGTAACTTTTAGATATATGTGAATGAGCATTTTTAAACATAATTACACATTTTACTTTGAAACTAACGCTGACACTTTTTGTTTTGTTTTACTTATGGATTACTACTTATTAAGGCTCAGGGACCACTTGAGAATGCAACTCAATAAATATTTACATTAGACTTGAAGACTGCCATGTTGTAATTGATTGGGAAACAACCTTGTAGCATTTTTTTCGACAGATGCAAAAAAATCTTTATTCGTGGAAATATCGTTTGGTTCTTGATACAGTGAGTGAGAAAGAAAAGTTTATTTCTGTGGTTTTAGCCAGAAGAGTTTTTGCTGTGAATGGAAGAAGACCAAGGATTGAGGCTTTGTTAGGCATCTTAGATCATTCAAAGAATATCTTGTTCACTAAAGCACTATTGTTCAGTTTAACTACTTCACTGACTTAATCCAATAATGATTAAGTTGATAATTCCAGTTCATATTAGTCGAATGTCAAATGAGGTTCGTTCATCCAAATTACTTTGGAAAAGTCGGTTCTTATGTATTTTATGAGAAACTTTTTTTTGATGCTTTAACTATTATTGATAAGAGTTTCTGATAATTGTTGGCAAATTCCAATCTGCAAAGTATTTTACATCTTTTGTCCACTCCCTCTATTTAAACTGATTCAAAGATCTGATCCTTGGTCAAAAGTGGTTCCGTTTAGTTTGCCTTAATGAAGAAATTCTCAATCTTAAATTATCTAAATTTTCAGCAACTAATTTCTCTTTTACAGCTTGTTGGATTTGATCTAAACTGTTTCTATCCACGTACATATCTATCTATATCGATTATTAATGGAGATTTGGTATCTGTCTGAATTCAAAACTATATAATTATTCTCTTTTAATGTGCAACTATTTTACTATCATTGAATGCTCAATTCAGTTTATTATAATCCAAACTATAATTTTTACAAGTACAAGACAATTGCGTTGATACACTGGTTTTTATTAGATGACCAAAGTTAAGCAATGTTGAGTCTGATCAGTAATGAAATGGGTAACTATTTGGGAATACCAAGTGCTGTATGTGCTATCCACTTATTTTGGCATTATTGCCAATCATCCTGCCACTAGAATTAAGTAGTGTTCACTCTGGAGAATTGTACTTCACTATTACACGTGCAGCCACCCTTATAAGACGTATCCATTGTCTCTCGAAATTGAATGGAGGTAATGAAATATAGTATCTTTCAATTCAGGGGCTGAGGGTAGTATCATATCTATTATGTTATCATGAGACCATTCTCCCAAGCATTAACTCCTCCTTTTGGGGGGAGTGTCTGATCTCGTCTTGCGACTGTCTTCCCAGATAGTGTATATGTTCATTAGTCCCCCGATTTATCGGAGAGGGACCTATGTTTTTAGTGCCGTCCGTCCGTTAGTCCGGACGATTGCCAGATAACCGTCCATTAATTTTTCCTGAAATTTTGCCACAAATTGTATTTCATTAAATAGATGTGCACAGTCAAAAATTTTTTTTTCCAAAAATTCCCATTGCGTCCCCAGGGACTCAAAAGAGGTAAAAATGACACGTTTTGCCCCATAACTTTCGGTCCATCCATTAGATTTTTCTAAAACTTGGCCAAAATGTTGAAGCCATTGTTCTTAATATAAATCCAGTATAGGTGACTCTGGCAAAATTCTGGTTTGCATCCCCGGGGACTTTTAGTACTAAAAATGCCTCTTTTTGTGGCTCATTTTTCATATTTCTCAACAAAAACTTGATATATCTGACTATATAGTGGTTTTTCACGGTGGTCAACTGAAATATACATGTGTTAAGGCCTGAAACTGCACCGTTATCCATTTACACTGGCATTAGGCGTCCCCAGGGGCTCAAAAGAGGTAAAAAATGGCCAAAAATTACACTTTTTGCCCCATAGCGTTGACTCATATATTAGATTTTCCTGAAACTTGGCAAAAATGTGGAGGTCATTGATCTTAATATAAATTCAGTGTGGGTGACCCTGGCAAAATTCTGGTTCGCATTCCTCTGAGACTTTTAGGACTTGACTTTTTGGAGCTTTTTTTCATATTACTCAAAAACTTGATATGTATGTCTATATAGTGGTTTTCCATGGTGCTGAATTCAAATATACATGTGTTAAGGCGTGAAACTACACCGTTTGTCCATTTTCACTGGGATTCTGCATTTCCAGGAGCTCAGAAGGGGTCACAAATGCCCCAAAATTACAAAAAAATGACACTTTTTACCCCATAACTTTTGCCCCATCCATTAGATTTTTCTGAAACTTGATGAAAATGTGAAGGCAACGTAGGCCCTTCACACTTGTTACAGTCGTCATTTCTTCACTATTTTTTGTGCATCATCTCACATACAGCACCAGTGGGGGACCACGCCCTTGCAGCTTGTTTGTCATGGCATTACCTCCACCTGGAAAACCTGTGGGGGTTGTGAAATACCAGCAAAAAATGTTTGCTGGTTAGTATATATAACAGAAATAGATATGAAATGAGACCACACAATATAAGAATATCTCTTTATTTTGAATAAGTAAATTTTAAGCTGATCAGTTTCATAGTTTTCGAAAAGGTTGTTCACTTTATATTTTACTGATTTCAAATTTGACTTTAATGATGTCCTATTCTTTTTATGTTTTTTTAATGTCATTTTAACCATGTACTCTCTGGTTTTCCAAAGAATTTAGAATTGTAATTTGCCAAAAAATAGAATTTAGATGCATAATGTTTTGTTTTTTTTTCTTTTTTTGTTAATTGTGGAAATTTTACAATTAATATTTCAACTATACAAATTTTTATTTTGGCAAAATATCCAACACTGTAGCATTACAAGCGTATACTGTATTTTCGTGGACATTGGCAATATTACATACCTAATGTGCTTCAACAAGTCATATCTTTTTTATTTGTTGGTCAATTTTTAAAAGAATTATATTGATCGAAAGAGAATAAAATAAGCAGTCCAATGATGTTAATTTATTTTTCTTTTATGCATTCAATATTTTTATGCTCCAAGTTAAAAATGAAAAAAAAAAGGGAAACTGTTTTTTCAATGTTTACATTTTATACGTTATGTTTGGATACACATGCGCGGGGTTAAATTTTATTGGATATGGCTGAAATTTTACAGGTTATATAAGCATAGAAGTCTCTCTCTACTGGACTTTGGTTTTTATTTTTACGACCACAGAAAGCAATGTTACAACCGAGCAAAGTTAACAAAGAATATTTCAAAATTGATAAGATAAATCGGCATATATCATCCATTTTCATATACATAATAGATTCAGAATTATTTTCATGTATAATATGTAAATATTTAATAATTATTAATTGTGCGGAAATTTCTTTAAAATGTTATCTTTTATAGAAATTCAAATACGCTTACAGAAAAACGGCTCACTAAGCGCTAATGTACTGAGCTGACTAAAGCATTCTCTTAAAAATAAAAAACTGTTTTTCTGCTTTCGTCTTACTAGACTAGTCATTTCTTATTCTGAGTTCGTCAATTCAAAAAAAATTATTTTCAAGTTTTTCAAATTTGATTTTCAAGCACTACTATTTTGTTGTTTTTAACACTTTTAGTACATGTGTACTAAAAGCGTTAAAAAACAAGAAAATGTACTTAGTACATGCGTTTAACTTTTACTTAAGGTAGAATTGTGTTTTTTTAGTGGTCAAAAAAACAAAAAAGCATAACAAATAAAAGGTACTTGTGTACTTATGCTACCATGCTGAAATAATAACATTATTATTTAGAAACCCATTCTTAACATGGGAAATCAAGGGTGTTTTTTGTTAACTATTCTGTACTTTCACCTAACAATTAAATAAAAAAATATTGTGAAACTTGAATTTATTTTTAACTCATTATCAAGATCATTTTTTTGAATCTGTAAAACAACCCCTCCCCTTTTTTTTAACTGAGGACATCTAAATAATAATAATAATAATAATAATAATTAGGCGGTTCAATAAAGAATTTCATTGTGATGCATTTTAAAAATTTTTACCTTGTTTCCACCTTAACATTTTTCTTTAAAATAACTACCTTTCAAGGTTTTCGGGTATACTGAAAACGAATATAGCATTTAAATTTTCCACAAATAAGTAGCTTTCCAAATATTAAGCAATGTCATTTCTTATGTTATTGCTGGTGGCCATCTTCGTATGCACATGTGCATAGTTTCTCGGGGTTGCGCTTGTGCGTACCAAGATGGCCACCAGAGATAACATAGGAAATGAGATTGCTTAATATCCGGAAAACTACGTATTTGCAGAAAATTTAAATGTGATATTCCTTTTCAACATACCCTAAAACCTATAGAAGTAATCATTTTAAATGCTATCGTGGAAACAAGGTAAAAAATTACTGTTTTATTTCTTTGTTTACATAATTGAATTTTCAGTAAAACAACAATAGAAATGACAAAAATTGCCATCAACTGGTGAATATATAGTTGTTGTTTATCAGGATTCCTGGTGTTACTGTGAAAGTTACATCGAGGATTCATGCAGAGTTCAATTTATGGTTGCATCTCAGAAAATAGGAGTATATTTTGGGCCAGATAGAGAGGATTTACAAAATTGAAAATTGGACTGGTCCCAAAATGCATAAGTTCTGGTTGACTATGGAAACTTCTATCTTTTACAGAAATCTAAAATCTATATGAAAAATTTTCTTCGATTTATTTCTGAGATTAATTCGTATCTTCTCAATTTTTATTTTTTTTATTTTAGGGGAGTAGTAAATACCAGCCATGAATGCTCTTTAGGCATTCAATGTCTACACCCAAGATTAAGCTCTCCTTCGGTGAGGAGGCAGGAAAATGCCTATTCTCAATAAAGCTATATTTAAATACTACTATAATACTTAGTTTTGTTCATAAATAGACACCCACTGTATGATACCATGTGCCAGTGTAAAAAAATTGAAATTTGTACATCTGAATTTATAATTCATGGCTTATGGTAAAGAGATACATCAGATTTGACTGCATAATCAGAAAGAACACACAATTTTACATAAGAGTGCCAAGTTTCATGAGAATAACTTGAAAAATAAATAAATGTTGGTGAAATTACCGAATTTCTTGAAATGTAATTTAGCCCACTTTTTCTAAAGAAAAATGTCCACAGAAAAACCTAAATTTTGGCACTTAAAATTCTCATAACTTTTGAACTACTGATGGTATTTGCATAATTCAAACAGTTTTAAGCATCTTTTACATAGCTCTTTTCATGCAAGTTGATAAAATAACAATTATGTAAAAAGAAAAAAATCAACTTGTAATGCCATTATCAAGTAAAGTATTTCAAAAACTGGAACAATTTAATTTTCTAATTTCTCTTGACTGTTTTTTTTTCTTCAGATCAAAGGAAATAGCAAATAAGTCGGCACCAATCCCCGGTTTTGGTTACAATTGGAAAACTGGCAAAGAACTCTATCAAGCTAAATAGTAACTATGATGATGGCTTTCAGTAACAATGTAAGATATTTATGAATTAAAATGTTTTGAACTATTTATTGCATTAATTTTTATTTATAACTAACTCTATCTACCTGGTGTTGTCTGGGGTTCTTTTTACTTTCATTTATGTTTCACTTTTCCTATTTTTTAATTATGCCTTTTGTTTTATTTTTTTCATCACATTATTATTTTTTTAATGATTATAAAATTATTTATTGAAACAAATTGTTCTAAAACTATGACTGATTTTGTTAGTAATTAAATATTGTTTTAATCTCTATAAAATAAATGTATGTTTCAAAACATTAAATCTTTTTAATCAAATGAGTATTTGCTAAGAATTTTAAAGCCAATTTTTTTATGTGTTATTTAAAATAACACATGAGGTCAGAAGATGGAGAGGACAATGATGACGAAATGGTTGAATTTCAATGCACATTTATTCACACATAAACAATTTGAAAATATAAGAGATATGAAACATACAAGATAGTACATAATGTGATACATAGAGGAAAAAAAAAACAATGTCCCAATAGAATAAGAAAGACCTGTGCATCACCAAAGTTATAGATAGAAAAGATATGTGATTAGTGTATAAGTAAATATGATGTACATTTGTGGCTTATAATGTTCTGAGCATGTCAGCGACTGCCACCAGAAAAAGAACAGTTGCTACTAGGGTCTGTGAAACGTGTCAAAATAACAGCTTGCTGGACTACGTTCAACTGCCTTGAAAGATCAACCAGGCAAAAAGGATAGAGCTCATCCTGACTTCAGCATATGCGTGAGACTATGTATTTCTTTTAATCTTACCAGATTTATACAAGGAAGATAACTCGGGTATCCGTTTATGAGAGATTAATAATTTTAAGCCAACATAAATGTAAGTGATTTGTTAAATTAATGTTTTAATCTCTATTCATAAAAGGATTGAACGCGAATAGCTTCCAAAACTTTCAATCTTTTTAATCAAATGAGAATTTGCTAAGAATTTTAAAATCAGTTTAAATTACTTTCTGTTCAACAGTCTATACACTTCCAAACTTCTTTCAAATTTCATAGGGTTACAAAGTAATTTTTTCTTTTTTAATTTTTATTTCAACTTGTCTAATGATAGAAGTAAGAATAAAATGGCCAACTTGTTTATGAAGAAACTAAAATGTATTCTAGTGGAATTTCTGATGCCATAATGACACTTGCCCAACCACTTGTAATACCAATATTTCTAGAATCTACTTTTTTTTCTTTATGTGTACACAACGTAATGAGCAGCCGAAATCGTTTGTTTTCTGTTTCCTTGCTTTTTGCTACCAAATTTACAGCAAATAATGAACACAGAATCCAAGTTGTTATTAGCAACAAGGTGTAAAATGTGAGCTTATCTCTTTGATTATGAGAGTTGAGTGGATTTACTGAAAATGTATTTCCATAATGGGAAACTTTAGTTGTCTACCATGAACCACATCATAAGTTTGTTTCCTTGATAATGGTCTTTTCAAGTGAGTAATTTAAATTAGGTTTCAACACAAACCGTACAAAAAGCATGCTTTTCTTTACACTTTCTGTAGAGAAGCAAAGATTTGTTCCTAATAAAATAAAAGCGACAAATTACTCCAAGATGATATAGTCCCTTGTGTGTATCAGTAAGTGTTACAGCAGAAGAAAATTCTTTACCAAGTCTTTATAATATTGTATACTTTTAATATTTGGCGCACATGTCACTAATAAAATAAGTCTTATTTTACGTCAAAGAGTAAATTTTTGTCTACTAAGTGTACATATATTAGTTTCTTCTATGTTCTTGTTTGATAGGTTGAATGCTTTCAGAGCTTTCTTTTGTATAGAAAAATTCTTTACTTAAAAAAACAAATCTTCTCTGAAAAAGTGAACAATGTAAATGTTTTTTTGGTGAAGCTAAGATAAGTAGGTCCAGCAGACGAGCCTCGTTCTAAAAGATCTGAACAGCTAGGTCACGTGACATGTGACACCGGTGCTTCTACCATTATTGACCCTTTGATTGAAAGCACTCGTCTGCTGGACCTACTTATCTCAGCTTCACTGTAAATTAACCTCTCCGAATTGTTTTATATACAAAAATATTTCTTTATTTAAAAAAAAAAAAAAAAAATCGTTGAACTACTTTATGCAAACAAACATTTGAACTTTGTTGTTTAAAAAAATCTGCTTTCCTCTTTACGTTGACTTATTTTGCCTTTGGTTGCAATTATTTAGTTTTTATTTTCACTTGTTCGTTATGTTTTTAGTAATAAATGTTCGAAATTTCTTTGAATTTTTTTTTTCTTTCTTTAATTTTTGGAATTTAAAAAAAAAATTTTCCTTTTAGCTTAACTTTATATTTCATCGTTCCATTTTTTAGTAATAAATGCTTCTCTACATTAAAAACCGACCTTGTGTCTAACTCTGCCCTCATGGGGAGGCATGTAAATAGGAAGTAATATGGCAGCTGAAAACGTTTTTCGACCACCATAAAAGTATTACACTACATTTAAACCTTGAAGAATTTCTGCCATGCGCACTATTTGTTCTAAGTTAACTAGTCACTACTTGTGTTTCAAACTTTAAGAAAAAAAAAGCGCTTTAAAATAGTAAAAACACTAAAGCTTTTTTTCATTTTGGAAGGGGGGTTTCAGGTGCCCCTATTATCCCAAAGAACCAGCTATGTAAACACTTTGTAATATTTTTCGATTTTTATTTTTAAAAAAATTCTTTACAATCAATTTTTATTTAAAATTAAGAAATTATTTTCTAAAATATTTTGTTTATATATGTTTACATTTTGTTTTTAAGTAAAATTAAAAAATTAATTTTAAAAATATTGTTTATATCCATCTTCATTCAAAAGGGTTACTTTTTGGTAGCTTCACCGGTTGTTAACCTAAATTTTCCGAATGTCAGAACGAGACTCGTCGGCTGGACCTACTTATCTCAGCTCCACTGTTTTTTTAAAAGAGACACTTGCAATGTTCTCGTAAATTTTCAAGTCAGAAAATTTGTTTAATAAAGCTCTGGTTTAATACTTCCATTTCTAACCTCATATCCCAACACATTGATAGAATACTGATCAGTTTCAATCTGTTAAGAGTAATTTAACTCCAACCAATAGACTCCAAGAATTTCTTCACATTTTGATCCTGCAATTGTTATATTGTTACTGTATGGAAAACGTGTTGTGTAAGTTTTTTCTCACTATGCGATTTATGACTTTTTGAAAAGCAACTGCCAAGAATTTGTGATGAAAACAAAAATTCTTTGATCTTGTAGGACAAAATTCATATTGCTTGTCATTAAATAGATTGCATTATGCAATTGACTCAGATCTTGGAAAGCTTTCTACTGTAATAGTTTCTTTCTTCAAACTGTTAGATCTTATAATTCCCTTCTTTCCTGCTTCCCTGACTATACTAACATGCAGAAATTTAAATTTAAAGCAAAAGACATCTCGTTGCTTAACTCTTTACCATAATACCCTTATAGGCATGGACCCACATAGTATACCTTAACATAAAAGTAGCAGTATGTTTTGGAGTGAATAAAAGTTAAAAAAAAGAAAAACAACAATTGATTGGACATAAAATTTTCTTTTGAATTTCATATAACCCATTTGAAGCAGTTGTAGACATTTATAAAGGCAGCTTTGCTTTCTCAGTGCTCTACATTGTGAGTGAAACAGTCGCATTTGCGAGTGATTTTTAAAAGTGGCGACTAGAAATAATGAAACATTTATCTTTTGGCGATTGCGTTTCTTTCACTGAATATTTCAAAGCTCATTACTGAGTGAAAAATATCTTTTCAACTTTTTCTTTGTTCATTTTATTAAAAAAAAAAAAGTTAAATCATTTAAACAATAAAAGTTTAATAGAACAATATACTTTTTTTTTTTTTAAATGAAGTCTCTTTACAAAAAAAACATCTGAAGAAATTGGAATGTTTATACCTTCAAATATCAACATAAAATGTGTTGTATGTTTAGAATTACACTTATAAAAAAACACACAGAAAAATATTTATGATGTACATACTCTTCACAGAACGAAGATGTCATATTCTAAAAATCATGTGGGTTTGGTTAGTAACTTTTCTATTTGGCTAGTAAACAAAAATATTTAGTTGTCAAAGGTCAAATAAAGATAAATTTGTCCATAAAGCCCTGTTTCTGGACATCTACTCCATTAAGAACTAGTGATTTCTGTAGGTAATGGTAACAGCACAGGAATGAACCGTGGCTGACTGTTGGAATTTCTTAGGGGGTATAAAACTCTCAATACCAGTGATTGGAGGCAACACAGGATGTATTGTTTTTTAAAATAAAATGTAGAGGGATTTCAGACATGAAAGATTTAAAACTGTTCTAATCAGCTCGTGAGTGTTCATGCATTCTACGATAGACATCAGAGGACTCCCTGAACTTAAATTTGGCCTTAATGCAGACTACTGAATTATTGGGTAATCCCAGAGGAGATACAATAGTAGATGTACACTGTTCAAGGAAAGTTGTCAGAAAATATCAAGAAGGCTTGCAAAAAGTCTCTCAGCATTAGGTATGCAAGTTGGTTTATCAACAATCCGAGTTGGTTCATAAGCAAGGGAAAAATCATGAAGAAAACCGTGTCATCAACTTTGTTGGAATATACATTGTATTTCATTTACCACAGCTAGAACAATACAATTGTCGCCCTAAAGAAAACAACACTACAGCTTTATTTTAAAACTTTTATTGAAAAAAAACAAACAATTCAGGTAACTTAATTATGTAGTAGAGCTGACATCTATTCAATGTAGCCATTTCCAGCTTCAATCACCACCTCAATACCGGTTTGGAACTGAGAGCGTGCCTTTCCCACAAGTGCTAGCAGGAGCTTCATGAATACTTGGTGGATGGCAGCGATCAGGCTGGCTTTAGTGTTGTGGGAGGTCATGTTGGTGATGTTTTTGATGTATAACCAGCGAGTTCAGGTCAGGGAAAGAGGAGCCAGTGAGAAGGTTGAAAAGTCGTAACTCCTTCTGAAGCCAAGCCTGGGTCTTTTTGGACTTGTAAGCCAGCGCCGAGTCCTGCTGCCACACCCAGTCCTACGGCAACTTAATTGCACCAAGGAATCACTACACTCTTCAGCACATCCAGGTACACTTTGGTATTGACTTTCAAGCTGACTTTGAAGATGTGAGGTGGCCCTCACTTAAAACCACACCAAATACCATAACGATGGGTCATCCAATGTGTTGAGCTGTCCAGATTTGCATTTTGAGGGTGCTGGCAATGGTCCTGTTTTCATAACATGGATCAGTAGAGAGCATGAATTGTACAGTGGTGCATTTCCGATCTTGCTCGTTGAACATTGTGTCACTTTCAAACATGATAGAAGGCTCCTATCGCTCTTGGAATTTGTACACAACTGGCCAATTAGTACATAGCCTCCAACAAAAAAGAAAATTGGTTTTCATAAATTGGAAATGGAATAATGTTGTCTTTTCTAGGGCGACAATTTTATTGTTCCACACTGTATGTTAGTAGAATGATTAACAGATAGAATCTTCACAATGCTTAGGTTGATGTAACCTCCAACTTTTTTCACGTATATTTAACACAATATGGAAACCATCAATTATAAATAAAGTTACAAGTATATATATATTAGTAATAGTGATACATAGTAAGATGGTATAGCTAAAAACAAAAACAGGTTTAACACTCCCAAAATTGATACTAGAATTGTCCGCAGGGATAATATATTTGGTAAAATTCAGTTATAAATTACTCTTCTAGAGGTTGAAGGTTCAATCCTCAATGCAGAGCTAAAAATACAATTGCAAATTACTTTAGATTTCTACCCAGTCATGGCTGACGAAATAAGAGTATGTTACCATCGATTAAATAAAGAGTTCTGTTCGAAATTCCATGCTGATTCCCGAGTTTGACAGAAAGATTCCCAAGTTTGACAAGAGTTTGGAGGTTACATTGAACAAAACATTCAAGATGAGAATAGTAGTCCAAATAATATGAATTATCAATCCTCATCTCAAAAATTCAGAAACAGCTAGGATCTTGTCAATTGTTTCAATGATTAACTCCATCAAATGGCAAACGCAAAAATGAAAGAGGTGCTATGAATAAGAGTAGCAATACCACACCATTTTTTTCTTTAGATTGAATAAACTCAAATCAAGCATTATTGAAAAGAGCATAAAAAACAAAGAAATAATGTCTTATTTTTTTTTAAATTGGCCCATTAGAACTGAAGTTATGACCATTCAATGTATCAAAAAAATGTGTGGTTCACTGGACATTTTGTCTTAAGTTAGCCCTATTCAAATACATATAAGCTTGTGACTGAAAATTGTAGGAAATTTGCACTATTTACAAACTAACCCATCTTTAAAAAGCTTTATCTTCAGATCTTTTTAAAGTATTATGATTAAATTTTGAACATATTATAATACCATGAAGATTATGTTGGCGTTATTTACGACCATCTCACTTGGTAACTTATGTACTAATTGGCATACTCCAGTTTCATTTTAACAGGTTTAAGTAGAAACATAAAAACAGCTAAGAAAAATGGTAAGTGAGGATTTATCATCATAGGAAGTATTATTCTGATGGATATTATCATTTGCCATTATAGTATCATGAAATATCCAAGACGGCGATTGAGAAATCTAAAATGGCCACCATGACATGATTCAAAGAAATTATTAACAAAATATGGCTTGTAAAGGAAATTTTGTACAGATCAGAATTATGTTTTCCAGTACATTAAACTAATTAGTATAATTTTCATTTTAACGGCTTTAAGTAGAAACATCATTAAAAAAAAAACAGTTAAAAAAATGGAACGTAAGGCTTTATCATCATGCAAAATATTATTCTGATGGACATTATCATTTGTCACCATTACACTGTGAAAAATCCAAGATGGCAACCAGGAAATTCAAGATGGCCACCACAATACGATTCAAAGAAATTATTAACAAAATATGGCTTGTAGCATATCAAATGAAAGGAAATTTGGTACAGATTACGATTATAATATTTTTAAGTATGTTAAACTAATTAGGATAATTAAATTTCATTTTAACTGCTTCAAGTTACCATAACAATTGTCGGGTGATTTTCTACTACTATTTTGTATAATTATTTATTTTTAAGTCATTGTCAAGACTTCAAGAGACATTGCAGCCATTTTTTCTTGTTCTCATGTAATGCTCGATATTACTTGTTTTTTAACAAAATAACATTCACAACACCAAAAATTTATCAAGGTAGGTAGAAAAGTAACTTGTCTTTGGTTACATTTATTTGTTATATATTTGTTTTTTGACAACTTTTTCATACCTCTGTGGATTGTAAAACAAACCCAATAAAAGTTATTCTTTTACTTAACTGAATAAGTGGTTTGTGTATTTTAACTCATTTAAAAGCGTGATCATTGTCGGTTATTTTTTTCAAAGTATTTATTTTTTTTAAATATTCTTTTCCTTTCCATAATTAAAAACTTATGTTTTCTAAATAACAAAAAAAAAATTAATACTTTATGTTCATAAGTTAGTTGATGACCATTTGTTCACAGATTTTATTAAGCGCGTCACAACACACAAAAATTCTCATGTTTATATGTGGTTGCCACTATTTCTATCGATTCGTGTATAGAAAGTTTTTATTCAATTTTTTTCAAATTTTAGGACAAAAGAAATGAATATATTCGCTATTAAATAGCGTTTGAACAGTTTCTATCTTTACTTATCTTTGTATTACAAAGCGTTAACTTTGAGATGTTTTATTTGTGAATCGAAAACTAAGAACAGCAAAAGAAAAAAACAAGGTTCATTGTCGGTTATTCTTTTTCAAAAAAATATACCTTTTCTTTCCATAATTAAAATTTGTTTTCTAAATAATAACAAAAATAAAATGAATACTTTATGTTCGTAAGGTAGTTGACAAACATTTTGTTTACAGATTTTTTTGTGCGCGTCTTGGCACACAAAAATCCTCATGTTTATATGTGGTTGTCACTACTTCTATTGATTTGTGCATAATAAGTTTTATCCAATTCTTTTGAAATTTTAGGACAAAATAGATTAATATATCTGCTATTAAATAGCGTTTGAACACAGTTTCTGTCTTATCTTTGGGCTACAAAGCGTCAACTTTGAGATATTCTAACTTTTGACTGGAAAGACGTACATGTGTTCAAATTCCGTAGCAGAGACAATTCTTTTTCCTGATTAGCTAAAGCAACTAGAAACATCATCAATAGGTACAACTTCCGCTTTGAGTATTTATGTGAACACACTTCGACCACTTATTTGCAAAAAGTGATCTACCGCCAGCGGGCACACTATGCTCGCATGTTTTGTTGTTAATAATCGGATTTAAATAGTGATTTCTTCGAATATACAAATCACAACAAAAATATTAAAATACTATTTTAAAGGAAATTTTATTGTGAATCCAGTCATATAAGTTTTATTTTGATGGAGATAGGAGAAATGTACTTATTACTGATTTAAAGACAGTGTCAAATTAAGTAGCAGTGTGTGCTTTGTCCAGTGATGAACGTTATGGTGTCTGGTATTGCTAATAAGAGCATAATGGAAATGCATAAAGTGCAACTCAAGGTTTTCATTTGAAATGGGCCAGCCACATTGGAAAACGTCCCTGACATAAGCACAAATTCCATGGTTACAATAATCTTGTGAGTCATCTTTAGAAGCCTATGTTAGAATAACTTGAAATCTTTTTGAAATCGTCAACAGAAATTGATGCCAATTTCATATAGATTTGGTCTCTGTAAATAAGTTTTAAGCTTTGGAATGCAGAACCTCAATGTTGGTAAAGAAGACCTGATAATAGGGATTAATAAATCCAACTCCAAGCTGAAGTTGGATTTATGTCTTGTTTAAGAAATTTGCATTATTTAAATTATGTGGAAAAGTTAAGTAAAGGGGTTCAAAGCAAAACACAGAATGAGTAAATAAACTATCTTTTTAACTCATTGAAGAGAAAAAAGCCATAATCTTTCGCACTAATAGTACATTAAGAGGCCTCCATCAGAAAATACTGCTTCATCCTAACTTTATTCACAAAATAGCAATACAGCAGCTTTGGTAATGTGTACCAACAACACCTTATAAAAACTATGCACCACCATATTCCTCAGAATCTTCTAGAAGAAAACAGATGAGTCAAGAATAAGAGTCAGTCAGTGTCTTCTCAAAGAAAAAAAACAAACCCTCTCCTTGAAATTGCAAAGTTGAATCTCTGTGAGTTGGTATGGGATTATCGCTCTAATAAAGGAGGTATTTGAAATCCTTGTTTCAAATATTGGAAAAGACATTGAAGACCCCACCTAGATGCCACATTTATAATAACCTTTATGAAGCTCACAGTCGTCCACAAAAACACTGTCTAAGAAGCCATGGAGGGGGTCATACTGGAAATGAAACTAAAGGTCCAGAAAGCCACTCCTGAAAGAACTTCTAACTGAAAATACTGAATGTGTCCCAATTTTTGTTCAACCCTGTGTATTTAAGACAATAAAGTGCAGTGACCAGGGTGCTAGAGAACTGGCCACCTTGAGCATGACAGACAGCATCAGTGTCTTTTCGCCAGCAGACTTTGGAACTATATGTGACGCTGCTTAATATTAGTCCATGGATTGATTAGTTTGATTTTGATGAACATAGTCTCAAAATTGGGTTGTTTATGTTTGGAGAGATCTCTTAACCTTTGGATTTGGCTGTATCTGCAATCAAGGAGACCCCACTATGTTTCGTTTGAAGATCGTTAATTGCTCACTGGAAAGTTTGATATTTTCTCAGCATATGGGAATCACCGAAGCAGAGGTGTCTACCTGCTTATGAAACACACCCTGTCTGCAATGATGAATGTTGTTTTTAAAGATGTGGAAGGTATGCTGGTTTTGGCCAATGTTGCCGTAAAATATCACATTGGATTATCATGTTTCATGTGCTCTACTCAGTTCCAGAGAATTTTTTTTTTTTGATGATTGGAGGTTTACATCATGGGTCTAAAAGTATGCAGTTTTAATGGAGGATTGGAATGCCATCTTTGTTCTCAAGATATATATGATCGAATGGACTAGAGTCAAATTGTTAAAAGAGCAAAAGAGTTTGTTTGTGATGACTAAATGCAATCTTGGTCACAGATTTTGTGTCTATCACCTTGGGCGAGAGATGTGAATATGGACTAATGTCTTCCTATCCAAATAAGTATTTAAATAGGATTCTAGTTAAAAAAAAAAATACACTGTAGATTTTTTTTACATGTCCTATGTTCCACTGGTTAGAGCAATTGAACCATGAATTGATAATGGCCCAATTTCAGTTAAACAATAAACCTTAACTAGTTGGACACTAGAAGTTGAATTTCTCCATGCTGGAGATATACAACTTGCAGGCAAAGCTAGAAACCCGCATTAATAATTTTATCTGGTTATGGTTGAGAGAACGAGAAATATCTACACCTGTTGATTAAATAAAAGGTTTAGTTCGAACTTCTATATAAATTCCCGAGTTCAACAAGACACATCTGAAGAAGGTTGATGAAAACTTTGTGAGAATAACATTTAAGACAAAAACAATAGTCCAATGTTTGAATGTGTGTATATGAATTACATTTGCGTTAGTATGAGACTTTCGATATGAATTGTGATCGCTTTATGTAAGCGAAAAGTTTGTTGAGTAGTAAAATGTATGTGCGAATTAGTCAGTAGTATAAAGGTTTGTTCATTTATTTGCATGCAAAAGGTATGAGTGGGTTTTTGATCAAGTGGATGATGCTGTTTGTTCTTGTTTCTTTCATGTGTTTGGTCAGTGTGTGCAATAGTGATGCTTGGTGTCTGGTTGAGTTTCACACACATGACTGATATCGCTGGTACTATTTTTTTCAACAAAGATTCTAATTTAGATCAAATTTGTATGAATCTGTTGGCAGAAAATGTATGAATTTATTTTGATGTGTAGCCTGACAAAGCAGTGATATTTGATTGTCATCTAGTTAGCCGTTTGACTTAGCTTTTTAAATGATCACATTGAAATTTTCCAAAAAAAATGTATTTTTTCAGTAAATACTAATTAATTGTTACATAGGCGTTTTGTTAGAACGTGCATTATTAATTTGTTAATGTAGTCAGACGGATAACATCTCAAATGCAAGCACAAAGTTTTGTTTTGTGTCAAAATTTTTGAAGAACTTATAAACTGTTTCAGTGAAAAATAAGCAAAAATAACAATCAAAACATTGAATTCAAGTTTGATTTTTAAAACTAGCAGCCTTTTTTATAAATACTATTATGGCATGCATTCTTCAAAACTGATCTAATCTCTGCTTCCTTTGTTCCAGCTTGTTTGACCTGTTGATCTAGTGGTCTCCATTAATTTGCTGTTTTGATATTTTATTCAACTACAGCTTCTTAATCTATTAGTGTCTTTCTAAGAATTGCAGGCTTGTCGAACTCTCTTCTTGCTGACTGTTTTCCTCCTACCTGTAGCCTTTGTCTTTTTAAGATTAAGGCTATAGATAAGAGGAAAAGCATGTCTTTGCAATAATCATTTTTCGTTTTTGTTAGGTCTTTACATCAAGTAGCTTCACAACTTCTCTAGAGCAATTTCCATTTTTAAAAAAAGTAAATAACAATTTTGTATGTCAGGACAAGAAATACAATTTAAGACCAAAAAGTTAAACAAGAATCCAGTAAAATGTTCAAGATATTCCAACATCCCTATATTACAATTGAACCAACATGTCTTTTCTCCTTTTCTCAATTAATGTAAATTATTTCTTATATTCATGTTCTATATTTTAGCATGTATTTAATATCATGGCCAAAACTCAAGTACAGTGTTGATGCTCACAATATGCATAATTTTTTCTTTCTTTTTTTAAAATTCTTTTTACAAATTTGTTATTGAATATAATTAAATTCTTCAAATATCAATTCCATTGGTTATATTTTTTATTTCACTGAGTTTTAGTAGATTATTAAATTTCATAAAATATTCTGACACACCCAGTATATCGCAACCTCCTAGATTAAATGTCACTTAATGTGTCGACCCCAATTCAACCTCCATCCTCTTTTTATTAAGTACTAGCAGGGTTACATGGTGTTGCCCGGGTTAGTAGGATAACAGCATATGCATTAGTATAGTAAGCACAAGATGATTTCATATATTAGAAGATACACACACACGTATATATATATCGACCGGTGTTAATTGTGGCACCTTGCACTGATGATTCCCGAAAGGATGAAACACTAGTGTCTGTAGGTATTTAATAATTGATATAGTAAATAATTATGTCAGCCCCTTTAAGAAACTCGTTTCTTATTGTTAAGCACTTTCAGTTGAAACAAAAGTCGATCAGTTTAGCTCTTCAGCAATTTAGCGCAGATCATCATATAATGATTAGATCATTCTGACAGACGTTAAAAACATTTAAAAAAATAAATGTTTAAATTTCAACGTTATTTCTCGCAGTTACTGGTGGCCGAATGGATTAGGTGCTTGCTAATGAAGCCAGAGATGGATTCTGTTGCCGTGTTCGAATCTATCGACCGGTGTTAATCATGACACTCTGCACTGATGATTCCCGAAAGGATGAAACACTAGTGTCTGTAGGTATTTAATAATTATTATAGTAAATAATTATATCTACACACACATGTGTGTGTTTTATTTGCACTCTATACCATTAAGATTCCATTGAATTGTACCAAGGCTTTTTTTTTCTACTCGTGTTCACCCATAACAAGGCCTATCACCACTGGGACATAAGGGGCTACTGTTTGTAACCATGCCTAGGAAAGATTAACAAGATGTTGATTTACATTACATTTAAACTTCTGCATATCAGTACATTTAGGGAAGCCGAGAGCAGGAAGTCTAACTGTTCGAAGGAAGAAACTATTAGAGTAGAAAGCTTTCTGGCATTTAGGGACCTCAACAGTGAAGGGGTGTGATTTTGTTGCTAAGTGGGTTTGTCGGGGTATGTACATCAAGGGGGCACAAGAGCAACAAATTCATGAGAGCACATTCCATTAAAATACTTGTAAAACAAGCACAGGGATGCAACATCGCGGTGATGGGACAGGGCTTTGAGCTTAGGTGATGAAGTGGGATCTATCAGGTTGAGGACTTTTTTGGACCTTATCCAAGAGGAAGAGACTAGTGGTAGATGTGGCAACAATATTTCATGCAAGGGTGAATGGTGGCTTTGTAGAAGTACCGGATACTCTCAGGTGTGAGTAGTCTTCTATCACAATAGAGAGAACCCACCTTCTTTGCAGCAACCTTTGCAATGTCCTCAATGTATTTGTTCCAGTTCATATTACCTGTGAATGTTCAGCTGAAGAGTTTGAAGGAAAAATTTTCGGGTAGGCTGTTATTTGTCATGGATATCGGTGGTTGGAGAGGCTTCTCGTAATTGTTTAAGGAGAGCAGCTTAGTCTTACTAGCATTAAATTAACCATCCATTTGCAGTTTCATATAGCTAAGTCTGTGCTAGTTCAAAAACTTAGCAGAAAATGGAGAACAAACTCCTTATAAAAGGAAGACAATTGCCTCATTGCTGTTAATACTAATTGCTTTTTATTAAAACAACAATTTTCTGGTGATCTTCACTGAGAAAAGTTGGATATGTATAGGTCTGATGCATGAAAATCATAGAAACTATATTAGGCCTCTGGAAAGTCAATTAAGAGGATTAATGTGGAGCCAGTCTGTTTCTCAAATCTTTGAGGTTAATAACTTTCTTCATATAGAATCAATATTTGATTCTGGTTTGCCATTTTCTTTTTTTTTTTTTTCTTTTTCAAAACTTGGAGAGCTGGTAAACATTACTTACTTTTATAGAATTGATTTCATCTTGCATTACTTTGATCCAGTGCCACTGAGAAAGTTGTAGCTTCTTTATAGTGATGTGGTTTTGCAGCAGTAATCGATGTTGATTAGTGTGTGACCACTCTCATCTTGGAATAGTGTTACATAGTCCTTTAAGTAGCAGAGTATTTTGAATTACCACATTCGGTATCTCCGAGTTCAGCTATCCTCTTCTTTAGCATTAGTTGGTTTATCAACACTAGATCGTTTACCTTCTTTTTCCAATTTTAAATTTTTCATCAAATCTCTTTGGGAAAGATTCTCATTGTTATCACTTGGTGGATAGGTTTGAGTGCATTGTTCGATATTATTGTTGATGATGCTTGGTTGTTTCCATCGTATCTGACAAATATCACTTTCTGGAATTTGGGTCTAGTTTTCTTTTTGTGTTAGAGTAGTCATAGCACACCAAACTGAAAATTTGCATTTTTGGAAAGGTTACGCTTTCTTCTGGTTATTTATTTTGCTGTAGGCGAAATATCTGCGATTAATTTTTCAGTAGTAAGTGTAGTGTCACTTTTAGTTTTAATGAAGTATATAAATACAGTGCTGGAAACATCATTGGTGATTAGGATAGCATATATGTTTCCGTTTAAATCTGTTGGATTTATGGGACTGACTAAGTCTGAGTGAACTAAATGTAATGCAGTAGAAAAAATTTCCTTGAAGGCAGATATTACAATTTCTGTTACTTTTATTTCTTGTATTTTATATTCATACCACTAACTACATCAGGTAGTTTTGTTACAGTAACTGAGTATTTTATGCCACGTGTGAATATCATAGCACATTGTCTTCAGCACTTTCATCCTCCACAGTCATTAAATTGCAGTTTTTATATATATATATATATATATATATATATATATATATATATATATATATATATATATATCGATGCCTCCATTCAGTCTCAAAAGACAAAGGATAGTCCCTGTAGGGGCAGCTGCACATTTAATTGTGAGGCAAGGGTTGCGCAATCCCAACCACGTCTCTCCTGAATCAGCACTGCTCGAGTCCAGTGGAAAGAAGTCCAGTATGGCTGGAAACAATGCTGAGATAAGCAGAGAGCACATACAGCACCTGGAAGTCTTAAATAGTGACCCATTTAGTACTGACCAGGTTCAATGTTGCTTAACTTCGGTGATCCAGCAGGAACCGGTGTGTCAGCATGATTATGCCATATATATATATATATATATATATATATATATATATATATATTTTAAATTTTTAACCATTTTTATGTCTGAGTTCATTGTTATTTTCTTTAAAAATACTTGTTGCTCCATTTTTGGTTGCTATTTTTATGGAAAATATGTCTTGTGGATAGGAAGGTATAAATAGTATAATTTTGAGGGTAACTGATGCAGTTTCCATTCATGTTCAGTAGTCATATTTTGGCATCCCTTCTTTTTACTGCTATACCACTAGTTTTTGTTCCGCCCGCCAATTCCATAAAGTGGTTCTTTGACTAGGATGTTTGATCAGAGTTTTTAAATTTCTTTGCATCTCTAATGATTTGAGAGGTGGCTCTTGTATCAGCCAGTAAGCGCATCGGTGATATTACCTTTTATATGTAGCAGTTCTCCATTTTAAACATGTGTGTTTTCTTCAATATCTGCTACTTTTTTCATAACGTCCCTGGGTTTATAGCAGCAGGACTCTCTCTTGTGAGTGGTGCTTTTGCGATAGTCACACCACATGTTTCATCTTTTGTTGTGTTGTTGGGACAGTTTTTTGTATAGCTGCCCTTTTCCATTACATGTAATACATGAGATGTCTCATCTATTATAGTTATCATTTCTCATAGTAGTCTTTGAAAAAGAGAAAGTTAACTTCATGACATCATCACTGCTTGACTGGCCTTTGTATTTTAATGTTTCTTCAAAGCTGTGAAGTTTGGTTTTAAATCTTGAGAACATTAGTTCCTTGTTGCTGTGGGTTACCTAGATGGAAAAAAGTGGTTAGGTAAGCCTTTTATTGCAGCGATCAAGGCATTGTCCACTGTTTATCCAGTATTTCTGAAAACTGTTAAAATGGTTTCTATCTACTTATTATGTAGTACATGATGCTTTCATCAATTTTTTTTAAAGAAATGTTAGTTAGGTGTATAAAAAAAATAAATCCCGGCTTTCCTTTTCCTGCATAAAGTTTGCATAATATTTCAAGGACCTTTCTTTCATTATCGCAAGCGTCTCTCATTATCAGAGATAGGTTTTCGTTGTCTAGGAATTGTACAAGTTCTTCATAGATTTCTTCATTTCTCTCATTATTGCTTCTCTCTAATGCGATTTATGCCTAAAATAGTGTCTTTTAGGCGAACTGTACATAAGAATTTAGTTTCCAAAATGTCATATTTTGTTTCATCTCTGTCAAATAATAGTCTGCTTCAGTAGCTTTCATTCTATTTTCTGTTGCAGGTTGCATTATTAGTGGAAAAATTAAGAATTAGCAGAAATTCAAAATAAGAATATGTAACACATGTGGACAGGTAGAGAAGAGAAATTTAGTAAACACAAAAGGATTGTGTGATTTTATACAAAAGGGGAAATAATAAGACATGGGTTGTTGGACTTTGAACAGTAGTTCTTGAAAAGAAATTTTGCTCTTGGAAATTGTTAATAGAGTCTTGATTGATATTTCATCATAAGACCTTACTTAAATCTAATACTCTTTTTATATCAACAATTACTGAAATCGCCCATTTTTTGATCAAGTATATTCAAATAAATTTTAATGAAGAAAATATGAAATCCAGATTTAAATTTCACTTTCAAAGAGAAAGTAGTGGGTATTATTCCTCTCTCAGAATAAGTTCTCACCTCGCTCATTATCAGGTTAGCAGCCATTTTAGAGAAAGCAAGAAAAGATCAAAGAATAAAAACAGAACTGTATGTACTGACACTGTCTATCTTTATTAAAATTACAACTTTATTAAAATTACAACTGTCGCTTTTAAGCAATGAATAGAAGAAACTGTGGCTTGATCCTTGGCTTTGGTAGAGGCCATTTTGAGAATTGCCAAGAACCACACCAGCATTTGATATAAATTGAATATGAATGTTGTTTTAGTAAAGGAATAAAATGGCGAATTTATATGGGCATGCATATAAAAATCGGAATGAATGAAACATTTAGAGAACAGAAGGGTCACCAGGTAGTAAGTACTACCTAAAACATAAGTTTCATAAATGCAAAAATTGAGAAAATCGAAATTTATGACAAAATGTTTTCATATAAAAGACTAGCAGGGAGACTCGATGTTGCCCGGGATTGAATGATGATCAACAAATGTTTCACACTCCCATATTTTTATTGTCATCAAAATTGGTGAAATCGCCCATTTTTTGATCAAATTGATTGATTGCCTGCTCTATTTGGGGACTAATCGCGGTGCACCGGGAGGAAGTTTCACATGCCTCCCTGCAGTAACTTGGTCCATAATACATTGTAGTCTATATTGCACTGTAGAGAACCTACTGTTGATTTTATAAAATTATTTTTCATATATAATGGCTTGAATTAAAGTTTAAAATGCAAACCTTAAGTATCATGCTTCAATTGTGCTTTTTTAAACAGAAATATTCATTTTGAATGTGCTACTGTCATATCAAAGAACCTAGAGTGGATTTTATATGCCCGACCTTACTGCTTGTGTGGTGATAATGGTTTGAATTTAAGTTTAAAATGTAAAAATCAAGTATCAATCAATTGTGCTTTAAACAGAAACATTCATTTTGAATGCTGCCCTGTCATATCAAAGTCTACTGCTGATTTTCAGCTTGTGTGGTAATAAAACTTCTCAAATGCACTTGCGCTGTTAGGCTGTGTAAGGGGTTAACTTTGGTCAAAATTGCCTGTTCCTTTTTTCATCGGATTATTTCAATTATTGATATTTACAAAGATATTCCAATACAAAACGTATCTAAGAATACTGCCATGCACATAACTACCTTTGTGTAAAATTTTATAAAAATCGGCCCAGTCGTTTTTGAGTCCATAGGCAACGAACTCGCACACACACACACAAAATTCCTTTTATATAATAACTAGCGGGGTGCTGGCGTTGCTTGTGTGTTTGGAGGTGTGTGTGTGTGTTGGGGGGGAGGGGGGTAAATCCAAACAAAATGGAAATTAAAGAATAAGCGAAGTAATAACTTTGTTTAAATATTATTTTTAAAAAAAAACGATGTTAAACTTCTTAAAAAAATTGGAAAAACAAAAACAAAAAAACTGAAAATGATGGAGAAAAAAAAACCGTGTAAGTGAACGATGTTAAAACTTCTTAAAAAAATTGGAAATCAAAAACAAAAAAACAGCTAACGTGATGGGAAGAAACCTTGTTTCAATATTAAAATTTAAAAAATAAAAAAAAATGCAATATTACGTTCGAACTTGCAACCTTAAGATAATGACGTTGGTCCTTTACTCACTGAGCTAAGAGTGCATCAGTGAAATTGGGTCGGTTTTTATAAACTTTAAACTAATTCAAGAAAGAACCTTTTTTGCACATGCGTATTTGGCTATCTTGTCATGAAGGAACGAGTTTTTGTTACTCCTCCCTGTAGAAAAGTGTCTCATTGAGGGTGAAGGAATCAATGTTTTTAGCCAATTTTTCAATATTTGTCGTCCAAAGCATGGAGCTTCAAAATGATACCGATCTCATGAAAATCCCTCGCCTGTGTCGAAAGTTTTTGCGAGACATACACACACACACACACACACACACACACACTCATTTTGTCTTTTATATATATAGAAGATATAGATAGAAATAAGAATATAAATCTTATTTTCATGTTAGTAAATATTCATAGTGCAAACACGTGGTTAGTAAAGAAAGTTTAGTAAATAGTCACAAGACTTAGAAATGTGTAAGTCAATATGTTTATAGTGTTAATATGTGTGTGTAAGTAATATACGTACGTGAGTATATGACAGTGTGGCATTGTGTATGTGTGTGTGTGTGTGTTGGTTTACCTTGTTCTTAATGTGTGTATAGATGTGCACAAGTTGATGAAAATGGTATGTGAATCATTGGGTCCTTTTCTTTTGCAACTTACCTCATCTTCTCCCCTGCTGGTGAGTGAGTGAAGAGTATACATTCTAGTGTGGAGAAAACTGATTTTATTCATCTGTTTTTATAGAAATTTTTATAGGAAGTTTTTTTAAAGTTCACACTGGATTACTACTTTTGCATATATGTGTTACTTTTTGGGATTTGGAAAGATTTCCATTGGTTGAAAATACTTTGAGTTAACACTTTCATGTTAAAACTTGCTAGCTTTAGGAAATGACAAAGAGAGGAAATTGAAACAGAACTGAAGAAAAAAGAGGGTAAATAATTCAAACCTTTTGTGTGTTAGTGCTCGTCTAAATCACTTTGCAATGCCACTACCAAAATTTTTTGTCTTAGACCTAAATCCCGTATTACTATCTTTACTCTTATTTTTGAGATGTCTATAATTATCAATTTTCAAGTTATAAATGAAATAAAGTCCTCATCATAATTTATTTCAGATTCAACACATCTTTCATAAGGATTCCACAAGAAAATATTTTATGTTACAAGAATTAATTTCATCATAACCACCCCACCCCATGCAATAAATGTCTGGCATACTTACAGTCTAAGATTAACAATATTCTCACAAGTAATATTATTGGTTACTGTAAACTGGGCTCATGAAAAAGAATTTCAAAAACTACCTGGAAAATATACCCGGTGAACCATGTGCAAGAGAGATTCAAACAATCGCACTTAAAGGGACGGTCAGAATCTTAAAAAGATCTCTCTGTTGGAATGTCTGAGTTAGCAGGTGAATGTTTGGCATCCGGTAGGATGTTCCATCCCCAGCTTGAACAAACTGATAAGAAATTTTTTTTTTAAATAAATAAATAAACATGGATATTTTAACTAGCAGGTTGAAATGAAAGTTCTCTTGGTTTTTCTTAAAGTCATAATCTTTGAAGAGGACTTTAAATAACTTGGTGAATAGACATGGTAATAAGAATTAACAGAACTGATTGCTGTAATGCTACTTAATAATATTATTATCATTTAAGTGGGTCCTGTTTGGTGGGAAAGTGCCTCATGCAGCTTTTATCTGTGCTTCCCATCTGTCATATTCAAGTATTACAGATTTGAAAGACAAGTTAACAGCTGTGTGTATGGTAGGCAACCTAGTTTAATCTAATACAAAGCCACAAGTCTGCAAACACTTTGAATCAAAATAGCTGCTGCATAAACAGTAAGTGTTATTTGTAACCATGCACATTGTGCTAGACTATCTTCTTAATATAGAAACAAAGTAATAATATATTGTCGTAATTGCCAAGGTAGAAACATAATATGAATACTTACAGTCTATCATCAATGATATTCCTACAGGTAACATTATTAGTTACTCTAAGCATTTTAATTAGCAGATTGCACTAAAAGTTCTCTCAGTTTTTCTTTAAGTCATTCTCTGGTCAAATGAGATCTAACTTTTCGATTATATTTTAAACTAATTCAAAACTAAATTAGGCATTGCCCGGGATTGAATGAGGAAGTCCTGCTTAACTTAAACTCATATCAGCATATTTTTAGTTTTGTGAAATTTTAACAGTATATATTAGACATAAGAGCCAAGTATGCCCTAGGATATAGGATCTGGGCAGGAGCTGCTCGGAGCACCCTATCCTATCTTGACATAGTTCAAAACTGACTTTGTAATCTAGTAGATGATACCCTTTTCTCTTTTTTGCAACCTCTTTCGCACTGAAGAGATGCTGCAAGCCTGTCTCTGCTTTATTGTTATTTTCATGGCAAGTGCTTGACTGAGCTCCAATCTATGGTCCCCTTTCACAAATCTTTTACAAAAAAACACTTGACTAGCCAAAATCTCTATAAAAAATTTTCCCCGCTCTTTATTGGTGCCTAAACCTAAATGTGGATTCCATGAATAAAGCTTCTTTCCTAGAACTGCCAGCATGTGGAACTTTATTCCGCTTGTCTGCTCTCCCACTGACTACAATATTATCATCTTCAAGTCTAATGTAAACAAGTTCGAATTGAATCGTCCTCTTAAATTATCTAATCATACCAAATTTCCACTACAAACGATTACTATGCTATTGTCCCAATGACTCTACCGTACACACATTAACCCTTATCCTTGTGCGACCTCCGGGCCTTGATATGTGGTTACCGCTTTGTAAAAAAAGAATCAATTATTAAAAATATTCTCCAAATTTCAGTTTCTTTTGGAAATAATATGGGTACAATCTCCCATATGAAAATTGTAATATTTCATGTTTGCATTAACTTTTATCAACCTTCATTAGACACCTATTAAAAACGAGTCCTTGATTTTCAGGTTCTTCCTAAGACCATTTAAGCTTAAGCGTTAGACATTTTATGAAATGAAAATCATATCATGGGTTTTGATCAAAATTGAAATAAAAATTCTAGACATACATAGCATAATATTTTGATTTTAATCCTTGTAATGAAAAGTGCAAAACTATTCTGCTCAGGGGATTAATTTTACCAGTTCTTGGGCAGGTATTCTTCTAATGGTCCTTGTTGATAGAGTAAAAAATGGCTTTGTGATTGGGGTCGAATCCCTCAAATGGCAGTAAATGTAACTCCCTACACTAATGATTCCCAAAAGGATAAAATACTAGTGTCTGTAGATATTAAAAATAATTATAGTAATAATTTATATATATATATATATATATACTAGCATGGGTACCCGGCGTTGCCTAGGTTGACATGAAGTTCCATTTGAAGCACACCTGTATACTAATCATTTTCATCATGTGCAACGTGGATACTCCCCACAACAAAAATAAAAGAACGGATGAAAACATGTAAATGTAATCGCCCAAAAAAAGAAGTATGTGATACCCTCTCCACCAGATATTTCGGCAGAAGGTCTACAAAGAGAAGAAACTATTCTCCGGATATTGAGCACTGGAAAGAACTCCCCCCCCCCAACAACAAAAAAATAATTAAAAATAAATCATTACAACTTTTGTTTCAATAAAAATATCTGCGAATGCCTGTGCAATGGAAAAAAAAAAATCTACTAATAATTAATTCCAAAAACAATTAAATGAAATTTTTTGTCATTTTATATTTCTAATGTAACCCCCCCCCCTCTCCCCCCCCAAAAAATTGAATTTGTCATATTTTGGGGTTCGTTTCATTTATAAAATTATTAGGTGAAAGTACAGAATGGTCTCATAAAATAATTAAATTTATCGTTATTTTATCTTTCAAATGTAATTCCCATCCCCACCACCAAAAACAAAAAAAATTGTATTTGTCATGTTTTGCCCCCCCCCCTCAATCGCCAAACTTGAAACAATGCTAGAGATGACATGTGTCGTTGAACGCTTTGCGGCCAAAAAGTGGGTGCTCATTTTACGTTAAATTTATATAGAAAAGTGATCCCCCACGCTAAAATGTTAATTTTCTTCTTTTTTTTTTAAATTTCTTCTTTCGTATTATTTATAAAGGCTGTTTAAACGTATTAAACCCCAAAAAAGTAGGTCTTAATTTTTTTTAGTGGTTAAACGATGCTGGGTTACATCGTAAAAAGTGACCATTTTAAATTTAAGATATTAAATTAATTATAAAGAAAATCTGTTTCGCAGGCAATTAAACACACTTGCTAAGGTATAATTATTATAATAAATCCTGGGCAACACTGATTAAATTTTATAAATAAACAAAAAGGAGCAGATAATGTATGGGATGATGGATTTTGCTCACATGGAAAATTGGCCCTGTGTCTGACTAACTCTGCCCTGAGGGGATGCAAGTAAATGAGGACATTAGTTTTAATTATTTCTCTCTAACCCCATACCCCTCTTCCCCCGGGCATCGGCGTTGAAAATAAGAAAAAATTATGTATTCTGGAGAAGAAATTTTTCAAAAAACAACTTATGAATTATATCAGCATACTTATAATTTACATGACCAAAGAAAACTACTAAATACAGTGTAAGAAACGGATAACACAGCAATCTATCTATATAATTATAAAACTCAAATGACCTTGTAATAGGTATTGTAACCCAACATCCAGTTTACAACTTTCGATTGCGCATGCATACATAAACATAAACCCATAACAGCATAAACAAATAAACACAAATCGCTGAACCGGTTTCGTTCAAACAAATGGTCGTCCTTAGAAAAGCGAATATTTTAAATTTATTGAATAAAAAACTTCAAGATATGGGAAGCAAATGCAAAACGTGATTACAAATAATATGTATAATCATCAACCTGTTTCATATATGCGATATATATTATACTAAAAAATTAATGCAACAATAAAACATACTGTTTTACTGTGTACATTTTCAGTGTCCCAATTTTCTTTTGCGTTTAAATTATCCAAATAAACAATTGTTAATACTTTCTGCTTTTTTTTTTTTGACATCATTCATTTCTGTATTACATTTAAGTTATTATAACTCATTTTTCTTACAAATAAATCTACTTTAACCCGTTGACAACCATAAGAGCATTTTACAACAGCAATTTACGCAAAAATAAAACGTATTGTTTTACTGTGTACGTTTTCAGCGTCCCAATTGTTTTTTTTCCCCGCATTTAAATTAAAAGATATATCAAAATTTGAATTTAACTATAATAAGTATTATGGTATCTGTTCAGTGCACATTTACCTATAAGTATGGCAAACCACTTATAATTCATGGGCTGTAAGTTTTTTTTTTTTTTTCAAAAATAGACAATTATAAACAGAACGACTCATAGAAATCTATCTATATTCTTTTCTCATTTTAACATACTTTCATAGAAATATTTTTGTTATGTCACAAAAAGCTATTTTTTTTACGTCACAAGTGTCACACATAGTTAATCTAACATACTGACCTAACGGGTCACGGGTAGTCTAGTAACAAATAAAAAAGGTTACTTAAAAATTAAGATTAAGCGAAAAAAATATTTCCTCTGAATTAAAAATAAAAATAATAAAGAATTAAAATATCAGTTATTCCCCTTTGGTTTTCTGGTTTGAAAATTAAACGCTTTCAGATTTCAGATAAGATAAGTTAAATCAAATATAAATTGAAATGAAAATAAACTAAATAATTAAATTTTAAATTATATTTTTAAATAGTACAGTTGAAACAAAGCTATTATGTCGAATAAGTAATATCACCGAGCTAATTATTTAAATAGATTTAATTTAATGTGATATGCTGATGACCGTAACTCAATCAATGTAGATGTGGTTTGAAGAATGCTATATAAAGAAATTATGCACTTTGGCAGAAGTATCCTATCATGGGCATTAATATTTTTTGACCAGGAGAGGTGTACACACATATCGCCTTCATATTTCTTTGAGCATGGGGGTTTGTACACACAGACAAACACACACACATGAACACTACTACTTATATATATATATATATATATATATATATATATATATATATATATATATATTAGTCTTGGAAGTTTCTTTAAAACCTTTAAAACTATGAAAAAATAAATTGTCCTTCGTTGGAACATTATCTTGTCAGTAAGTCAATTAATCTCCCGTATCACCGAATAGTTCCACTTACATGAACAAACAATACTATCAATGTTCTAAAAGAGATCATCAGTTATTTACCATGAAACACTGTTTTGGGGATTTAAAAACAATATATATATATATATTAGTAGTCCAGATATGAATGTATTAGAATAAAATCCAAAGAATATCCACTGGATTTATATAATAGTGCTTAATAACAAATAAAGCAATTTATACAGACATATAAAGGCTTTGTTACACTGGCATGACAATGTTTCGCTCTGTATTATAAATAACTAAGATTTCATCAGGCAAAAAATATGTTTTTTTATTTAAGGTGTTCCTATTGCAAAGCCTTTCATTACAATATGAAAACCTAAAGAAAAATTTTGACATTTTCGCCTAATGAGATTTTTGTTATCATTAACTACAGATTGAAACATTGTCATGCAGTGTAGCAAAGTTTGTGTATGTGTGTGAAGGGAGTTAAAATTTTGCAAATTATGATTTACAACATTTATTGTTGATACACAACAAAATACAAGATAAAGTTAATTATTTCCTTATTCCATGGGGTTTCAAAGATTTGGCTTTTTTGTTTTCTCCAAAGGAAAACGGCAAAATAAATTTTATATAGACTAGCTATAATTTTGCTGATTAGCGCAAAATTTGAAAGCTTCAAAGTTTGAAAGAAAGTAATGGTGAAAATATTATAAACCAGCAAAATTATTGCATGTCTATATATACAATTTCTTTTGCTAACCGTTTTCCTCTGGAGGAAAAAGTCAAATTTTTTAAACTTCATGGAATAAGGAAATAATTAACTTTATCTTGTATTCCTTGTGTAAAAAGAATAAATGTTGTAAATAATAATTTGCAAAATTTTAACCCTCAAATGTTGAGCATTTTTATCTGGAGTTATCTCTAAAATATGAGTATTAATATCTATATTTCCATTTTTAATTTTTAACATATGTATCCAAAATTTAAAAGAACTAAAATTTCTTTGTATGTATGTGTATATATATATATATATATATATATATATATATATATATATATATATAGTTTAAAAGGTTAAAAACTTCCGAGACTATATATATATATATATATATATATATATATTAGCAGGGAGAGCTGGCGTTGCCCAGAATTGAATGATGATCAACAAATATTTCACACTCCTATATTTTTAGTGTCATTTTTAACGTCGTGAAATCGCCCGGAGGATGCTTCACATGCCTCCATGCAGTAACTTAATCAAAAATATGTCATTTTACATTGCACTCTAGAGAACCTACTGTCTCTTTTATAAAATTATTTTATATAAACTTCCTTCCAGTTAACGGAACAAAAAAACATTAAGAAATTTACGTGCGGCGTTTAAACTTACAGACCACGTCATGCAAAAAAAAAACAAACAAAAAAAAACATGCTATCAACTTAGTAGAATTTTCATGGCCCGTTATTCTATCATCGTTGCTAAGCAACGATATGGAAAAAATGGCTTTACCGATGATCCATAAATTAAAATAACGGTTTCGATTATCGGTAATTTTGAGGAGGTATTCTGAGACAAAACTTAACTAAGATCACTCCGAGACTTATACACTAAAGTTCTGTAAATTTTAAAGAAAATTTGTTCAGCAATTTCAGAGGAACGAACTCATATACGCAGAGACAAAGTTGCATTTATATATATATAGATATATATATATATATCTATATATATATATATATATATATCCTATTTATTTGCAAACCTTAGATTTGACCACCAGATTTTTTAAAAATAAAATAGTTAAATACATATCCAATTTTCAAATCTTTGTCCTTCTTTTTATTTTTAACTTCAAGTAGGGGATTATTTATTATCTATAATATAAATCTCACCTGTCTGTTTAACTGTATGTATGTATGTATGTTTGTGTCTGCCTAACATTTTCGACAGAGGCGACAGATTTTCACAAGATCTGTATCAGTTTGAAGCTCGACCCTTCGGAAGACAAATATCGAAAAATTGGCCAAAAATATTTATTCCTTCACCCTCAACTGGGGACTTTTCTACAGGAAAGGGTCGCATTTTCACCGATATTTTCAAAATTCGTCACCTCTTTTCGATTGTTTAGCTTTAATTTAAACCTTCACTACTTCCGGTTTGTCGATGGGCGCAACAGCTAACGCGTCACATTTTTTATTTCACGTTCTTTTCCTCCTTTAGGGTATGGGTTCAAATTTTCCTGCCTGCTACCATTTTTTTTTTTTGTTTGCGCTCGTAATTTTTTTTTTTTTTTTTTCTCAATCAACATCCTTACACACACCTCTACTTTTCTTTCCACCTTCAGGTCACGCGTTCGAGCCTGCCTGCCTACTACCTCTTTTTTTTTTTTTTTTTTTTTTGCTAAACACACACCTACAAACACCCGGGCAACACCGAGCACCCAGGCTAGTAAGATAAATTTTATCTATTAATCCATAGGAAAGTGATCAGATGACTTAACTGGTTCAACTTTAATAGTGAAAGTTTCAATAAAATGAGGTCTGGTGGCATCATATAGCCAAATTTTTTTTTTTTTTTTTTTTTAATTACATTTTCACCCCAAACAAGGCAAATTGCCACTTTGGTGTAGGGGGCTACTATCAGGGGCAACAATTACTGGGGTACTATGTAGGGATTTGGCCAGCAAGATGTCGGTTCACGTTACACTTGAACTTCTGCACGTCAGTACTGTTGGGGAAGCAGGGACCTGGAATGGAATTCCAGAGTCTAGCGGTTCTGGAGAAGAAACTATTGGAGTAAAAAGATCTTTTACATCTAGGGATCTCTACAGTGTGGGGGTGGGATTTAGCAGCCTGTCGGGTTTGTCGAGGGTGCTCACAACGTGGGGGCACAAGTGATTGCAGTTCGTCAGAGCATTCACCACTAAAATACTTGTAGAAAAGGCAGATGGATGCAACATTTCGTCGATGGGACAGAGGCTGAAGCTTAGATGCCAGTTCAGGGCCTATCAGGTTTGCGACTCTCTTTTGAACCTTGTCAAGGAGCGAGAGACTAGTAGCAGATGCACCAGCCCAGATGTGACAGCAATACTCCATACATGGGCGAATGGTGGCCTTATAGAGGTACAGGATACTTTCGGGTGTTAGTAGTTGTCTAGCACGGTAGAGAGAGCCCACCTTTCTTGCAGCGGCCCTGGCAATGCCTTCAATGTAATTGTTCCAACTCATGTTTCCTGTGAACGTTAGGCCAAGGAGTTTGAAAGATGTACTCCCAGATAAAGAGCCGTTGGCCATTGCTATAGGTGGTAGAAAGGGTTTCTTGTTATTATTGAATGAAACAAGTTTAGTCTTGGCAGCATTGAATGCGACCAACCACTTTTGTCCCCATTCCACCACAGATTGGAGGTCTTCCTCTAGTGTTTCTGCCATTTCTTTAGAAATGTGTTCATTCGTCTTCCTGTCGTGCCTGCCATAGAGTGTAGTGTCATCAGCATATATACCCATCTCAGAGGCAATTTTGTCGGGGAGGTCATTTATGAATATCAGGAACAATAGAGGTCCAAGGATAGAACCCTGGGGCACCCCCGTATTTATATCATATTGTTTAGATGTACGACCGTCGAGGACAACCTGGATTTTTCTCTTATCTAAGAAGGATTTAATTATGTTAAGTATTCTACCAGTGATACCGTATGATCTAATTTTCCTGAGGAGACCCTCATGCCATACCCTGTCAAAAGCCTTAGATATATCTAGAGCTACCGCTCTGCCCTCCCCCGCTTTGTCCAGTGAATGGTATATACGTTCAGAGATTTCTTCATTTGTCCATCATTTGCAATCCTCTTATACAAGAGACATGCAATAAGTAATGCCCCTGATCCGCTTCTCACAGCAATAGAGCAACAAAACTTGGCACAGTCTTTCTCTACATAGGAATCACTCTGTGTTTTTTTGTTTTTTTTTTTTTTGTGTTTTTTACTTGGGAGTCACCACTTATCAAGACCTGAAAGCCACTCGAGGATAAGAGTTAATGGATGTAAGCCAGTAGTGTAGTAATTGTTAATAAATTTCATTATGGAAATCCAACATAGACACTTGAGAACACTGATAAAATAATTTACTTTTTATTAAAACTGTTTCTTTAGAGATCTTAGTTTAGTGTCAACTGTGTAAATGTCTACCTGATCTTTTCATTTATATAGTTTCATATTTCTGATTTCTTTTTTCTTTTAGTTATAAAATAATCAGCCAAATGTTTTTCCTGTCTGCTATTGAAATTAACTTTTATATGGACTATTTATGTAAGTTAATAATTGTTATGCTATAATGTGGATTTATCCTATTTTAGGTGTACAAGGACTAGCGCTGTGACCTTAATAAACTAATAATAATTAAGGCAACATTGTGATATATTTACAAAAGTGTATTTACACTTTTTTTTTTGTTTTATTTAACTTCAGTTAAAGTTCCCAGAAATCAAGGGACCCTCTTTCTGGGGCTAACACTTGATCTCTATATGAGATACACACATATTTGAATATTGCATTAAAGTTGTCCTCAAACACTGAGCTACTAAAGAAGTTGAGAACATAATAATCCTATCCCCAACTGACTATTTAAATATGTTTTAGTATAGTTTTCTTGTGGTCTCTTAGTCTTATTGGATTCCAGAATAAGAATTCATCTAGTCTGGTGGAGTATCCAGCTTCATACTATTAAGGTAACATCATTTGAAAAGGGTGCAATATTCCTCATAAAAGACAGTATAGGTTAGCCATACCAAGGAGGGCTTATTTGGGCCATGAATGCTATGTGATTTTAAAGATTTAGTCAAAGTTTACTTGTAGGGAATAATATCCTCGTGCCAGGTTTTCCTAGTAAGCATTCAAGTACAGAATTGTAAGTTACAGAAAGTCTGCGTCCGATACTGTGGCTATGACTATTACAACACTTAGTTATAACTTTTTTTTTTTTTTTACATGGAGGTCACCACTTATCAAGGCCCAGGAGCCACTCGGGGATAAGGGTTATTGTGTGTACAGTAATCAATGGGATAGTATCGTAGTTATAGAGTATTGGAGATTTGATAAGGTGTCATTACTTAAGGGGGCGGTTCATCAGGAATTTGTTTGTGTTGGACTTGAAGACATCCAAGTTGAATTTGAGGGGGGGGGGGGAACAGGCAAGCAGCAGAGAGTTCCACAGCCATGTAGTTCTAAGAAAGAAGCTTTGTTCATAGTTTCAGGATGCATTCACATGCATCTGAAATAGGGTAGATCAATATCACACCATAACAATAACAATAATAACAACAATAATAATAGTAACCTACTCTATAATAAAGACCAATGTGTATTTATTTGCATATTTATATAAAAATATATGTACTTTCTTGCCATTACACAAAAGATAACACGTAAAAATTGTGCTGTTTTCTAGTTGGACGAAAACAGTTTCAAATTGTGTGAGGGGACAGAAAAAAAAAAAAAAAGGTCAGACTTACCTTGCCTAAAATAAATCTCAAAAAAAATCCTCCGCTCTATAATATAAAGTTAATGGTGGGTGTTTTTTCTTTCTTTCTTCCTTTAGATCATCAGAAGTGATAATAATAATTTATGTATGAAAAATGAAATTGCTAATGTATTACTATGATTTTATATGAATATGTATGTATGGAAGTGAAACCTGGCCAATGGGAGAAAAAGAAATGTGTTTCATGAAGAGAAACGATATGACAATGAAACGATGGCTATATAACGTCTTAAAGACGGGATCAGATCTGATGAGTACGGAGGAAGATTATATCTGGACAGTATAGGGAGATGCATACAGAAGGCTTTGATAGTATGGGCACATGGAAAAAAGGGATAAGAGTTCCTGAGTTAGTAGATGTAGGGCAATTTAAGTAGCAGAGTTGGCCCAGGGTGGATAGCCAATGAAAACATAGAAGGAAGTGATATGGATTGACTTCTTTTTTTTTTTCTTTTTTTTTTTAACTTATTTTCACCTCAAACAGGGCATATTGCAACTTGGAACATTCGGGGCCATGCCTAATATAAAACTGAGAGGAGTTGAGCAGCAAGATGTCTGTTCACATTACACTTAAATTTTTGTATGTTGGTAAAGCAAGCAAAGAGGGAATTCTAAAATCTAGTAGATTGTAAAAAGAAATTATTGGAGTAGAAGGCTTCTGGCATCTAGAAACCTCAACAGTAAAGGGATGGGATTTTGCTGCCTGGCGGGTTAATCGGAAATATGTGTGTCATGGGGACACAAGTGGTACAGGTCATCAGAGCACATTTAATTAAAGTATTTGTAAAACAGGCACAGGGATACAACAGTGTAATGATAGGACAAGGGTTGGAGTTTGGCCAATAATGCTGGACCTGTTAGATTTGATACTTTTTTGGAACCTCTCTAAGAGTGAGAGACTAATGAGGGATGCTCCAGCTCATATGTGGCAACAATACTCCATGTATGGGTGAATTGTGGTTTTGTAAAGCTATAGGATGTTCTCTAGTGTGAGTACTTTTCTAATATGATAGCGAGAGCCCACCTTCTTTGTAGCAGCTTTGGTAACCAATGCCTCCGTTCAGTCTTGAAAGACAAAGGATACTCCTGTAGAGGCAACTGCACATGTAATTGTGAGGCAAGGGTTGCGCAATCCCAACCACACCTTTCCTGAATTGGCGCTGTTTGAGTTCAGTGGCAAGGAAAAGTCCAGGACGACTGGCAACAATGCCGAGATAAGTCAAGAGCACATACAGCATCTGGAAATCCCAAATGGTCACCCATTTAGTACTGACTAGGTTCAACATTTCTTAACTTTGGTGATCCAGCAGGAACCAGTGTGTCAACCTGATTATGCTGTACATAATAGCCTTGGTATTATCCTCAGTGTATTTATTCCAATTCATATTACCTGTGAATGTTAGACCAAGAAGTTTGAAAGATGAGGTTTCCGGTAGCGTGTTATTTGTCATGGCATTCAGTGGTTGTTGATTTTTGTAGTCATTAAAGGAAATTAAACATTACCAACCACCTGCAGCCCCATCCCATTACCGACTGAAGGTCATTTTCCATGGTTTCTGCCATTGGTTTGGATATGTGTATATTCGTTTTTCTTTCATGTCTATTATATGATGTTATTAGCAAATATACTCATCTGATACATAATTGTATCAGAGAGGTAATTTATGAATATTAGGAATAAGAAAGGTTCAAGGATCAACCTCAGGGACACACTTACATAATCATATTATTTAAACATACAGTCATTGAGAACAACTTTGGTTTTCTCTTGTCAATGAAGTATCTGATAATGTTAAGTATTCGTCCTGTAATATCATAGGATTTTATTTTTGTAAGAAGCTCTCCATGCCAGACCTTGTCAAATGCGCTAGATATATCAAGGAACTTGAGAGAAAGATGGATAAATAAAGGCCCGGTCAAAGATAGGTAAGCTTAGAAGTCAATTTCTAAAAGTCATTCAACATATGGCCATACATAAAATGGACATTAAACTAATATAATGATGAGGCAAAACCAGATTCTTACAATGTATTTGATATGTATATAATCAATCGTTTCGGTTTATATGATTCTAGCCTGGTTGCCTGGCATTGCCCAGGTGTTTGGAGGTGTGTGTTGAGCAAAAAATAAAAAAAATAAAAGTGGTAGTAGGCAGGCAGCCATGCAGGCAGGCTTGAACCTGTACCGCGATAAGAAAGTGAAAAAAAAAGTGACATCTTTGCCGTTGCGCTCATCACCAAACTTGAAGGGGCCAAAGTTTAAATTAAGGCTAGTCAATCGAAAAGAGGGGATGACTTTCGAAAATATTGGTGAAAAAGTGACCCCCTCCTTGTAGAAAAGTGCCCAGTTGAGGGTGAAGGAATAAATGTTTTTCGACAATTTTTTGGTATTTGTTGTCCGAAGGGTCGAGCTTCAAAACAATACTGATCTTGTGAAAATCCATTGCCTGTGTTGAAAATGTTAGGCAGACATACAAACATACATACATGCATACATACATTTAAACAGACAGGTAAAATTTATATTGTAGATGTACACAATCAATGTTTATGATTTATGTAATACTAGTGGGGGTACCCAGCATTGCCCGGGTGTTTGGAGGTGTGTATGTAGGAGAGGGTGACCCTGTTTTAATATTATAAAAAAACACGATGTTAAAAAAAATTGGAAAAATCAAAACAAAGCAAAAAGGAAAAAAAAGGTGTAAAAGAGGAAAAGAAGTTTAGGTAGGAAGCTAGGCTCGAACCCGGAGCATCGAGGCTAAGGTGGAAAAAAAAAAGCCTGATGCATTACCCCTACGCCAAAGAGACATACAATTGAGAACAGATAAAATTAAACCTTTGAAAACACTTGCAGGTGGTTTAAACTAACGTCAATGTTTTCTAGGTCAAACATGACGTCATTGTCATAGTAGCAGGAGGAGATAAAATGAAGGAACGACTTTTTCGGCACCTCTCTTTGTAGAAAAGGGTCCAGTTTAGGGTGAAGGAATGAATGTTTTTGCCCAATTTTTTTATATTTGCCGTCCAAGAGGTCGGGCCTCAAAATGATACCAATCTCGTGAAAATCCATCACCTCTGTCGAAAGTTTTTGAAAGACATACAAACACATACATATGTACATACATACACACATTTTCGCTTTTATATATATAGACTAGCGATAGGTATCTGGCATTGCCCGGGTGTTTGGAGGTGTGTGTGTGTGGAAACTCCGGGGGTGGGGGTGGGTTAAAAACAAAAAAAGTATATATGAGGATCGAACCTGAACTCTTGAGGCAAAGTTGTAAATTAAAGTGTGAAAAAAAAACGTGTGACGTTAACCATTGCCCCACCGTGAGATGCTAACGGAAACACGTTTGAATTTATTTAATTACTTGGATTTGGCAGGTGCCCGTTTATTGAGTTAATGAGGTCAAGTTTGACTGCGGGATAGTATTCATTTACTGCTGAACGCTTTTTTTTTTCCCCCCAAGATGTTATAGGAAAAAGACTAACCCACATGCGGCAAGTGACAAATGTTGAATATTTATCTTCCTGAAATCGAGCAAATTAAATAGACAGGCGAGCGTCGTTGTTAACTCTGAGATATTATGATTCATATGTGATATAAAAAGTTTTAAAAAGTTGTGAACCGACCGACCGCTTTTCTGAAAGAAGCCTTTTGTAGATATACAGACAAAGCGAACACACATACATACGTTTTCGCTTTTATATTTATAGATGTACACAATCAATGTTTAAAATTTATGTGATATGTACATAATCAATGTTTAAAATTTATGTGATATGTACATAATCAATGTTTAATATTTATGTGATATGTACATAATCAATGTCTAAAATTTATGTGATATGTACATCATCAATGTTTAAAATTTATGTGATATGTACGTAATCAATGTTTAAAATTTATGTGATATGTACATAATCAATGTTTAAAATTTATGTGATATGTACATAATCAATGTTTAAAATTTATGTGATATGTACATAATCAATGTTTAAAATTTATGTGATATGTACATAATCAATGTTTAAAATTTATGTGATATGTACATAATCAATGTTTAAAATTTATATGATATGTACATCATCAATGTTTAAAATTTATGTGATACTAGCGCGGATACCCAGCGTTGCCCAGGTGTTTGGAGGTGTGTGTGCTGTTAAATAAAAAAGAAACCGAGGGTGGGGAGTGGGTAAAGTTGGTAGGATTGAACCCGAGGCCCTGAGGCGAAGTTTGAAAATAAAATGTGAAAAAAACATGAACTGTTCGGCCAGCCAGAATGAGTTGCTGAAGATGTTTGAATTTATTTAAGTAAGAACCAAATTGACAGGTACCCGCACAGAAGTGGTCGAGCGTTACGACGACGATGTAAGCAATAGCTATTCAGCAAATGAGGTCAATGACCAGGTTTGTTTGTTATAAGCGAAGTAAAAAAAGAAAACATAAAAACAAACGTTAAAACTTAAGCGGAGGGGGGGGGTAATCAAAACATCGAAATAAAAAACACAAAAAAAACTAACGTAAGGCAAACAAAGATGTTAAATGTAAAAATCGAAAAAACAAAAAAGAAACCAGATAAAAAAACACGTGAAAAATGGCTTAAATAAGCCTGCTTCGATATTAAAATTAAAAAATCGGTGGGTACCCGGGTGTTTTTGAGTGTGTGGTCGGGGTGGATAAGTGAAGTAAAAAAAATAAAAAAACAGAAAAATGAACGTTATGTGAAAAATGGCTTAAATAACACTGGTTCAATATTTAAGTTTAAAATATCAAAAAAAAAAGAAAAAGACATCTCACACCACAATTCAAACCCAAAACGTTTAGATAACAAACCAACGCGCTAACCAACTGAGCTAACGCGGCGTACATGAAATTTAATCAGTTCTTCAACTATTTAAAGTAAATCAGGTCATGACGTAATCTGACGCATGCGTAGAACCGGTCGTCGTCACGAGGGGACCGTTTTTGTTAACCCCCCCCCCCCCCCCGTCGAAAATTGTCGATTTCGGTGTGAAAAAATGAACGTTTTGGGCCAATTTTTCGATATTTTTCGAGCGAAGGATGGGGCTTCAATATAATACCGAGTTTGTGAATTTTTGTCGTGTCTGTCGAAAGTTTTTAGCGGACACACAAACATACATACATATATACACACATTTTCGCTTTTATATTTATAGAAAGAAGAAGATGTACATCATCAATGTTTAAAATTTATGTGATATGTACATCATCAATGTTTAAAATTTATGATATGTACATAATCAGTTTAAAATTTATGTGATATGTACATCATCAAAGTTTAAAATTTATGTGATATGTACATCATCAAAGTTTAAAATTTATGTGATATGTACATCATCAATGTTTAAAATTTATGTGATATGTACATCATCAATGTTTAAAATTTATGTGATATGTACATCATCAATGTTTAAAATTTATGTGATATGTACATCATCAAAGTTTAAAATTTATGTGATATGTACATCATCAATGTTTAAAATTTATGTGATATGTACATCATCAATGTTTAAAATTTATGTGATATGTACATCATCAATGTTTAAAATTTATGTGATATGTACATCATCAATGTTTAAAATTTATGTGATATGTACATCATCAAAGTTTAAAATTTATGTGATATGTACATCATCAAAGTTTAACATTTATGTGATATGTACATCATCAATGTTTAAAATTTATGTGATGCAAAATGAGAAGTTTACATATGATGAATGCAAAATCAAATTATTACAACTTGTCTTACATCCGCACAAACATGATTTCTACACTGTGTGCCAAATTAGATTTTCCACCCTCATTATCATTGACTAAATTCCTAAGTAATTATCAATCATGATTAATCGTGTCACCAGTTATCTCCTCTTGTTAAATAGTAATCAAAATGATTTATTTATGAATTCATGTCTGAAAAAAATAAAATAGCAATTCTTAAATAACACACAACTCAATAAGTCTAGGGGCTGACATATAGATAGTACGATTAATAAAAAACGTCCATATAACTTTATAAGGTAATAGCCATTGGGTCAGTATGTTATATTAGCCATGGAATTAATGTATGAGCGTGACACTTGTGATGTAAAGAAAATAGATTTTGTGACATAACAGAAACATTTCTATGAAAGTATATTAAAATGGAAAAAGGAATATAGATAGATTTCTATGAGTTGTTCTGTTTATAATTTTTATTTTTGAAAAAAAAACTTAAAGCCATTTAATTATAAGTAGTTTGCCATACTTATAGATAAATGTGCACTGAACAGATACCATAATACTTAAAGTTAAATTCAAATTTTAATATATCTTTTAATTTAAACACAACAAAAAACAATTGGGACACTGAAAACGTACACAGTAAAACAATATGTTTTATTGTCGCATTGATCATTTATTTGTAACGCAATTTAAAAAAAAAACATTTTCGGGGTTATTTATTTATGTTGGGAGTGTAGGAGAAAATGTATGAATGTTTTTAAGAAAGGTGTATTAAAAATGGAGGATAAATTAAAAAAAAAAATAAAGGCGGTGGGTAAATCGCCGTTGTAAAATGCTCTAATGGTTGTCAACGGGTTAAAGTAGATTTATTTGTAAGAAAATTGCGTTTAAATGACTTAAACATAATACGGAAATGAACGATGTAAAAAAAATGCAGAAAGTATTAACAATTGTTTATTTGGATAATTTAAACCCAAGACAGAGTAAATATTTATTTTAAACTTAGAGAGGTAGCCACCTATTTTCAACTAAAGAGAAGGGAGCCTTGTCCTCTCCTCCTGAACTATCATTACCGACTTGTTTTTACTTTGTGTCATTTTTTACCATTGTGATTTTTACTGAGCACAAGTAAATGTTTTGGCACTTGTGCAGTTTAGCATCCCCAAGCAATTTTTTTTTATTTTGTGAGAGTTTTGTCCCCAAGGGAAGGCTTAACAAAGCCCTTCTGTTTCCATGTTAAAAACGGCTTTCTAAATTTTCTTGAGAATTTTAAACTGCACAAGTGCCAATATTTTATTTATAAATTTAAGAGTTTGTTGCAGAGGGCTGAAAGGTGTGAAGGCACCAAACGACTGTACAACTAATAAGGTAGACACAAGGCTAAGAGGTAGCGGTAATTGCAAAGAAGGGTGACAAACACAGATGTTCAGTTAAAGACGATAGGATATTGTGTTTTATTTTTACTACAAAAAAGGTAAAATGTACGACAATGACTATCAGGATCAGCCAGAGCAAGAACAAACATCTCACGGAGTTGATATTCTTGAAAGCTGCAGGAGCGAGTCGGAGGCCGCTGCAAGAGTGAGCATGAAGTGCTGAAGTCAATGCAGGAGTAAACTGGAGTCGCTGGAGTGAGTTGAAAATGCACGAGTCAATATACAAGTAAGCTAAAGTCGCTAAAAGCTGCAGGAACTGGAGTGGCAGCCTGCGAGGAAGTAGGGCAGCAGCAGAATCTGTGGTGTGTGTATAGTAGTACTAAAAAGGGTGTTTGGGTACTACTGCTGTCCTTGGTTCCCAATATGACGAGCATCCAGTCGCTTTCAGACCGAATGCCGTTGACTTTATTGAGAGCCATTCGTGCTACAGGCTTCACAGTCAGTGATGGTCTTACTAAACAATAAATGACTATCATTAATTTTAGGCGGAATTTCTTACTGGCCAAAATGTATGTGGTATTTATTGCTAGTATTTATTTAAATCTCCATTTAAAAGTAAAAAGTTGATTATTAATTTCATTGCAAAAAATTGAGTTTTGTGGGATGGGGGTGAGAAAAGTCATTATTTTTAGCACATGTGGTCATGATGTATTTCCGAGAATGTCGGATTTCAGCCGATGGCGTGTTTTTATTTACAAATATGGGAATGGTTAACTGGCACACCATGACAAGTTTAAAAAAAAAAAATCAACAAAAAAAAAAGTTGGAATAAAAATGAAAGTAAGAAGACATGGGCAACAGCGAGTAAGTAACACTAGCATATTAATAAAAAAGATCTCACTATACAACATCTGGTGGCTGAGATATGGGACCCTTTTCATGTGATACATTGGGCATTTATTACTATAGACAACAAACTGAAAAAGTGGTAAAGAAACAAATATATAACAAATGTTACCAAAAACAAGATAAGTTACTCTTCCACCCACTTGGATTAATTTGTTTGGTTTTTTTTGTTTTTTTTTTTGTATGTTTTAAATTATTTTAAAGCGCGTATTAAGTTTAAAACACTTTAAAATAAGTAAAAACACACACAAAAATAAATTAGCAATTATTACTGTTGTAATTTAAGTTATCTTTTGTTCCTTAGCTATAATAAATAATGTAGTTATCCCCCTTGGCCAGAAGTAGCTGTTCCACCATATTAACTCGATTATAGTCAGAGCATGTGTATTAATTTAAAGTTGATAAAACCTTTATCAAAGAAGTTCCTGTTTTTTTCTTACTTCATTCTTTTTCACACATCACTACAATTTTAATCATTTAAAATTAAAGAAAAACAACAAAATGGACAGACTACTACACCCTAACAAATTTGATGTGGAACCCACTACTCTGAATTCAGAGAAAGTGTACAAACACTGGAAACTAACGTTCGAAAACTATATACATACCACTAACAATGGCGAAATTGAAAATAACCCCCAAAACTTCTTTGCCTTAATCTAATCAACTCTATTTCAGTGGTGATCTATCAAATAATAAGCGATGCTACGGACTATAACAGCACGATAAAAACTCTAGACACTGCCTACATAAGACTAATAAATGTTGTATACAACAGACACCAGTTACTTACAAACAAACAACAACTAGCACAAACTATCGACGCATTTATGCAGCAATTAGAAGTACTCGCAAAATCGTGTAAATTCCCAGCTGTAACTGCAGAAGAGAACAAGAAACAATATATCCAAGATGTTTTTATTAGTGGCATCTCCTCCTCATCAATTTGTCAACACTTGCTCGAAAAACCGTTCTTTACACTACAAGAGACCTATGCAATGGCCAACTCCCTGGGACAAGTGGAGAAATATTCAGTAAGTTACGAAAACAACCTTAATGTAGCCACTATTGTAATTCCGTTAGAATCTTCTAACGGAATTACAATAGCGGCTACATTAAGGTTGTTTTTGTAACTTACTGAATGTTTCTCCGCTTGTTCCTTTCGAGCAAGTGTTGACAAATAGCCACTTAGCCGCTATAAAGGGAAATATTCATCCAAAGGAATTTGTTTCTTTTTTGGAAACTCTTGGCATCCACGAGTGCTATGCCCAGCACGTAATGCTGAGTGTACAAAATGTCAGAAGAACGGCCATTGGGCTAAGGTATGTAAATCTTCCTCTTCTACTTCTGCTGTATTATACGACACAGACTCACCCTCACCTGATCTCTCCTGACTAAGAACCGAAGCAAAAGATGTTATGTTTACTTAACGTAAAATAAATGGGCATATTGTTAACGCTATGGTAGATTCTGGTAGTATGGGGACGTTTATCAGCAAAAATACCACAAAAGACCATAGCATTGGCAGACCCTAACCAACACACCAAAATTATTGGTGGAACCATTGTTGACATTGCCCTAAATAATAAGAACCATCCTGGCATGATAGTGGAGGTAATCAAGAATCTCTTTATTGACATAATTATCGGGAAAGACATTCTAAAAAAGTACAAAAGAGTGACCCTGAAATTTGACGGTCCTGGGGATGAACTTGTCATTGGATCTGTTAACAAGAGCGACTCTTTCCCATCCATAAACATTCCTCCTCCTCCTCCTCCTCTCTTTTCTTATCTCTCTCGATATACAACTCCTATTGGAACCAAATCTCGTCGTCACACCATTGCTGACAACAAATTCATCAGAGAGGAAACTGCCAACATGTTGAGAGAAGGCATAATAGAGCTCTTTATATTTCCTTGGCGAGCTCAAGTTCTAGTGACCTCCAACGAAAATCACAAAAAAAGAATGGTTGTCGACTACAGTGGTACCATAAATAGATTTACGGAACTTGATGCCTATCCCATGCCTAACATCAATAAAATGACTGACGATGTAGCATGGTATAATATCTTCACAACACTCGACCTGAAGTCTGCATACCATCAAATACTGACAAGTCACACTGATCGTAAATACACTGCCTTCGAAGTAAGTGGAAAACTGTACCAGTTTACTCATCTACCTTTTGGCTTCACTAATGGAGTAAGTTGATAGACAACTTCATGCATGTAGATAACGTCACAATATGCAGAAAGGATCAAAAAGAGCATGACTATAATCTCCAAAGGTTTTGTGATGTAGCAAAAAGATACAACATTACGCTGAACCAAAGTAAGATTGTCATTTCGTCTACCTCAATCACTTTACTTGGTGACATAATCCAAAACAATTAAATTGTTCCTGTCTAGCAAAGACTAAAACCACTCCTCAAAATGCCACCTCCTCTAAATCCCGCATCTCAAAAACGAGTAGTCAGAATGTTCTCGTATTATAATAAGTTCATTCAAAACTTCTCTGATATAATACTGCTACTGAACCACAACAAAGAATTTCCACTGCCCCCATCTGTCTTAAACTTTTTTCAGATGTTGAAGACTGATCTAAAAAATGCTACACTAATAACATTGACTCGGATAAGAAATTTGAAGTAGAAACAGATGCAAGAAATTACTGCATTGCTGCTACACTAAACCAACAAGATCGACTTGTTGCATTCTTTTCACGGATGCTAAACCCAAACGAAATTAAACATCATGCTGTTGAAAAGGAAGCTGCTACTATTGTCGAAGCTCTCTGAAAGTGGCAACACTTTCTGTTTGGAAGACACTCAAGTCGTTACAGACCAAAAGAGCATTAGTTTCATGTTTGACAACAGTAGGAAATCTAAAATCAAAAATGATAAGATGTCATTGGTGGATTGAACTGTCACAGTTCAAATTCAATATCGTCTACTGCCAGGAAATGGAAAATGCAGCTGCTGGCACATTCTCTCGCATCTCTGCTCTAACTCATATTCTACAAGACCTTCGTGATTTGCATGTTAGACTATGTCATCCTGGTGTTACACGACTCAACCACTTCACCAGAACAATACTCTTCTCCTGCCAGTATCTGAAACCCAAATTTGTCAGTTGTAATAAAGGAACACTCGTACAGGCTGTACTATCTTTTTAGTGATTAAACATTGACTTCAAAGGCCCCCTACCTACTTCTTCACGTGGTAACAAATACTCACCATAATTGATGAGTATTCTCGCTTTCATTTTGCCTTTCCCTGTAAAGACATGACAAGCAAAACCATTATCTGCTGTCCAAACCAGCTATTTTCAATTTTTGGTATGCCTGATATGATACATACTGACAGGGTTGCTAACTTCCTTTCTGGTGAAATTAGAGACTACTTACATGGGAAAGGTATTGCTTCCTCGAAAACTAGTAGATATCACCCCAAATGTAATGGGCAGGTTGAGAAACTCAATGGAACTTTATGGAAGACCATCCAAACAATCTTACACTGGAGCAACATGAAGCTGTCCTATTGGAAAGACATACTACCTGATGCTCTTCACTCAATTAGATCACTACTCTGTACTGCCACTAATATGACTCCTCATGACAGGCTACTCAAATATAGCTGTAAATCCTCCTCTGGTACTTCGATTCCGTCTTGGGCAAAACTGGGGCCAATATATGTCGGAAATCATGCTAAGACTAGTAAACTCGACCCTCCTGTAACTCCTGCTACCCTGTTAGACATCAACCCCTACTATGCTTGTGTGCAACTACCTTCTGGTGCCGAAACTACTGTTAATGTGAGAGACCTGGCTCCTAACTCCTGTAATGAAGAAGACCTTCGCACTGAAAACAATCCTGAAAGTCCTGAGGCCTTTAAAGTGCTGCCTCTTGATGAAAATATCACCAATCCTTTGCCCCTAACCCTGAAGAAATCAACGCCTCTCAAAAAGTTGACGCTGGGGATCAAAATCCCAGCGAGTCAATGCAGAGGTCGTCTAAAATGTGACGATTCCCAAGTAAATATAAGGACTTTGTAACTTAATGCTGGACAGACTAACTTTAATTATCCTGTATAAATTTTTATTTATTGCGGACTATTATTCTCATCTTTATTAGTTGCTCCACGACATTTCGCCTAACTATTCCTCTGGCCTTCGTCAGGTGGTAACCGCGACGGATAGGAACTTTGAATCTCCTAACTGCATTCTCAGCAATCACTGCCATCTGCAGTTGTTGTCGTCTCACCATGTTTTGGCCAAGTAAGCCTCTGGCCGGCTTTGGGTAGGATTGAAACCGTGGTGAGACGACAACAGCTATGGATGGCAGTGATTGCTGAGAATGCAGTTAGGAGATTCGTAAATTTTTAAATTAGGTCCACCTCCACAATTTTCTTTTAAATGACTTATAGGGGTTCCGATTATGCTGAATGCGAAAATCACATTGAAATTTTAAAAAGTTGTATTATGCATTGTATTCTTTGGCGGCCATCTTTTTTACGCACGTGCATGCGCGCCATTAGGTGTGTCAGAAATTTCGTATAAAATATTGAATAATTCCACCACGTTTTTCCAAGGTTATAACTCCCCGAAAAATGTAATTCAAGCCCTAATTGTTTTTTTCAATTAAAGGAGCAAGGGCCAAGGTTTCATTAAAAAAACAACAAAAACAAACAACGTGTTTTTTTAAAAAAAAAAGGTTTTAAACGTCGGACTTTACAGGTAAATTTCTAAAAAACACTACTTTTTTGTTTTAAATTTTTGTGATATATAACACTTTGGTGAGTAAATTAATTATTTACTTTTTAATAGACATTTCAAAATGGGAGGCGGGAATTAATTCGACTCCCTGTCTTTCCAAGCGTATAACTACTCGAAAAATGTAATTCAAGCCCTAATTTTTTTTCAATTAAAGGAGCAAGGACCAAGGTTTCATTTGGTACTCATGCAGAGAGTGATCCGTGCTGAAATAATAACGTTATTATTTAAAAAGCTATTCTTAAAATGGGAAGGGGAGGGTGTTTTGTACCTATTCTGTATTTTAACCTTACAATTGAATAAAAAAAAGCATATTAAACTTTAATCAAACTTGGAAATACGATTTAAAAAATAGTGCGGATCACTCTCTGTATTAGCACCTTTCATTTAAAAAATACAAAAGAAAAAAACAAACAACGTGGTTTAAAAAAAAAAAAGGTTTTAAACTTCGGACTTTACAGGTAAATTTCTAAAAAACACTACCTTTTTTTTTTTTTAAATTTGAATATATTATTTATTGACCTTTTCTCTTCAATTTGTGATATATAAAACTTTGGTGAGTAAATTAATTATTTACTTTTTAATAGACACTTGAAAATGGGAGTGGGCGTGAATTAAAAAAAAAACATTTGTCTAAAATATTATATTCAGTTTATTGGAAAGAGCATAAAATTTCACATTGACCCTAAAAATATCGTAAAAATAGAATCAATAGAAAAATTTAGATAGATTTTTAAAGTTTAAAAATTGAAAAATACTGAGCTCGTAAAATTCAATTAATTTCATTACTGTTTAAAAAAAAAATAGTTCTATTACTTTTAAAACAACTTTAATAGTTTATTTTGGAAGTATAATCCATAAAGAAAATAAACAACCCACTTTTAAAAGAGAAATTACGAGTTTTTTATATTTTATTCGCAGATTCGTGTTAAGGGGTGTCAAAAATTCCTACAAAAATTTTGATACACCTAGAGAGAGCGCCATATCTACTCAACTGACACTGCACGCGCGTAAAAAAGATGGCTGCCTAGGAATAGAATGCATAATACAACTTTTTATATCTCGATAACTACTTATTTCTGCAAAATTTCAATCCGATTTTCGTATTCAGCATAGTCGAAAACCTTTAAAAGTTGTCATTTAAAAGAAAATTGTGAAGGTGGACCTAATCTAAAAAAAATCCGACTTGTTTTGTCTTTCTTTCCTGCTCCCATTTTGTAGAAATATACTTGTTGCTTGATTTTAAGACAATTTATATGTGGAATAAAAATTGAATTCATAAAAAATAAATCAATATAAAAATAAGCAACAAAATATGATTTGCTTTGTGATATTTTTTTCAAGACAATAATTATGAACATGCCGAGGAAACGGGAGTAAACATTCTCCGGATAAGGAGTGTTCAGTAGTTGGTCTCGTTGAAGAATGTGGTCTCTCACGGCGATGACGGCGGCTGCTGCTGTTGCTAAAGGCAACCCCACCCCTCGACGACGGGCACTTGTGTACTCGCCCAAAAACGGGAGAGTTGAGGAAAAGTGCAACTTTAAACTGCGTGTTGGACCCTTAACGCCTCCTCCAACTAATTGCTGCATTTTTCTTATTAAATTCATTCTGAACGAAACAAAGTTTACTTTTAAACTCAAACATGGTGAGTAAAATTATTATATATCGCTATTTTTATTTTATTTATTTAATTATTTTTTTGACCTAGCTTCTTTTTTTTACTTCGCTTTTTTTATCAACATTCTGTTCTGAACCTCCTGAAATTTAATATTTTATTATTCGGTTATTTAGAATTCAACCTTCTTCTTCTTATGATGATGATGATAACAACAACAAAAGAATCTTTGGTGTATGTACCCGTCACTGAATGGAAATGTCATATTCTCAAAATTACGTAAACTGATCAAGAGTTATAAAATCATTATTTAACGATTTAAAGCGATTAATGTGAAATCGGTAGCATTACAAGGCTGATCTCGCAAGTTTAAATTATTGTGGACTTATCTACCCATATTTTTTATTTATTTATTTTTTTTTGTTGTTCAAGATGCCGACGCGAGATAGTTCCCTTTTGTTTACTCATAGAATTTAATTTTCTTTGTTAAAAATAAAACTATTTGATCAATTTACATTATTTTTGGAATATGACATATTTCGTGGCGGGTACGTACATTATTTTTATGAGGCTCAATAAGAACCTATTATTATTTCTCTAGTTTTCTAAGTAGTTTTTTTGGGGGGGGGGGATTGGAAACAAGCAAAAATCATTAATCTAAAATCGAGATAAATAAGTTTTGTTTAACTTTATGCAAAAACAACTTCCATTAAATCGGTTTATTAAAAAAAAAACGTAAATATTTAAACTTTCTTTCTGAATCCAAAGAAATCAATGTTTGTTTGGAAGTGGAATTCGACTATCCTTAAATAGTGGCCGCATTTTCTCTACACAAAACTCCCCCGTAATACGCACCATAAAGGTGCCACCTCTTGCAGACTTACTTCAGTATGACACAAGGTCATTGCAATAAAATATTTGGGCGATGACAGGATTTTCTTCAGTAAAATTTTTTTTTAACCAACTAAATTTGTTGTTTATTTTTACTCACGCTGTAAACTAAAAAATAATGATGTGATTTTGTTTGTTTCCAACACCGTGTAAATAACGTAGAAAATTTTTCAAATATTTGAGATGTTAAAATAAGGAATTCAGTGTAAAAGTTAGTTTAGGACAGAACGATTCGCCGGTTTTTTTTTTTTTTTGCTTTGTTGTTGTTGTGTGTGTGTGTGTGTGTGTGTGTTTTCAGGAAACTCTCTCCAGTATCTTTTTTTTTTTTCATCAGGGGGGAAAAAGGGTAATATTTATAAACTCACCCGGCCGCCACAACACCCCCGCCCCTCCACCGCCTCCCACGAAATGTAAACAGAATTTTTGTAAAATATTAAACAGTTCTTCTGCTCAAAACGGTTAATTAAACTGCATAAGCACCTGTTAAAAAAACTATACAAGTTCTATAATTGAATATCCCCCTCCAAAAAAAGAACAAAAAACAAACCGGCAATAATCCCCCTCCTCCAAAAAATGTGACCATAAAGTGAGTGCATTTCTTCATATATTGGAAACTTCTTGGAATTTTAAAGGATTTTCCGAGGGTGGAAAGAAAGCCCCCCCCCCCAAAAAAAAATTGTGGTCACAAAATGGGTGCTCATTTTACGTTAAATTATTATAGAAAAGTGATCCCCCACTTTTTTAAAACTAACATTTCTTCGTATCTTGGAAACTACTCGTTCGTTTGCCGTGATTTTAAACGTTATTTTCGTTTTCAGCGATCCCGAAAACCGGTAAGAGTGGTAATTTGAAAGGAATTTTCGAGGGTGGAGTAATTCTTCATATAAATTTACTATTTGGCGACCATTTGAGAAATATACAAAAATGGTTACTTGTTCTGTCCTACGGCTACGCTATCTGGCCAAGAACTGAGTGGTCAAAATTTATATATAAATGTTCACTTTAAAAGTCTAAAAAATATAATTCCTTAAACCCTTTCCAGGATGTGTAAGTGTTTATTACACACACACACACACACACACACACACACAATCCCATTTTTACCTTTCCGTTAGCATCACGGCAAATGTAAAAGATTTATTGCCCTTTTTTGCTCTATTTTAGTTTTGTTTTTATTTTATTGTTCGAGTCGGCCATGCGTTTCACTTTCACATCTGAGTCATTGTTATGAATGAGAAGAACAATTGTTGCTATTTAAACGACGAATAATTAATAAATGATTACAACAGCCGTTTTATAATATCAGATGTTGACGTGCGTTTTGTTTTGTGTTCTTCATACTCAAATTAATTCAGATGTTCTCGGCCTCGTAAATTTCTGTTGTAAATGGATTTTTCTGACTTATTTTTAATTAAAAATAAATTCATTAATAATAAATTCCCAAAGTTGTTGGACATTATGGTAGATATTTTGTCGGTCGAGAGTGACATAAAGAAATGGGTTAAAAGTTCCATTGTACTATGGTGACCGTTCGAATATGTTATTATCGGACACATTTTAAATGCAATTGTTTGGTTTCTCGTAACTTATTTTTAATCAGTAAATTTCTGGCTTCTTTGCGGTGTATTATCAAACAATTTATTTTGTATTAAACTCGTGTCATTTTCTTGAGTAAAAACATTACTTAGATGTTCTATTTAATGTTGGCTAATAATAATATTAATTTATATAGAAAATTAATTTTTAGCGTCGAACCAAACGCAAAAAATTTTTTTCTATTAACTTGCATAAAAATTTTACATTCAAATTTGATATATTCGTTTATGATTTGAAAACTTAAGTCTTAAACTTAAAATGACTGAAACTTAATATTTTATATTTTCTCTTTTGTGGATTAAAATTTAAATCAAACACGTTTTTAAAAGTTTCAGATTTAAAACTTTCAAAACACAACAATGAATAATTTAATGGTCAAACAATGTCGTACTTGTAAAATAATTAAATTTAACTGTCAAAATCCTATTAAATAAATAATAAATTAAATAAACGAACGGCATAGTTAATAATAATAATAATAATAATAATAATAATAATTGTGATAAAAAATGAAAGTAGCACGTAGCACCGCGCCACCGCGGTGGAGAAACAGTTTTTTTTGTTTTTTTTAATGTCAATAAAAATGTCGATTTTGATATTTTCTTCGTGATTATAGGTCATTCGAAAGTGATTTTTGAAACCTTTAATTGGCAGATAAATAAAAAGTAATTTCTGGCTAGAATTAAAGTTAATAGATGAAAGTTTAAGTTACGTTCCTATGAACACCAAAACAGTATTGTTCAGAGGCGCCACTAATCTATAAAAGAGGCAAAACTTCTGATGTTTCGATCCGTCTGAGAGTGGCTGCCATGTAAAGGACACGCCCCCAAGAAGGAATCTGGGACGCTTATTATAATGGAATGCTGTGCCAGAAACTCTCAGAGTAGAATCGATTTACGAGCAGGCCTATACGGCATATCAGTCCTTTTGAGTTAGGGTTTGTATTACTGTACACATAGATTCGAAAAAGTTGTCAAAAAACAAATATATAACAAATAAATATTATCAAAGGCAAGTTACTTTTCTACCAAACTGGATATATTTTTTTTGTTTTTATTCAATGTAACATTTTTATTCAGCTCGAAAAACATACAGTGTTTACCGATGTAAATGTATTGGAAAATTCAAAATGGCGCCCGACACTCTCTTTAACATGGTAAGTTTGGGAAAAGGTGTTATAAATAATAAACTAGACAAAATACTATTAAAAAAACACCGAATATATGTCAACTTATGTCACGGTAACATATAATGAGCTATTTCTAACAGTATTTTGTCTAGTTTATTATTTATAACATCTTTTCCTGAACTTACCGTGTTAAAGAGAGTGTCGGGCGCCATTTTGAATTTTCTAATACATCGGTAAACACTATGCTTTTCGAGCTGAATAAACATGTTACATTGAATAAAAACACGAAAAATATATCCAGTTATGTAGAAAAGTAACTTATCTTGCCTTGGATAACATTTATTTGTTATATATTTGTTTTTTGACAACTTTTTCGAATGTATGTGTACAGTAATACAAACCCGAGAGTTATTTATTTATAAATAATAAATCGAAAAGCAATGCCGATTTTAAATTATTATTATTATTATTATTATTATTATTATTATTATTATTATTATTATTATTATTATTATTGCATACGATAGTTGAGCTGTAGGGTATGAACAGTTGCAATATCTTAGGCACAGCCAAAACGGAAGGACGGCGTCTCTCTTCTTAAAGAGAATCTACCAAAAGTCAAGTAATTATCCAATACGAAATTTTCACCGATTATTAAGTAAAGAATGAACTTTATGATTATTACTTTTTTTTTTTCATAATCGATATATATATATATATATATATATATATATATATATATATATATATATATATATATATATATATGCCTACAAAACCTCCCTCTTCTTTATTCGTGGGTACAAATATGCTTAAAATAATTAGCCGAAACTGAGCAAAATATATTGTATTGTGGGGGAGGGGGAGAATTGTAGATAAAACAAACAAGATTTGCGCACGTATCAGATTTTAAGGTTGAACATCCGAATTTTGAATGTGTTTTATTTTTTATCTTTTGTATTTTGAAGTGTGAAATTCATTGAATATGTTAATAATAATTATTTCAGATTAGCAACAAAAAAATTATATATATTCATTATTTTTGCGAAAACACTACTTTTAAATCTTTGAAAAATAAATTAATAATTTTCTTTTAGTGAGCCTAATATTGTTAAGATATTTTACAAGCTAAAAACCAAATTGAAAGTGTTTTCGAGGTTCAAATACCCTACATATATATCAAGTTTCAAGCCTGTAGACCAAATATTTAGAGACTAGTTTGTTAGAGAAGTTTCGAACACACAGAGACAAGGTCACTTTTATATATCTGTCTATCTACCCATATATATATATATAAATTCGTATTCTTGTCTGTTTGTTTGTTCACAATTTAATTAGTATATACAAAAGGTTTGTTACTTTATTCTTCCATTTATTTCTATATAATATGATTCTTGCAAAATATACAATTAAGAGGTCACCTCATTTGCATATTACATTAAGGAAAATTGATTTTACTAAATAGCGGTATTTTGGAATTATTATTTCTGACATCAACCTTTTTAAAAACGGGTCTAGAGTTATACCCCCCCCCTAAAAACTTGAAAACATAAAAAAAACTCTTCACCAAATAAAATAATTTGGTAATCTCAATAAGTTTCTAGCTTGAAAAAATAATTCCGTGTAGACAGAAAAATATTTGGCTTTTTTGTATTTTTAAATATTAAAAAAAAAATCACTTACAAATAAACTGAAGAGATTTCATTTGCTTGTTTTTATTATTCTTGAAATTGCTATACAGAATCTTTGACTGCTTTGAATTCAAACTTATGCCAGAAACAAAAAGGCCCCTCTCCCCTCAAAAAAAGAAAATCGGAATGCCCCCACCTAAAAAAAGAAATCAAAAATTTCCTTTATTTACAAAAAAAAAAGAAAAAAAGCCAGTGAAAAAAGTGCCTTTACAAAAAAAAAACAAAAAAAAACGCAAGTCACGCATGCATTAATGTTTATAAACATTATTTTTTCGTGGTCATAAAATCATAAGTCGTCTTAGAACAGTAGTTTCCAAATTACCTATTCCCTCCATTCGCATTTCAGGTTCGAGCTTGCCTACTTGGCATTTTTTTTTTTTTTTTTTTTTTTTTTTTTGCGGTTGCTCGGGCACTTGCTGCTATTTTTATTGAAACAAAAGTTGTTTTGATTTATTTGAAGTCGGGGGGGGTTCTTTCCAGCACATGAGCAACAAAAAGTGCTCAATATTCAGAAAATATTTTCTTCTCTTTGTATCCCTTCTGCCGAAATATCTCATGGGGAGAGTATCGCATACTTCTTTTTTGGGGTGATTACATTTACATGTTTTTATCCGTTCTTTTATTTTTTAAATTGTTGTGGGGTAATTAATGTTGCCCATGATGAAAATGATTAATATCCTTAGTATAGCAGGTGTGTTCCAAACAGAACTCATGTCAACCTGGCAATGCCGGGTACTGATGCTAATATATATATATTTATATAACAATTCCGTGTGCTAGAACATTTTCAAGCTAAATTCTACACAATCTAGAAATTATGCATTAAAAGAATTAACCGTAATAGTTAAATGAAACCAGTAATCTAATAAGAAGCAAAAAAATGAATAATTAGTTAATGTTAATATTGGGAAGTTTGTTTTAATAATTTTTAAATAGAAAATATAGACTTTTAATATCAATGTCAGAGAGAGAAAAAATCTCAATTTATAAGGTATTAGCAGTACCTGCTAACTGGAATTGCCCGGTGGAAGCATGTCCGCCCCCCCCCCCTGTAAAAAAGTAAAGTGTTGTTGTTTTGGTTGCTGCAGCTACCCCCCCCCGAACCTTCTCAACTCCTCATGGTAAGAACAGCTATCGGAATGTCAAGAACAGGTGGAGAGAGGTGGTGTAGTAAGGGTATTGAATACCCCCCAGCCATAAAAAAAATTTTTTTTTTTTTAAATAGCAGCGATTGGAAAAAGAAAAACATTAGATCCAGTAGGCAACCCGGGTGGAGAGAGGTGAGAAGAAAAAAAAAAAAAAAAAAAACATCCATTTAGCTGTTGAAGCTGTGGTAATGTAGACTGGTTACTTACCGGCCTCCGCAACTAAAAATAGTCTGTCTCAAAGTTTTAAGAAGCAGAAATTTATTTTAGACCGAAGACATGGAATCCTATCCTTAAGTAAGAAATGAAACTTCTTCCGTGTATTTATCATTTATTATTTTTTTCATTAATTACTGCAATGCTTGGTTTCAATTATGTCACGTATCACTGTAAGAAAAAAAAATAAAATCAAAATAAAAGCAAACCCCAAAACAGACAAAAAAGAAAACACCCCAAAAAACAAATGAAAGTTTTTCGTTTTGTTTCGATAATAAAAACAAATAAAAAGGGAAAAAATCAAATCAAACTGTTTGAATTTGAGAATAGAAAAAGACTAAGAAAAATGGAGAAAAAACACAAAATGTTATACATATTTATCGCAAAAAGTGCAAAATTGGAAAAATTAAATAAAAGAGGTAAAACAGGAAAAAAAAAGAAGCGAACGTTAAAAATAATATGAATAACCCTGTCTAAATGTTAAAACTTAAAAAAAAAACAAAAAAAACATTGGATGATTACGAATGTTATACGCATAGGTTATGACGCGGACCCGGTATCCATTATCCATTGCTCCACGTAAACATCATCAAAATAATGTCTTGTTTAAATCTATATTAACCAATACTATTAGACGTGCATGCATGGTTGCTGGAAGAAACGATTTTTTTGTGATCCTTGCAGAATTTGTTGTTTTCAATAACGAAAATAATGAAACACATTATAATATATTTATAAATAATGACCCCCCCCCACACACACACAAAAAAAAAGAAACAAAAACTCTTTTAGTAAGAGATTCGATGGACGCTTATGCAATTGTCCCCCACCTCTAAATTCCACAATTTACATCTTGTTTTATTGTTTAATAACTCATTGATTACAAACTTTAAGAGAAAAAAAATATATAAATGACAAAATAAAAAAAAGTTTTTATAACTTTTGTTGTCGGGGATCAATTTTCAATTATAACATTCTACTAAATTGAACACATCCTTTGTAACCGTCACTGAGAAAAATATTGTGACAAGATGGTTGTTATAATTGTAAACTGATCCCTGACTTTAAGTCCTGAAAAAATGTTTAATCTGAAATGTAAGTCTGTAATCAGTGAGATAAACGTGAATAAAGTCCAAATTGTGTAATTTAGATAGGGAGTCAATTTCCTAGATGTACGCCAGAGATTTGTTCATATTTTTCATCTCATAAGTTTTGGCAATCGATTCAACAATATTTTTTATTAAATCAAATAATTTGAAGGAAGAAAGCTTGGACGGTTTACTTTGTTTTTGCAAAAGACAAATGTTTTACAAATGATACCATAACATGTACTGTAAAAAATAAATAAAATATAGTTGCTGCAGCTTTAAACTAAATTATAAATGATTTATATAAATATATGGTGTCTGAGCCACTATCTTGATTAAGTGCTGATGTGTTCGTTTTTTGTATGATCCAGAATAACAGAATTTCAAGGTGGCAGCCAATGAGAATAGGCAGAATGTTACTGGGGAGAAATTATTTTTGAATAGTGAAGTGTAATGGTACGAGGGGCATGCAATAAGTAATGCCTCTGGCCCACTTCCCATAGCAGTAGAGCAACGAAACTTGGCACAGTTATTAGTCTTTCTCTACATAGAAACCACCCAGAGTTATGCATTTCTCTCACTGTTTGATGCAGCTCTGGAGACCATTTTTGTAGAACACCCCAGGTTGGTCCTCCAACCACGACGTGACTTCAGAAATCAAGGCTGCATCATCTGGGAAACGCTTTCCTTTCAATAACAACTTCATGGTTGGGAAGAGGTGAAAGTCAGAGGGTGCAAGGTCAGGAGAGTAGGGAGGATGGAGAAGGATTTCATAACCACACGTCCGTGCTCCTAGTCTGGCGACATGCGAGTTGTGGACCGGAGAGTTGTCCTGCAGGAGGAGGGTACCTTTGCTGATCTTGCCCCGCTCTTGATTTTGATAGCTTCCCTTAATTTCTTCAAAAGGTAAGCATAATAGGCTCCTGTAATTGTGGTACCCTTTGCCAGGAAATCTGTCATTACTACTCCGTCCTGGTCCCAGAAGACTGTGAGCATGACCTTGCCAGCGGAGGGCTGCATCCTTGCCTTCTTTGGAGGTGATGAGTCCAAGTGCTTCCACTGCATTCACTGGGCTTTGGTCTCTGGATCATAGTGATGGACCCAGGTTTCATCCTGTGTAATCAGTCTTTTGAAAAACTTTGACTCATCTTCCTGGTGCATCTCCAAATTCATCCTCGAGCAGTCTACGCGTTCTCGCTTCTGGAATGGTGTGAACAATCTGGGAATCCATCTGGCAGACACCTTATACATATGCAAATGGTCATGAATGATAGTTTCCACAGACCTGTACTAAACTTGACATCTTGGGCTATTTGGCGAATAGTAATGTGCCGATCTTCCAAAATGGCAGCCTCAACTTGACGGACAGATGCCTCATCAATGGCAGTAGGAGGGGGGGGCGACCAGGTCTGGAAGCTGTTTCCACAGACTTCTGGCCATGTTTGAATTCACGATGCCAGCGTTTTACAAGGTCATATGATGGGGCATTATCACTATAAGTTTCTTTCGTTTCAACAAAAGTCTCCTGTGGTGTGCGTCCTTTCAAATACAAAAACCGGATCACCGCTCAACATTCAGCAGGCTCCATTTCACACCTGACTCAGTTCAAACACCTGTAAAGCAGACACCACAATTAGTTCAGAGCTGTAATTTGCCACATAACCCGTAGAGATATAAATCATTGCACATGCAAAATTTCAACTAAATCAGACAACTTGAAGTGGGTCAGGGGCATTACTTATTGCACGCCCCTTGTAGTTGTGTGCATGAGTGTTTAATCCAGTTAATAAGGGTGTCAGGTCAATATAGTTGTAATGGTTATATATTTACCTGGTCTTCACTGGGATAGTGGGAGGACTTATCAGATAAAGTAAACGAACTACTTCATCTGTAGATCTGGGCAGTAGTAATGATGCCTCTCCTAGAATGTAATATAGAATTTAATTATAGCGAATAAATGTGTATAAAACGATGTAGTGTAGTTATATAAGATAAGGATTGAGGGTTTTGACATAATTCATTTGTATATAGCAACTGTTAATGAAAACCTACGGCAATTTGGTGCAGAGGGAAATTTATACAGTTAAAATATTAAATATGAAACTATTCTGAAAAAGAAACATTTCAAAGTAAAAATTATTTTATGTAGAAACTGGAATTACATAAACATTAATTAGAAGAGACTTTTTTGGGGGGGGAGGGGGTGCACTACCGGCATGACTTCTGCTAAACAGAAAGCAGAAGTCAAAATGACATAAGTTTAACCAAAATTTATAATACTCTTTGTGGATTTTGTTTGTAATCAGCACCAGTGGTAATTGCGTGGTACTGATAATGTAACAGTCATGACTGCTGCTGCTTTAAATTCAAAATAAATTTTTTGTTAAGTATTCAATCGTAGGGGTTTTGGCTGGGTTCAGAGATCAACTATTTGAGGGAATTTAAGGAGGTTGGCATTGAATTGATGTTGATCAAGAGTAAGATTCTTGACAATCATCCACGCATGAGTACTGGCGGCATCAGCTCTATTCTTCTGAAAACATAGGAGCAAAAATTAATCATAAAGAAGGCGGGTGTGGGGGACTTCTTTTTGATCAAATTGTCTTTTGACTCCTTTTTTTATCTTATTATTTTAGAGATATTTTTAAACACAGTTGCAAGGACAATAGCTGTAATGTTCGACTCTTAAAAATTTTAAAGTCTAATCTAATAAATCTTCTCACACTTATGTTTTATCATAAAACAGAAATTAAAGCAGGTTATTCATATTATTTCGATTATTCAAACTACTGTTCTAGTCTTGAATGCTATTTTCACAATGTTTCGGTTGATGTAATCTCTGACCTTCTTCAGGTTTAATCTTATTAAACTCAGGAATCTGTAAAGAATTTTGAATGGAACCCTTTAATTTGAGATAAGGATTGATTATTCATATTATTTATCTATGAGAGTCTCCTTCTGTCAGCCATAACTAGGTAGAAATCCTAAATAAGTTAGAGTTGTATTTTGATGGTCACCTGCACTGAGGATTGAACTTTCAACCTCCAGAAGAGTGTAATTTACAACTGAATTTTAACAAGTACATTATCCACTATGCTACAGGTTCACAGACACTCAAAACACAATTGTGAAATACTTAAGATTACTACCTAGTTATGGCTGACAGAACAAGAACATACTATCCCGGTTGATAAATAATACAAATAATCAACCCTCATCTTAAAAATTTAGAAATGTAAAGCAGGTTATATTTGAAGTAGGTTATATTTGAAGTAGGCATTTTTCCATTCAGTTGCATCTCAGAATTATCAGTAAAATTTTTTACATCTAAGGATCTTGCTTTTTACTGTCACAGAAGTTACTCAAAGGGAAGTTATTTACAAGATTGTTTTTGGAGCTGTAGAGTGTTTCCAGAATCTCTTCCAAAGCAATGGTTGCATCTGACATAGTCTAGTAGCTTATATGTCAGATGTTTCTTTTGTGAATTTGAAGTGGAAACTAACCAAACCAGCTCAAATATGGAGATGAATTGAATGCTAATTTTTATGCTTACCACTGCTCTGCTCACAACTGTAAAAGAGTTATCTACTTCTGTGTTGAAATAGTGTTCAGAGGTTATCTGCTCCTGGTACAGGAAGCACTGGTGAGTTATCTGTCTCCTAGGACTATATAAGAACAAATGGAAGCAACCATTCGTTTTTTGAGTGGAATTTAGCAATGAACCGCAGAACATCTTTTCTATACTTTACAACAATCTCTTCCTTGGTATAGATTCTTCATATGTAGGGGAACTACATAGGGTCCACTTAATACCCCTGTGAAGACAAATAGGATGTCAACAAGGCAGTGCCAATACAAACTAATTTTAGGATATTGTCTAGACATGCAAAGCATAATTAGTTGTCCAAGATAAATTGTTTTTTTCTGGCATGTCCTTTTTGGTAAAGTACCTAGATTTTTTGCAATAAATAACTGTTTTTATGGTGTAAATGACATATCTTGGTAGAAACTTTCCTCTTGGATTGAAGACCCGTTGTTAGCACATTGGCACCAAAGTTTTTATTTTAAGACATGACAACTATCTCTAAAGTTGATGTAATGAGCAAGCATGCAAGTTTTACTTTCTTTTAAAGGGAATCTACTAATTCTGAGAAGAATAGATAAATATTACATTTAGTGTGGGTTTCTTCTGCCATTCGTCTACATATGAATAGATATTCTAAATTAAAATTTTATTTTTATTATACTTAAAACTTTTACTGTAGACACGTAGATCTTTGAAAAACAATGATGTAAAATTTATTTTGATATCACAGTTGGCCACAAAACTATTCAAAGTTTACTGAGTAAAAGTAAAGTAACGTTGAGCCTGATCAGTACTAGATGGGTGACCATTTGGGAATATCAGATGTTGTATTTAGGAGAATATCTATAACTTTTTGCAAGAACTACTAAAAGCTAATATTGTCATTTCCCTTGACTGGGATATATATATATGCAATTGGAGACCGTTGTAAATTTGATAATCTTTAGAAGCTTCTTGCTTCAAAGGAAACTAGTCCAATGCACCTAGAATGAATGGCACTTCATTTGTTTGTTCAGAGTAATTCATTTTTTTTTTTTTTTTTTTTTTTTTCAACTATTAGCAAAAGATTGATATTGCAGCATTTTCCAAAACTTAGTTTTAAAGCTTCGCTGTAATGCATATTTGATTTCAATAATGGTAAATAGTTTAAAAATAAATAAGTAATAATGTGCACGCATGTAGAGACGAGACAAACTAGAAATTGTTACACAATTTTATTGTCCTAGGAAAGTTCAAATGTGAAATTAAAATTTTGCACAAAATTTATTTCTTTAAAAACAAAAACATTTAATTTGTGATTGTATTTTATCTCGTTTACTATTAATATTCTGTTTCATATTGACACAATTTTCAACAGATCAGGTTGATTTATTATTGTTTCGAATATCACTTTCACTTTTTCTTTGTGCCAGTCCTTTGACCTTTTCCACTCTTGTTTATTTTATATTTGAATAAAAAAAAACAAAATGAACTTCTACACATTTAATAAGTTTTGTTATGAGTGATGAAATGCAGTTTTACAAAGTCCTTCCTTTTGGTGTCAGTCACAAAAAAATTGTCCACAGATTCTCAATTAAATGTATCCCAGCTAATTGTTGCAAACTGTATCTCTTCATAAAATAAGATGAAAACAAGCTCCAACAGTGTGCGCCTACTTGCCGTTGAATAACTTATTACTTTTTGCAATAACTTATTACTTGTTGCACTGTGTTTGTTGTCAAGATTCATGACCATCTCTCTCATCGAGGTGCTTGGATCATTTTTTGAAGCATCTCCATTCTGCGAATTTCATTGTGCTGATACAGACAGAACATTTACTATAATTCTTCCTGCTAACCTCTGCTTCTACATCTCCATTCCAATTCTCTAGCTCACATCTCACAGTTTTCAAACTGCAGCTGAGATTTTTTTAATTCTTTTTAATCTGCTACAAATCATCTTAATGCAGATCACGATCTCCCATTATTCTGGTACTTTCTAGTTGACCAATGTCTCCAGTTCAGAAATAATAAACAGAAACAGCTGTTTCACTTTACCACTATTAAATACTTCATAAATTATTTTGAAATGAAAGAATATTAAAAAATATATAAAATTTATACTGAACACTCTATACTCACGGTGTGTAGATGGAAAAAATAAAGATCTACTAAATGTGAGCAACATATTTAAGTTAAATTTTGAATGACATGAGAAAAAGTGACTGACAGTACATAAAAAAATGACGGCCGGTTGAAAAAAATGACTGACAACAGATATAAAAAGACTGACATCAGGTAAAAAAACAAAAAAGACTGGCATCAGGAGGACAAACAACTGGCTTTAGATAAAAAATGGATGACAGGAGTAAAAAAACAGACATTAGATAAAAAAAAAAAAACACAAATGACCAACATTAAATGAAAAAAAAAATGCCTAACAATAAAAGAAAAAAATGCCTAACAATAAAAGAAAAAAATGCCTAACAATAAAAAAAATGCCTAACAATAAAAGAAAAAAATGCCTAACAATAAAAGAAAAAAATGCCTGACAATAAAAGAAAAAAATGCCTAACAATAAAAGAAAAAAATGCCTAACAATAAAAGAAAAAAATGCCTAACAATAAAAGAAAAAAATGCCTAACAATAAAAGAAAAAAAATGCCTAACAATAAAAGAAAAAAATGCCTAACAATAAAAGAAAAAAATGCCTAACAATAAAAGAAAAAAAAATGCCTGACAATAAAAGAAAAAAATGCCTAACAATAAAAGAAAAAAATGCCTAACAATAAAAGAAAAAAAAATGCCTAACAATAAAAGAAAAAAAATGCCTAACAATAAAAGAAAAAAAAATGCCTAACAATAAAAAAAAAATGCCTAACAATAAAAGAAAAAAATGCCTAACAATAAAAGAAAAAAAATGCCTAACAATAAAAGAAAAAAAATGCCTAACAATAAAAGAAAAAAAAATGCCTAACAATAAAAGAAAAAAAATGCCTGACAATAAAAGAAAAAAAATGCCTGACAATAAAAGAAAAAAAATGCCTGACAATAAAAGAAAAAAAATGCCTGACAAAAGAAAAAAAAATGCCTAACAATAAATAAAAATTCCTAACAATAAAAGAAAAAAAATGCCTAACAATAAAAGAAAAAAATGCCTAACAATAAAAGAAAAAAATGCCTAACAATAAAAGAAAAAAAAATGCCTGACAATAAAAGAAAAAAATGCCTAACAATAAAAGAAAAAAATGCCTAACAATAAAAGAAAAAAAAATGCCTAACAATAAAAGAAAAAAAATGCCTAACAATAAAAGAAAAAAAAATGCCTAACAATAAAAAAAAAAAATGCCTAACAATAAAAGAAAAAAATGCCTAACAATAAAAGAAAAAAAATGCCTAACAATAAAAAAATGGTTGACAATAAAAGAAAAAAAAATGCCTAACAATAAAAGAAAAAAAAATGCCTAACAATAAAAGAAAAAAAATGCCTGACAATAAAAGAAAAAAAATGCCTGACAAAAGAAAAAAAATGCCTAACAATAAAAGAAAAAAAAATGCCTAACAATAAATAAAAATGCCTAACAATAAAAGAAAAAAAATGCCTAACAATAAAAGAAAAAAAAATGCCTAACAATAAAAGAAAAAAAAATGCCTAACAATAAAAGAAAAAAAAATGCCTAACAATGAAAAAAATGCCTAACAATGAAAAAAAATGCCTAACAATAAAAGAAAAAAAATGCCTAACAATAAAAGAAAAAAAAATGCCTAACAATAAAAGAAAAAAATGCCTGACAAAAGAAAAAAAATGCCTAACAATAAAAGAAAAAAAAATGCCTAACAATGAAAAAAATGCCTAACAATGAAAAAAAATGCCTAACAATAAAAGAAAAAAAATGCCTAACAATAAAAGAAAAAAAATGCCTAACAATAAAAGAAAAAAATGCCTGACAATAAAAGAAAAAAAATGCCTAACAATAAAAGAAAAAAAAATGCCTAACAATGAAAAAAAATGCCTAACAATAAAAGAAAAAAAATGCCTAACAATAAAAGAAAAAAAATGCCTAACAATAAAAGAAAAAAATGCCTGACAATAAAAGGAAAAAATGCCTAACAATAGATAAAAATAAAGACTGACATTAGATTGAAAAAAATGTTGAATATGAGAATAAAAATATTTGAATGACATTTGAACGAAAAAAAAGTAACAACTAACTGATTAACAAATTCAAATATGAAAAGTGATTTTTTTTTAATCATTTTGTTGAAATGTATTGTTCTTTTCCTGCTGGTGATCTGCATGTTTGATAGAATTATGTAGTTTGATAGAATATTTCATGAACAAAAAATAGTAAAATTCTATTGTGAAAAAGAGCTTATTAAACTTTAATAAGAATTTTTTTTTTTTACATTAAATATTTTGTACTCTTTCAAGCTCTATTTCAGTCATTTTTTTTAAGTTCAAGTCTTAATATATGTGATTACCGTTGTACATGTAAGAAGTTTAGTAGCACCATATTCATATTTCCTATCATAATTATGGTAGTAATCTCCCCTTATTTAATTGTAAAGATTATGACTGTTAAGAAAAGGAAATAACACAACATGTATATTCATGTATGTGAGTGTCATAAGCTTAGTGTATTTATCTCTTTCTGCCCGCTTCAGTCTCTTTATAAACTTTCGTTATGCGTGGGTGTGAGAGGGAAGGTTTGAACAGGAAATCTTAAACTTATGTGCAGAAGATAAGAAATATGTCATGCAAATTTTTCCTGTGAAAAGGTCAACCTCCGTTTTGGTTTCTCTACTACTTATAAGGAGATTAAACTCATCCATTGCAGCAGTTTACTTCATTTATTGCTGACTGATTTTATCATCACTGTACTGCTCCACTCATGAAAAATAGATCTACTTGTGTGAGCTTGCTAGATGTGATAACAATATGGATCAAGTACTAAAAATAAAGAAAACCTATCGTCACAAGTACCATATTCAGTCATAAATCAAATATGAAATAGCCTTTAAATTTCTATCATATCTAGTGCAAGAATTTTTCCTCATAGTGTGGTGTAACTTCATTCTCATTATGTTTATGTATATTAATTTGGGTGCTTCTATGAAAGAGGATTCATATCGACCTAAATGTTTCCGATAGCAATTTTATGCAACAAGAATGGCCAAGAAAGTTTATAGTTTGAAAGTTGAAATTTTTTTAATTTATAAAGTAGACGAATGCAAAACTAGGCTAGGCTAGGTTAAGGTTTAAAAAAAATTAAGTTGAAAAACTCGCAAAAGAAATAAATAACTAAAAGAAATAAAGTTAAGTTTGAAAGTAGATATCTGTTAGTTGGCTTTTTGGCCAGAAAGTGTAGTATCTGTTTTGCCTCTACACTTAATCTTTTTTGTACTCAGTGAAGGAGAAATCTTTCTAGATTGAGGCAATTTTTTTGTTTCAATCTAAAATGCCTCATTTTTTGGAGCTGGATTTTCCCCATATTAAAAATCGTCTTTGTGGGGAAGCAAGTAAATAGATATTTTTCTGAATTCATTTTTCTGTTCAAACTAAATAGACGGGACTATACTTGTATCACGCAGAAGTTTCGTTTTTTCTGATCTCGGATTACGTCTCTTTTTCTCTTGAATGTATTCTCAATATTTGGTTCTATACAAGTAAATACTTTATACAGAGTTGATTTTCGTATCTAGGACCACAGCATCTATTTTAAATATATTTTGCTGCAAGAAGAGCATCCTTCCACAGTTTCATTGATAATTTAACCTCAATATGCACACAGGCGGGAAACTTTAAATTAAAATAAATCATAAAAAATATTTTTATTATAAATTTATGTGGTTTATTCCAAAGATTAATTTTTAGCATATATAATTTAAATAGAATTTTGGGCATTTGATCCCAGCAGCTTGTGTGTGTATGGTATAATCTAGAGGTCCTATTTTTTACAAACTCTATGCATTAAACTAGTCTGTATTTTGGAAATGATGTGTCGAATGTTGTCTTCCAAATGGTCTATTGTGTCTGGTTTATCAGCGTAGACATTTGACTTTACATATCCCCAAATAAAATAATCTAAAGAACGAGGTGGCCAGTTGACAGGTCCATTTCATAAAATTTTTCATTCATTAAATGCTTCTCTCAGTAAATTAATTATATCGCACGCTGTGGTTCCATCTTGCTAAAACCAAATGTCTACAACATTAATGCCTTCGAATGTTAATCATTTTTCTGTATTGCTCACAATTGATTGTTATGTTCTGACCATCATGATTTTTGAAGACAATGATTCAATTCCACAAGTAACTTTTTCTGGATGTAATGGTGCTTCAACCATAACTTGTGGATTATCATTGCTAAAAATTTGGCAATTATGTTTTATTGACATAGCCATTTAATCAAAAGTGTGCATCATCACTGAAGAAAATTTTGAAAGGAAATTGTGGATCAGTGGCAATGTTTCCTTCGGTTTATTCACCAAATGTACAACATAAATGATGATCATTTGGCTGCAACTCTTGCACAAGTTGAGATCTTTATGCAAAAATTTTCCATGAAGAACACAAGTTGTGCATGTCACTATACTGTACAGCAATAATTTGTTGTTAGTGCACTGAACAACATTTTAAAGGATGGGTATTACCATTTAGAGCGAATGTCGTGTGAAAACTATTCACAATTTCTCTTAATTAATCATTCTGTGAGCACTATAAAACAATTCACAATTTCTCTAATTAATCATTCTGTGAGCACTATAAAACAATTCACAATTTCTCTAATTAATCATTCTGTGAGCACTATAAAACAATTCACAATTTCTCTAATTAATCATTCTGTGAGCACTATAAAACTTGTGTAATGCATAATGTGTTGCTTGAACTGAACCGTGATTTTCAAAATAAATTTGCAAATGCTGCTTAGGTGTCAGTTTCTTCATGATGAATTGCCAAACCAAGCTGCACCCAAGATAACTGATAGTTGCGACAGCTTCCTTTCCGACCTTGAAAACAGAAAGGAAACTGTCACAGATCTTCGGTAACAATAAGGACCTAATACTACTTGCAAAATATAGACAGCTAGTACAGCATTACAGCAGTTATCATACCTATGTGGCCGACCTAAGATCCACAAGGATGGTATTCCATTAAGGCGCATTGTCAGTGCCCGAGGTTCAGCATGCCATCCATTGAGCTGATTCCTGATAGATATAATCACCCCAATCATTAGCAAATCTCCATCATACGTCAAGAATTTAGCTCACTTTGTGGAAATAATAAACAATGCTCCCATTCATTCCAATCAAATGGTGAGTCTAGATGTAGTGAGTCTATTCACAAAAGTACCCACTGATGAGACTCTGATAGTTGTACCGGATAAGCTGACTTATGATGCCTCACTGTAAGAATGCACTTGCATCCTAATTGACAATACAATAGAGATGTTGACCTGTGTAGAAACTACATACTTTGGGATGGGATCTGATATATATTGGCAGGGAGAAGGTCTGACAATAGGATCACCATTGTCCCCGGTACTGGCCAATGCATACATGGACTATTTTGAGGAAATGGCATAAGGATCAACACCACTAAAGCCAACAATATAGTTGTGATATGTAGATGACACATTTATACTTTGGCCCCATCAAGAAAATGTTCAAACATTACAAGACCATGTGAACTCGATCCGTCCAACTATATAGTTCATGATGGAAAAAGAACATAACAAATTATTGTTCCTAGATGTGCTGATAACCCGCACTGGTTAGGGTTTATGTCATCTGTATGCCGAAAGCCAACTTTCACTGAATATTACCTAAACTTCAACTCCCACCATCCATATAATGTAAAGAACAGAATCATCCGTTGCCTACGACATTGAGAAAAAGCAATATGTAGTAACAACAGTGCATATCAAGAGGAGATGGACAGTTTAAGAGAAAACCTCCACCAAAATAACTATCCAGAGAGCATGATATCAGCTCCAAGAAATCTGGACCAGACACAAAAAGGCACCACTCAGGAACTCACCAGAGTTTGTATACCAGACAAAGATCAGTATCGTTTTGAAGTTCGACCTTTCAGACGACAAATATCGAAAAATTGGCTAAAAACATTAATATCTCCACCTTCAACTGGGCACTTTTCATTGGGGGGGGGGGTCGCTTTTTTTCGCCGATATTTTCGAAAGTCATCCTCTCCTTTTGATTGACTAGCCTTAATTTAAACCTACGTCACTTCCGGTTTGGCGGTGCTCGTAACAGCAAAGACGTCAAGGTTTTTCCCCATTCTTTTTCTCCTTTATGGTACAGGTTCGAACCTGCCTTCCTACTACCACTTTTTTTTTTTTTTTTGCCTAACATACACCTCCAAACACCTGGGTAATGTCGGGCTGAAATGCTAGTACTTTATATTATAAGACTTTCAGGTAACATCGGATAAGAATTGTTTCTATCAAACCTTGACTGGGAGTCTTTTACGTGCAATTTTCTTTTACAAAATTATTTTCTAAAAAGTAGGGTTTTGAAACTAACTAATAAAAATCTGAAATTATTATAAATCTTTTTTCAAGAAAATGATTAAAATCACATGCACCTGTGTGTTTATATTTTGGTACAACAATTTAATTCTTTAAATCGTATATAGACACCAAGTATAAAAGTTGTAAGAATTCCATGTTACATTAATGTTGCTATACCAGATCAGGCTGTCTGAAGATACTGATTTCCTCAGCTAAAGTGCACTAAATTTTGTTCTTGTGTTTTTTTTCTTTCTTTTTTATAGAACTCAATCATGTTCTGCAAAGTCAAAAACAAAAACAATTGTGCTCTACAAAACAACCAAATCAAACATCATGAATAAATATTTGAATATATAAAGAACTTGAAGCATAAAAACTTTTCCAAAATTACTGGATTCAGTATTAAATAACTCAAAAGGTTGAAATGCTGTAAAACAAAAAGCAACTATGTTACATTACTAAAACTTTAAATGAAATGAAAATTGCAATCTAAATTAATTGTTTGAATATACCAGGCAACGACGGGGATACAGGTCTTACTAGTTTTAAATAAAGCATTGTTTAATTAGTATTTTGACCTCAAAATATTTATAGGTTAAAATTTTACTTGTAATCCTACAAAGTGCTTTTAAAATATTTTTAATAAAAAAAATTTTTGACTATGAAAGCAGTTTCATAAAATTAAGGAAACAAGTTTAAATTTTTTTAAAATGTTATATTTTGTAAAATTTAAAAAAATTATTGACTTTAATCTAATTTCTACAGAAGTACATAAGAATTGAAGAGATTCAACTGTATTGTTTTTGTCTAGTTTATAATGGCTACCTATTTTCAAATTCAAACTGCAGTGACTTTATCATATTTGGTTTTGTCTGCTTTACATATTGCCATGTGTTTGACAGCTTTTAGAAACTGGCTTCCAAACTAACCTATCTTTGACTGCACAACTATTAATGCTACTGATTTTTACAAGTAATTTTTCTGCACGCTATTTTTCATAGCAAAATGTAGCCATTTTGAGACTAATTATCTTTTTTAGCGAAAGTCTAAAGTAAATAAGATTGGACGATTTATTTGGTGAATTAATGAAACACTAGAAAAACAATGTTTTCCAATTATTTATGTGAGTGTTTTGTAGCAATCAGTAGCAGTTGGAATCGACAAGTTTGCAAACGACACATAAATTACTCTTAAAAGTCAGCGACAATGATAGTCATGCTGATGGGCACACAGGAATCACTTGTGCTGTTTGCTTAATAATAACAGGAGTATTATTTAAGAAATTAGAGAAAAAACATATCAAAGGGAGAAAAATAAGATATAGAGTGACTATTATTTTAATTCCTGCTGTCTGCATTTGCTGAATCAGTAATATTCAACATATTTTTGTCAGTACATCCATACTAAAATCACAAGACATTTTCATGATAATTTGTTTGATTCTCATGTGATACTATTGACGCCCCCCCCCCCAAGTGTTAGGAAATGTGGGAGAAAAAGAAAAAAGAAGTGTAACCAGAAAAGAGAAGATGCTAATACAAGAGTATAAGAAGTGAGGTTGGTGGAGAGACAATGAATAGAAAGCGGAAGACAAAAGGAAGCTGAGGTGGATTATTGGTCAAGGTGTGGCGGTTATTTTAGGACAAAGGAGTGAACAATGACGGTCAATATATTTTAGAGGCAGTTTTAGGAGTCGCTATGGGTTTTGTAGATGGTTTGAGGGTAGTGTCCAGTTTGGGACAGTTGGAGGTCCTCCGAGAGAGATCAGAGAGATTCATGTCAAAGTCTAGCGATAGTAGATCAGGCCTAGAAAAAAAATCATTGAAGACTGCTGTGACTAGACAGCTATCAACGGATAATGTTGCGGTTCTTATTTCTACATTACATGACGGTATCGCATACGCACCCAGAGCTTAATTGATTTACATCAAGTGCTCATCTTCTGTTGTTTTATCACAGCACAAAGACGATCATTGGGTCACACTCATCACAGATGTAGTTGTTATAGACTTCCTTAAAATGACATCAGATGTCATTCGAATTCATAAGGTTTATGGTCAGCAATGTTAAGCAGCATAAATCTTTAAGGAACTGCCGTGACCCTCTAATGCTAATGAATATTTGATATCTTCGTTTTTACCTTTTTAGTGATGCATGTATCTTTCTCTGAACAGGTAGTCACCATTTTCTATGTTGTCATGAGTAACGCACATGAAGAATAAAAAGGACAAGGAAAAAAACAGAGGTACTTATGTACATATAAATTTTATCAAAGACAACATGTAAGATGTTACTTAATCTAATATATAAAGAAGTCTGTTGGATTCTCAAAATTAGACCTAAATAGCACTGCATCTGATAAATCTATATTTGACTTTGCTTAGCCAGTGAATTATGGAAATTTTAAGTTTGTTCTTTACATAAAAGAATTTTGTTGTTAAAACACAGAAAAACAAACTCAAAATTATTTGAGATTTACATTTAAGCATTTCATAAGATATCCTATTGATTTTATTATAAAACCGATTTCTTAATGAGGAATATTCCTTTGAATTATTTTTTTTCTAAAAATCTAAATCTTTTCTTATAATAAATTAAGAGAAAAGGCAGAAAGATTAGAGAGGAGGATATAATAAGAATACTCAGAGAGGTAAAATTCTCTCCCTGAACAGTTTTGCACCTCTTTTTTGTCTGCTTACAAACATTAAAATCAAGTTAAAATCTTTGTTTAGAATTCTTATTTCAATTTCAATCAAAATCCATTACATGGTTTTCATTGTAGAATATGTCTAAAATTGAAGGCTTAAGTTTAAAGAGTTATCATCATTATTCTATCATATTTGGTTTAACGCCCGTTTTACATGCTGGCATGTGTTGGACTGCTTTAAAAAAACTGACTTCCAAACTAGTCTATCTTTGATCAGGTCTTTATTTATTATCCCTTTATTTTTAAAGTTAATGTTATCACTTCCTTCCATGTTTTCCTGCTTCCTTAATTGTTTTATATCTACTAACTCAAGAACTCACTCCCATTCTTTCAATAGGAGCAAACCAATGAAATCGCTTCTCTTGCACACGTCTCCTTATAAGGTCCACATATAATCTTCTTTTGAAGTCATCAGAACTAAGCATGTTTTTAAGACTCGTATTACACATCCATCATAGTCTCATATCATTTCTCTTCATGCAACATCTCTGACCGTACATCATTACACTGTGTACACATGTCTGATAGACTTTTCTCTTCATCAACAGTGGTAAGATTCTGCTGGTCAGTAAAGACAGAAGTTCCCTAAACTTCATCCATGCAGCCATAACATTTGCAAACACACTAGTACCTGTTCCACCTTTTTTCAATTGTAAAGATAATAATACTTCTGGAGAGTCTCAATAGCTTCACCATCCAAATATATATATATATATATATATATATATATATATATATACTTGTTTATTGTTATATAAACATGCTCACATCCCGCTGCTACAAATAGCCACTTGTTTCAATCAAACAACAGATATCATCAGGCAGCGACTTGACTATTCAAAAGTTCAATGAATAATTAGTTTATTCATTGAACTTTTGAATAGTCAAGTCGCTGCCTGATGATATCTGTTGTTTGATTGAAACAAGTGGCTATTTGTAGCAGCGGGATGTGAGCATGTTTATATAACAATAAACAAGTATTATCAGCTCTTTTTATTGAGCACTATCTAACAACCTCGTTGAATTCATTAGTCCATTACTTTTGAATATAAAAAAACCCGAGTATATATATATATATATATATATTTTACACAGTGGTCACCACTTATCAAGGCCCGGAAGCCACTCAGGGATAAGGGTTATTGCAAGTACATTACGTTAGTGTGGAGATTTAATGAAGTGTTTACTTAAGAGGGCGGTTCATTAGGAATTTGTTAACGTTGGACTTGAACACATCCAAGTTGTAGTCAGGTGGGAAGCAGGCAGACGGAACAGAGTTCCACAGGCGTGCAGTTCTAAGAAAGAAGCTTTGTTCATGGAATCCATGTTTTGATTTAGGCACAGATAAAGAATGGGGGAAATTTTTCACAGTGGATTCGACTAGACGTGTGTTTTTCGTGAAAGATTGGCGAGGAGGGACCAGAGATTGGAGTTCAGACGAGCACTTGCCATGGAAATAACAATAAAACAAAGACAGGCTTGCAACATCTCTTCTGTGGGAGAGAGGTTGCAGGGCAGAGAAAAGGGCATCCCTCACCAAGCCACGAAGTCTATTTTGTACTCTGTCAAGGCAGGATAGGCTGTTTTTAGCAGCTCCTGCCCAGATATGGCAGCAGTATTCCATCCTTGGACGTACTTGGCTTTTCTATAGATAGAGAATTGCATCAGTAGTGAGATATCTTCTGGAGCGGTAGAAGGATCCCACCATCTTTCCAGCGACCTTGGCAACAGACTTGATGTACGTGTTCCATTTCAGATCAGGAGTAAAGGTCAAACCCAGAAGCTTGTCAAAACACGGGGCCTCTCCCAAACGAGAGCCATCCATCCCAATTGATGCCAGATGGGGATCAGAGCATTGATGATGTAAGGATAGGAGTTTGGTTTTAGATGCATTAAAGGTAACCAGCCATGTCTTCCCCCACTGAACCACGCGCTCGAGATCAGAGGAGAGAGAATCAGAGATAACTTTGTCATTTACAGCCTTTGATGTGTTGCCGTAGATGGTCGTGTCATCAGCATAGATGTCAACGAATGATTTAAGTATGTGTTTAGGGAGGTCATTGATGTAGATCAGGAAGAGAGTTGGGCCCAGGATTGACCCCTGAGGGACTCCAGCATTAATACTGCAGGCCTCTGATTTTTGTCCATTGACCACTACTCTTATGAGCCTATCGGAGAGAAATGATTTAATGATTGAGAAAACATTTCCAGTCATACCGTAGCTGGAAATCTTGTGAAGTAGACCCTTATGCCATACCTTGTCGAATGCCTTTGATATGTCAAGAGCAATTGCCCTAGAAAGGAAGCCTTTGTCAAGAGATTCACTAATCCTATGAGATATAACCGTCAGCACATCTGCGGTAGATCTTGCAGAGCGGAAACCATATTGTGTGTCACTAAGAAGGTTGTTTCTGCTGAGGTGGTTGACTATTTCTCTATTTAATATGGATTCCAGCAATTTTGTCCATCTCTATTATTTTACACTTCCTGCATATAAACTGGTTGTCCTCTCTCCACCTACTAGTAATTCCACTGCACTTCTTATGTACCAATGCTTATAAGTAGCACAAAAAGCTAACTTACACCCAACTTAGCAGAAATTGAAATGCAAGTAATCTTGATTGATTGGTATCTAATGTGTATCGAGCAAATTAAATGAAAATATGAACTATCCATATTATGCACATTCAAATTGCTTTAAAATATACCTGAAATTTGGGGAATATTTATTAATTTATGTCTATACCTATAGTTAAAATTTCACAATTTCTGAATTTTTATGAATGGGTTTTCCCCCTTTTTTACCACCTCTGCATAAAACTAAACTAAATATAGCCTATATTACGATCACTTACACTCATCAGAGGTATTCCAAAATTCATGATTGGTTTAATAACTAACTCTATATAGATAGTGATAACATTTGTAGATCAGAGTTGGATGTATTCTCCTTACCAAGATGCTTTCTTTTAGAGTGATTAGTGTAGGTTCAGAGAAAATATAAAGTTAGAATTAAAATGTCTCAGATACCATGTCAATTGGATGTAATAGTTTATTTTACCCACTGTGTAGGATCGTGAGATATAAGAAGCAATGTTCACATCCGGGGTAGAAAGGGTTACATTTGGAAGGAATGATATCAACTTGGGGGGATTGAATTTGCACAGGAGATCCAACACCCACAGAAGTTTCAAACAAATGTAATCTAGAGTGTTGTTTGCACAACGTTTCGGTCGATGTAACTTCCAACTTTCTTCAGGTGTATCTTATTGAACTCGGGAATCTGCATGGAATTTTGAACAGATTCCTTCACTCAATTTGAAATTCTGTGCAGATTTCAGAGTTGAACAAGATATGCCTAAAAAAGATTGGAGATTACATCGATTGAAATGTTATGCAAATAACACTCAAAATGAGAACCGTAATTCAAAAAATCCAAATAATGAAAAAAAAAAAAAAAAAAATGGAAGTGGTACTAACCCTATGCGGATTTAACCCGCTTACTCCAAAGGAGGAAGTTCCATGGGAGTATGAAATTCACAAGCGGTCCCCAGTCGCATGTATATGCCCGTTAGGGGAGATGACGATGCTAGTTTTTTTTAAACTCTTGCAGGGAAGTGTCAACGTCCTCCTACATATAGCACCTAACATTCCAAATTGGTCACCCATTTTGTACTGGCCAGGCTCAGTGTTGCTTAACTATGGCAATCTAACGAGAATGGGTATGTCAAAGTGATTATGCCATGTATCCAAATAATAGTAACAATCAATCCTCATCTCATAAAATTCAGAACAGATTTAATCTATTCTTAGAAGGAAATATTAGGATACTTAAGTACGAACATAATGTTCTTAACTAAATTAATCTCTTGACATAGACACAAATTCAAGATAACCAACTGATAAGAGCACTTACGTATCCCTAATATTTAACCTCAACTATAATCTATATAAATAAAACAGTAAGTATATGTGTATGTTTCTGTGAAAATATTTTTAATTGATAAACTCTTAAACTACTGGTCACATAACACTGAAATTAACAGGTAATAGTAATTGTACACCAAGGATGATTTATAATGAGTAAAATCTTTGTTTGGATGGATGAATAATGTGTACAGAAGTATGAAATGCCAAATGTTCATTCCAACTTGCTGACATATTTCTATTACTTTTGCGCATGCGCAAATTCATTCATAGCTTGCGGTGGTTTAATTTTACAACTTTCTTATCTCTTTGTTGATAGTTCAAACAGTAGAGAACACTGCTGGAGCACTAAATGTTTTGGTTTCGATTCTAGCAGATAGCACCTGTCATTTTTTTTCTTTTTTTTTTTTCGTCTTTTGAGCACAATATAATATTCAATAGAGAATTAGCTCTATTATATTAAATATGACATCTGCTTGAATTGAAATGTATTTAATCATATTTTACGATGGGCAAGGCAAAGTGCCCCTCCTCCCTACTAGTTTAGAATTAAAAATAAACAAGAATACCAACCTCAGGACATGTACAATTAATTCTCTGAGCAGAACAGTTTTGTACTAGTTTTATGTCTCCTTACAAAACATTAATTCTTTCACCCTCAACTGGGCATTTTTCTACAGGGTGTGGTCTATTTTTTCGCCAATATTTTCGAAACTTATCCCCTCTTTTCGATTGACTAGACTTAATTTAAACCTTCGCCACTTCCGGTTTGGCGATTGGACGCAACAGCAAAGACGTCACTTTTTTTTTTTCACATTCTTTTCCTCTTCACGGTATGGGTTTGAGCCTGCCTGCCTACTACCATTTTTTTTTTTTTTCTTACTCAACACACACCTCCAAACACCCGGGCAACGCCAGGCACCCAGGCTAGTATCGTATAAACCCAAAGATTCTATTGTTAGCATTGGTTTCACCAATATTTTTCTAGTCAGAATTATCTTTTAAAAAGGTGTCAGATACTTATGGGAGGGACTACGCGAAGATTGCCAACATCCTAAGTGAAAGTGATTTTTGTAGTACGAACTGGATTCGAACTCAGAACACCCAGGTCATCAGTCTGTGTCATTAACCACTAGACCACCGTCACCTCTCCACGGGTACCATAACGATAGGCAATCACTTGGTTCAGAAAAATATCCATTTGTAGTAGTTGTGGTAGAGTGTGCCTGTTTCATATTGATCTCCTCAACCATGAAAACATGAGCAGCAAACATGGCATCCTTTTCTAAAGAATGCATACACAGGGATTGTCGATAGAACGAGTAAAGTAATCATCCACTATGGCCTGTGAATGTCATGTTGTCAGGTCAAAAGAACTTGTATATAGGAGAGTAATGTAGAACAATGTCTTCACAGGTCAAGCGTTCATATTTAAGAGAACAATAGAATTACATGACCAATGGTTGCACTGGTGTCACACCTAGGTGCAGGAGATTGAATCTTACGCCTACTTTGGTATTTTCCTCCACAATGTAACTATGGGTATCATCATCATCATCGTCATCGCATATGAATCCAAAGATTCTATTGTTAACATTGGTTTCACCAATATTTTTCTAGTCAGAATTATCTTTAGAAAAGCATCAGGTACTTATGAGAGGGACCACGTGGAGGTTGCCAACATCCTAAGTGAAAGTGATTTTTGTAGAACGAACTGGATGTGAATTTGGGACACCCTGGTCATCAGTCTGTGTCGTTAACCACTGAACCATCGGCACCTCTCATATAAGAAGATGATCTAATATTAATTTAGACAATAAGACTTAAAGAATTTCTCAACCATTGAGCTGAGGTTTAAGTGTAGCATCTCTTCTGTCTCCTGTCCATGTAGTACTAAGACAATTTTTTATTTTTCAAGTTTTATTTTCAATTTTTGTCCCAATCTAAGGTGCCTCTTTTTTTTTTTTTTTTTTTGTGGATTCCTATGAGTTTTTATTTTTCGAGCTTAAAGCAATTCTCGATACTCCAAAGGTGCAGCCTCAATTCTGCTTTCTTTGTTGTTGTTTTAATGCATCCAAAACTTTTATTTTTCTACCACCAATGCTCAGCTCCTCATTTGACTCCAATTGAAATGAGTGTCTCTTCTCTTAAGAAAGTATCTTACTTTGACAAACTTCTGGAACTGACCTCCACTCCTGACCTGAAATGGAAGACCTACATCAAATTTGATTGCCAAAATCATTGGGAAAATGGTTGGATCATTCTACCACTCCAAAAAAGCATCTCACTTCTGACACAATTCTCTACGTGTACAAGAGCCAAATATGTTTTTAGATGGAGTACTGTTGCCACATCTAGGGTGGAGCTCCTAAGAGTACCCTTTCCTGTCTTGACAAAGTACGAAACCGTCTTCGAAATCTAGTGGGTGAGGACCTTTTCACTCCCCCTACTTCCTCTTTCTCACAGAAGAAACGTTGCAATTATATCTCGGCTGTATCGTTACTTTTATGGTAGGTTCTCTTCCGAGCTTCAATCTATGTTCCCACTTCCCCTGTAAAACATTTGTAACAAATACTCGTCGAGCTACAACAACAGTCAATGATTTCCCTCACTCTCTATCTGTGCCTAAAACTAAACAAAAATTCCATAAACAGAGCTTCTTTCCTAGATTTGTCCATCTGTGATATACAATACTATGGAGATGCTTCCCAACTGACTATAACATGGTCGTTTTCAAGTCTAATGTAAAAAAGTTCTTGTTGAGTCGTCTTATTATATAATTAAACCCTACCTAAGTTCCACCATGACTGATCATCTACCTAACTCATTAACTCCTATCCTAGAGTGGTCTCCATAAGTGGTGACCCTCAAGTGAAAAAAAAAAAAACCCAAAAAACTTAAGCGTTCAGTACTACTTGTGTTTCAAACTTAATAAACGCTTTAAAATAAGTTAAAACACTAAAAACTTATCCAGGTAGGTAAAAGAGTAACTTATCTTGCTTTTTAATAACATTTATTTGTTGTATATTTGTTTCTTGATCACTTTTTCGGTTTGTTGTCTATAATAAAACATGCCTCTTGTTCCTAATGCTATACAAAATAATTTGAGTTAAGTTTTTTCTCAACATCTAGTTAGGGTTTTATTGAATTAGGCATACAATCGATTTGAACGTGCTCCTTAAGCAGAATTTATTATCTCTTTTTGTCACTACTTATCTTACACAATGCTAGACAGCTTTTTTCTTTTTCTTTTTTTTTTTCATCTATATTTTTATAAAGTAATAGGGTTCGTGTGTTTCTGTCTGTGTGTACAGCTCTCCACCATCAACGAAATATAAAGGAGGTAAGAGGGTAGATCTCTCCTGGTAGAGAAACATTAGAACCCATTTTAGGATGTTTCTGTTATAGGAGACATAAGAATCTTTGCCTAATTTCTTTATATACTATTCTACAAACAACCCCCATATCGAATGACTTATGCTCATTTGCATATCACATTATATTAAATCTCTTTAACTAATTACCTCGACCTTATTACATATTGGAAATATTCTAATCATTTCAACTGTACTATTTACAAAATCTATTTAACATTTAATCTATCTTCTATCTATCTATATCTATATCTATCTTCTATATCTATATCTATCTATCTATCTATATCTATCTATCTTCTATATCTATCTATCTATATCTATATCTATCTATCTATCTATATCTATCTTCTATATATCTATAAAAACAGAGATGTGTGTGCCACAGACGATTTCTGATTGGTTAATCCAATAATCACATCTCCTAAAAAACTATGGTTCGTAGGCTCTTAATTTTACCATAAAATATTATGGCTTTATTTATTGTCCATCTTGGAAGGGTTTAATTTTTTTCTAACTTGTTTATTTACAAATTAAAAAAATACGAATCTTACACAATCTTACAATCCAACCTACGACATCCACGGCCGCCATTCTGCTAGGCGCAGACACGTACACAACACGAAAACAATGTTTTGAAAATCTAGCAAAAATTAATTTTCCTGAAATTTTTCAATATTTAAAAATAAATTATGCCGGCTGATAAAATTTTAAAACTTTTTTTAAAGCTAGAAAGATAAAATTTAAAAATACTTATTTTTATGTAAAACGCGCGTTCCCTCGTGGTCTTTTCATTTCGGGTTTGTATTACTGTACACATAGATTCGAAAAAGGTGTCAAAAAACAAATATATAACAAATAAATGTTATCAAAGGCAAGATAAGTTACTTTTCTACCAAACTTCGTGTTTTTATTCAATGTAACACATTTATTCAGCTCGAAAAACGGGTGTGTATTACTGTACACATAGATTCGAAGAAGTTGATAAGATACGAAACAAAACACGCGCACACACGCACACACACTCACGTCCACTACCGTCCTTGGCTACGTCACGTTGTTATGGCAACACGATAAATACACAGTAAATTTGATTTTCTTCATTTCTACGCAAATATTACGCAATCTATATCTATCTATCTATCTATCAATCTATATCTATCTATCTATCTTCTATCTATCTATCTATATCTATATCTTCTATCTATCTATCTATATCTATATCTTCTATCTATCTATCTATATCTATATCTTCTATCTATATCTATCTATCTATCTATCTATATCTATCTTCTATATCTATCTATCTATCTATATCTATCTATCTATCTTCTATCTATCTATATCTATATCTTATTAACTTTACTTGATCCCTAAACAATAAATGTTAAAAGGTCATAATAGGGGTCAAAGTTTTAAAAAATTGACCCTTTTTTTTTTTTCTCAGCATTAACCTCAAAACACCTGGGCAACGCCGGGCACCGATTGCTAGTAATATATATTTAGTTGATGCCTCAAATTAAATCAATGCTATTAATAAGACAATCATATTAAGTCTGTGAATCTTTTAAACAAATATAATCACCACATAAGTATAGGTAAGCCTGTTGACTTACTTAATTTAGATTTAATGAGAATAGCTCCTGTGATGGGCGGTTTATGATGAGTAGGGAGAGGAGAGAGTGGAGGGGACATTTAGATGTGAGGCAGGTCATTTATTAATCACTGTTTATCAAATTCCATTGGATTTAAGACTGAAATCTCTAACTCTTAGGCTCCAAAATGTACTCCCCCCCCCCCGTAATAAAAAATACAATTGATCAAGTAGTTTATATATACAAGGAAATCATTTTTTATAACGATTTTAGGCAATTAATGTGAAATCGTTAGCATTACAAGGTTGATCTTGCAAGGTTGTATTATGGAGTTATCTGCCTCTTTTTTTTTTTTTTTTTTTAAGATTGCGATGCGAGACGGCCCTTTTTTGCTTACTCATAAAATTTGATTTTCTTAGTTAAAAAAAAAAAAAGAATTGATCAATTTACATGATCTTTGGAATATGAGATCTTCATTCCATGACAAGTACGTACATCGTAAAGATTTTTCTGTATTTTTGTTGTTTCTTTTTTATTTAGGTTGAACTGTAGACTTACACCAAATCATTGTTAATCTAAACTATACACTGTATCTATACGGTGTGTTTTTACTTTAATTCTTTAATTTTTGTATTTTCTCTTAATTACTTGTAAGAAATTATTTTTACTTTTAGAAAAATACTCCAATGAGAGAGTGTTTAAAAAAATTGGTTTGGCAATAAAAGCGATCAAACATCTTAAAATCCCATATTTTCTATGTTTTTTGCCTGTATTGTTTTTTTTTGTTTTGTTTTTTAACCAAATCATACATTTTTTTTAAAACAAAATTTTAAAGTTAAATTCAATTATTACTCTATCGGTTGTCCACTAAATTATGAATTAAATTAAATTGTTATAATCTCTAGAAAAGATAAGACAAATTTTCTAGGGAATACTGAATTAACAAACAGTCCTCAGAGCTGCGTGTATACTACAGTCAAGGGAAATGAATAGTCTTTTTAATCCATAGATTGCATACGCAGAAGTATGAGCAACCAATGGACACCAGTTACCGGTGTAGAACCTTCTTGGATTCCATTACATGCTGACATAGATTTTTTCTGTTTAAATATGAGAAGAGTCTTTAAATTTAAAGTTTTGTTTATAAAAAACTGTCTTCTTCTGCATTTGTAGGTTACCATAGGTAACCCAAAGGTAGCTTGGTTTTAGGGTTCGGTATAATATCAAACTTTCATTCTCATATCCAATCTGGTCAGCAAAAGCAATGTTAGGGGGAATTCCTTCCTCACAAAATATTTTGCTTATAAAATTAAAGTAACCAAACTTATTTTCCATTTCTTCATAAACAAGTCGGCCATTTTATTTTTATTCTCAAGCAACCCTTGATAGCCACAGCTTGTGTGTGTATACATATTGCAATATGTAGAATGCATGTATATACAAAGAGCATTCAATAAGCAATACTGCTGACCCACTTCCAGATGTCTGATCTAGCTGAAATGTTGCATGTGCAATGATTTATATCTTGTTTTTGGAAGAAAATAGTTTCCTAGATTATGCAGCCTTGATTTCCAAAGTTATATCAAGGTTGGAGGACCAATCTGGCATGTTCTACAAAAACGGTTTCCAGAACTGCATTAAACGATGGGAGAAATGTGTAGCTCTGGGTGGTTCTTATGTAGAGAAAAACTAATAACTTGCTCTGCCGTTGTGAGAAGTGGGTCAGAGGCATTACTTATTGAACATTCCTCATATAATATGTATTTATATATAAATTGTGAATACCAGGTACTATATGTAAAAAGAATCTCTTTAGATTTCTGGCGATAAATCGTACGGTTCTTCGCTCAAAATATAATTGTTACAATCAAACAAATATGGATGGGAAAGTACAGTAGACTTTGCTTCAGTAGGATAAACTCGGATGAAAAAGATATATAGTCATCCACAAACAATTACAGATCTTTATAATAATTATATCTAAAATTGTCAAATATGTCTATATTGCCATACTTCAAGGAACTAGTACAAGTTTGTTTGGTGTATCGAAATTGGAGTACCAAAGGTTGGCTACTTCTGACTTCGTGTCACTGTGCAAAGATCCTTGGTATTTTTTTTTTAATGTTGATAAATCATTGAAATAAGTTTTGTCAAAAAAAGGCTACTTGTAGGTTTGGTGTGAAACGAAAGTCGATGTAAATAAGCAGTTCTATGAAAGTTCTCACATTCATGGAAAAGCTTTAATCTAATATATAAAAGGCGATATGTCTGTCTGTCTCTATATTTTCAAACTCTATCTCTCCCGAAACTGAAAGTCGCAGAATGGCACTATGGACTTCAAATGATTCGATTTTTTTTTTTATAGACCGTTCTTTAATGGTTCTATAGCCGGTTAAAATTGTTTTTAAGGGGCCAAAGAGGGGTCAAAATTGAAAAAAAAAAAAAAAAAAAAAAGATCGTTATGCATTTTGTGCATTCATCTTAATTTATTTTTAATCATTACATATGCGTTTCACATTGGTACAGTCGTAATGTCACCAGCTTTGAATACTACAGTTTTGCTTTCGGTTTCAATTCTAGCTGACGACACTCAAATACTTTTTTTTTTACTTTTGAAATCACGACTTTATGATATATACGAAATCTGGGCAAACTAAAATATATTTAAGTGTATTTTACGACAGGGTAGAGCCCCCCCCTCCCGCTAGTTTTAATATATTTCACTTTTAGTGTCAAGCTTTTTTGTTAGAATGCGAAATTGTAATATATGACTTGTTGCAATTGTAAGCAATGACATGGAGTTTGACAGTTTGCATATTTCTATTTTTTTTATTTTTCATTTTATTCTTTCTATTTTCATTTTATTCTTTATTTTCATTTTATTCTTTATTTTCATTTTATTCTTTCTATTTTCATTTTCTTTTTTATTCTTTTTTTTAATTAAGCAATAAAAGTTTGCATAAAAGGCGTATTTGTTGGTTTTTTTTTTTTTTTTACATAGGCATCACCACATTATCAAGGCCAAGAGGCCACTCAAGGATAAAGGTTAAAGAGTGTACAGAAGAAATTGGACATTATAGTAATGATTAGTAATGAACATTTGGTAAAGTTGATAACTTATATGGAACGGCTCATCAAGAACTTATTTACGTTAGACTTGAAGACAACCATATTGTAGTCAGCCGGAAAGCAGGAAAACGGAAGACAATTCCACACGCGTGCAGTTCTAAGAAAAAAGCTTTGTTCATGGAATCTACGTTTAGGTTTAGGCACAGATAAAGAGTGGGGGGAATTATTGATAGTGTTTACAGCTAGACGAGTGTTTCTTGTGAAAGTTTGGCGAGGGGGGACCATAGATTGAAGCTCATTCGAACACTTTCCATGAAAATAACGATACATCAGAGACAAACTCACAACATCTCTTCTGTGAGATAAAGGTTGCAAGGAAGAGAAAAGGACATCTCCTACGAGGCTACGAAGTCTATTTTGAACTCTGTTCTAGGTTAGGATATGTTTCTTAAATCATAACTAAATATACTGCGTCTTTTTGTTGAAAAAGTGAAATTCTGTTGGTTGTAACTTCTATTTTTCTTTTTATTTCATCCTCAATGAATCTATTCCTTCTGCCCAAAAATTGTAACATTATCTAAGTACGCATAAGTACAGTGAATGCATGTGTTTATCTGTGTATTCACAAAAAAAAAAAAAAAAAAAAAAACGAGGAATCTTAAGTGGAATTATATACAAAGAAGTGAGACTGGAAATTGCTAGCCTAGTAGAGATCATAAAGGCAGTGATGAATGCCATCTCCTTCATCAATGGCCCAATCTCGGTGGCCGTGTCTCAACCCCCTAAACATATTAGGAAGAGACCAGACTACATCTGTGGACTAGGCAGCTAGATAATTGCTCCTCTCCTAACATGACAACCGTCTCCTCCATCCCAGAAGCATCCTGGATCAGTGATAAACACTCAACCACCTAAGAACAGAAATGGGGTAATCAAATGTTGTTATGATTAGCTGGGGCTACAAAACTTACCCAATCATCTGTGAATGTGGAGATGAGGGTCATACACTGTAACAGGGCATTTTCTGCCATTTACTGCCCAATATGTGCAGTTTGTAAATAGATTACCAAAATGTAGCGATTTTTTTTGTTTTAAGTTGAAGATAAAACATTAAATTTATGTATAAAATAACATTGAAAATTAAGACGTAAAAGAATAATAAAATTTTAATATAGAATAATGTTTAAAGATTTTTTTTGTCTGAGTAATGAAACTGGTTTTAATTGTGTTTGAATAAAAAAAAAGCCAAAACAAAAAAAAAAAAAAAAAAATACCAGTTTTATTCATGATTCTGTAAGTAGATTATCAAAATGCCATGATTGGTCAAACAAGAAGAAAATTATGTGAATTATCCAATGAAAAATGCATCTCGCAAAGAAAACGTACATGGAGAAAAAGCATATCTTGTTTGTATGAAACTAGAGTATTTAAGATAAAATCGCAAGATTAAAATACAAAAAAAAATTATTATTATTATTATTATTATTATTATTATTATTATTATTATTATTACTACTACTACTACTACTACTACTACAAAATGTTTGCCTGGTGGACGTGTATGGCAACGAAAGTTGATCTAAGTGCGAAAGAAAACTCTGCAGATTTCCTTTTGTGTATGAATATTTTAAGGAAAAACATCAAGCAGGATTAAATAGTAATCAATCCAAACTGTTGGACAACTAATTGAAATTGGGAATCAGAAAATGTCCAGCCTAATTTCCGATTCCAATACTTTTTTTTTTTTTTAAACAATATTTTCTATTACTGATAGTAATCATAAAATGTTAAATATTTATTCATTTAAATTATCAGTAAAACCAAAATTTATAAATCACTAGTAGACCACCCAGCATTGCCCGGTCATAAAATCCCTTAAGTATGATATTTTAATTTATTTAGATTTCGTATTTATCATAAGAATCAATTCTCTATCAAGTATAGTATTGTACCAATATGTAGTTGTAATTTTAAAAGTAAAAAAAAAAAAAATGATTTGGATACCATCAGCTAGAATCAAAACCAAAACATAAAACTCTCTAGCCTAATTTTTTTACCCTTTGGGTCACATCCATACACATAAAACGTTTTAAAATAATGTTCTTTAATCTACAAATGTATATTTGTGCATACATAGAAGAGCGCTTTAAGTCAACTTATGCCTGCCAAGTAATTTTTCTTCAATTTTGATCACTTAACAACTATTTCTTTTTGTTTGTTGTTTAATCAGATTTTTTAATGTCGTCATATTTAAAAAGGCAAATCGAATTTGTTCCAGAAGGTTTAAATCCCCTATATATTAAGTTTCAAACCAAAAATGTACAGGAGTTTGGTAGAGATCATTCCTTACAGACAGGCAAGATCACTTTTATATAGGTAGATAATAACGAATTTAGTATAAAATGACATGAATGGATAAATATGAAAACATGGCATGAGTGAAAAATAAAGTCAAAAATCCTAAAAGGTTATCCAAATTTTGGATACAATAGATAGAAGTGAAAATATTAAGAAAGTTGGCAAGTAAAAAAGAAAATAATTGCATTTAAAAGTGGAGGACTGTTTGCTACCTCCTACTCCCTCCTACTCTCTCCTAAATAAAATTCTACATTTTTCAGATTAGATTTTAGAATTAGGATTGGTTTCAGTAATCGTATCGGAATCAAGGGGAAAAATATTAGAATGGTCCCAACATTAATTTTAAACTTTGTCTTTTAACAACATAAATCATTATGTGACCAAAATTACTAACTGAAAATGTTTGTGGCTATTTTTACCGAATCTATTTACTAACCAAAATTCTTTTTTTCCTTTTTTTTTTATCTTCCTTATATAGGCAAAGCTCAGAGTAGCTCTCGATAGAAGCAAGTTTAAAGTCAACAAAGGGTGCAGTTTGCATAAATGAATAGTAAACAAGTGGTTTTGTATTTCAGTATTCTGTCCATGCATAGGCTTCTTTGTACTTTGTTTGTTTGTTTGTTCCGTCGATTGAAGTTTTGTTATAAATGTTAGTACTGTACAGAATTGGATTTTAAACTGTAGAAGCCCGTGTCAATTGCAAGTAATAATAATAATAATAATAATAATAATAAAGTAAAATGAATGAGCCTTTGAAATTCACTAGAAAAGGGGTAAATGTAATCTCTACGTTTTTGGTTATAAAACATTTTTGTTGTTTATTTGTTTAATCAGATTTTTTAATGTCGTCATATTTAAAAAGGCAATTTTTTTTAAGTGTAAATGATTTTTCAATTCTTTTGTAAAAACAAAAAATAAAGGCATTTATGCAGAATAGAAACCGTGCTATTGTCAGCATATTCCGGGCAGGTTATTTAAATATCCAGAAAGTGCTAAGCGAAAGCTACATGTTTTTTGTTTGTTTGTTTTTTTAATCTAAAAAAAAAAAAAAATTGTGCCACAACACTAGCCATTTTTTAATTTATAAAATGTCAAACAAAAACTTTTTTTTTTTTTACTAAAAACGATGGACAATGTTTAAAACACTAGCAAACTATTAAAAATTAAGGAAAAAAACATTTAATTATAATAGAAAACAGTCATTGTACGGTAATTTTAATGAAAACAAAATTACTTGTGCAGTTTACAGACCATGCTGAAATAATAACATTATTATTTAGAAAGTCATTCTTAACATGGGAAAGGAGCCTTTTAACTATTTTGTACTTTCACCTAACAATTTATTAAGCGAAAGATACCGTTTGCCAATTGTCGGCTGTTGCAATTTCATTGGTAAAGCGTTTTGGCACCTTCTAGCAGTTTACGTAACCTACCCACTGTATGCTGACGATAATGCAGTCTCTATTCTGTATAAGTACCCCCCCCCAAAAAAAAAAAATTAAGTAAAACTCTGATTTATTTTTTTCTAAGTATCACTAAATAAAGAAGTCAAGATAACTAATTCAACAAAAACAACAATCTCTCCAGCAAAAACATTAATCAGATGACAATTCTGGAGCCATGTAAGGATTTTGACGTGAAACATCTTTAAATTAGTATTTTAGACCATGAAAACGGCAGCAGCCATCATCTCAGCACATACATTTGTGAAATGGTCTAAAATACACATTGAAGACGGTTTTATAAACTGCGAAGTTGGTAGATGGAAGAGAAATGCTTTACAATAATATTTTTATTATTACGCCTACCGTGACACACTCTGCCCCCATGCTGCTCATTAAATAACATTTCTTTTCTACTGCTTACATGATGCATTTTGGTTTTGTTTATTATTTTTCATTTCCTTCATTCTTTTCGCAAACACTCTACCCCCCCCCCATACATTATTAGTAAAGTAATATTCATATGTAACATATACCACGTTACATATGTTACACTTGACTTAATGTAATAATTAACTAGAAGAAATTGGCTACATCATCAAAAACATTATTTAGTAAAGTTATTTAGAGAATTAAGAAAATCAAATAGTGATATAGAATAGTTTTTTTTTTTTGTTTTGTTTTATGAATAAAAAAAAAATTATGAGACCTTCAACAATGTTTTTTCGAAAAAGACTTATTTTTCTCTCTTCTTTTTTTCTTGTATAATACTCTTTCATATCCCGGGCGACATAAAGCAACCTTGCTAGTGACTACAGTGAGTCAATGTCAAAAATTCCAATGTACCAGGATTCTGCATATGAGGAAAAAAAAATAAAAATCTCCCAATAAAGTACAACTGAGAGTGGCGACAAAAAGCCTGGCTAATGACCATAGAAAGCTTGGAAATCAGTCACGTCTTTGTCAAAAGAATCTAAAAAAAAAAAAAGTCTAGTAACTAGAAGAGATTAGCTACATCATTGATAGCATTATTTCATAAACTTCTATCTCTTCCATTCATCATTTCCAATCCTCTCACAATGTTCTTCATCATTCAACTGAAAATCCATTCATCTTATTAACCCTTATTCTAGAGTGTTTTTTTGCTTTGATAAGTGACAACTCATTAGAAAACGAAAAAATGTAAATCAGCATCCAGTCTTTTAGTTCTTCTTTCCTGTTAAATCAAATCTGATCTAAGCATCTAAATATGAAACTTAAAACTATTTTTTAGACCCTTTCATTAGAATGAATATAAAATAAATGAATGTAAGAAGTGAAGGGCACAGAAAGTTTTATAAGAAGGGGTTTGGTGATTCCAATTGAGTACTTGCGGTTTCAAATAACTATTTCAAAGCTTTCATCTATTTTCCAGAATTGTCAAAATAAAAAAATAAAAGGTTAATATTTGATTTAGTGGAGCTAAAAGAAATTATGCATCCTTTTCGCAACGTTTTGGTCGATGTAGCCCTCGTCCTTCTTCAGATGTACCTTCTCGAACTCAGTGAATCTGCACAGAATTTCAAACGGAACCCTTTATTCAATCCATGGGAGTAGCATACTCTTGTTCCAGCAGCCATGACTGGGTAGAAGAACTAAGTAATCTGCACTTGTATTTTTGATTGTTGTTTGCATTGAGGACTGAACTTTTAACCTCTAGAAGAGTGTAATTGTTTGGGTGGCACTCCTACAGATTCTGACAATAGACTATTCCTGACGTCACTTCCGGTAACCAGTTTCTGCTATCGAGCAGTTTGGCCCTGAGAGTCAGAGGGAGCAACTTTGTCCCAGTTGAGCAGAGTCCCACTCAACCAATATACATTTTTGAATTTTCTGTTAATATATATTTTATTTTCATTGTTTCCAAGCCTTCTCGTTCTTTCAACATTGCAAATTATCCTACAACATTATTACATTCTTTCTCTCATTTGTTTCTTCCGTGTGAATTATCATCAGTCTCCCACTTACTTTGTTGGTTTAATCTCTGAACAGTTTTCTTTTCAATTTTTCCATCGATTTCTTTATGATAAAACACTATACTTACGTACAAAAAGAAAATCGGCTAAATTTTTGAATTCACAAGATTCCCCAGTACATGCTCACATACATGTCCATAGTAAAATTAAACCCTCATGTTTTCCCCTATGTCAACCTCAGGAAGAATGGGCAGTGAACATGCATTGAATAACTACAATGGATAAAACATTTTTATTTAAGACTAGCAGAGCTACTCGGCGTTGTTCGGGGCACGTATAAACAATGAGAAAATTGAAGTTGATTTTGAATATAATTGTTATTCTTTGGAGAGAGGAATTGTTAATGTCTATGTATCATTTGTTATTTCGAGCAAAAGAATATTTTACTTACCCTAGGACGGCTATTACATGTATGCAATAATTGTACCTTTCCTAAGACAGGTAATTTACAGAATGTATATGAAATAATTTTACCTTTTTGGGACAAGTAATTTACAACACCTATTTAAAATATGTTTACCTACCTTCGGACGGATAATTTCTATACATATATGAAACAATTCAACATACTCTTGACAGGTATTGTACAACATATATGAAATAATTTCTCTTCCCACCAAGGCTACCATAATTTTAAGAAAATTGAAATAATTTTTAGAAGATGGATCATTAGGATTTCCAAATTAATACATAAATACATTGTGTTGATTAATGAGTTCGCAACCCTTGCTTCACAATAAATTTCTACATTATTGCATTACTTTACTCCTCATTAACGGCACTATTATTGTAAGAAAAATTATGTCATTTTTGGAAAAAGTCTCAGCAGAATTTTAAAATTAATGCATAAATACATTGACACAGTTAAGTGATAAGACAACCTTTGCTTCATTAGCAAATTCCACATTACTCTGTTTCATTTTTTCACCACTACCGACAACAAAATATTTGGAAAAAAGACCTGATTTTCAGAAGGCTTTACAAACAAATACATTGAAAAGCTTAGTAATTAGGCAACCCTTGCTTCATTATAAAATTCCACATTACTGTGTTCTTTCCCTCCCTACTACTGACAGCATCATTTTAAGTGAAATGATATCATTTCTTGACCATAACTCAGCAGGTTTTCTAAATAATTACATAAATGCATTGACGCGAATGATGATTCGGCAACTTTTACTTTACCACAATTTTCAATATTAATGCAGTTCTCCCTGTTTCCTACCACAATCACCAACAACACATTAGTAAGAAAAACGATGTCATTTCCGGAATATAATTCCATGGTTATTCCATATTTTTGGAATAAGACATTATTCCCTCCAGCCCCACCCAAAAAGTGAAGGTTTGTTAATTGCTAGAGAACTCCAGAGCACGTTAAAAAGCAACATAATTATGTGTCCTTCTACTCATCACTACAACTGTGACGTCATTCCCCGAAGTTAACATTGAAAATTCAGGAAAATATTCTTAACCACCTACAGAAACTGATAAATTGCCTGAGCCGATTATTTCATTACAAACAGACCAATCAATTAACTCGCATTTCATCATCTATATATATAAAAGCGAAAATGTGTGTATGTATGCGTGTTCGCTTTTTGTGTATGTCTACAAAAGGCTTTTTTGGCCGTGATTCTCGGTTGGCTCACTCCTTCTTAAAACTTTTTATATGCTGTCTAAATAATAATATCTACAACTAAGGAACTCTGGTCGCAGCTATCTTTAATTTACCCGACTTTTACAAGCTATTTTCGAGATATTTTTTTATCGCCGTGTAGCGGGGAAAATAGAAACTGGCTTTCAGCGCAAAACTAGGTTGAACATCACGCGACTTAACTTTCTTGCACCTGTTAATTTCTGTTACAGAGAGAGAGAGAGAGAGGAGAGTAAATGTGGAGGTAGACACGTTTACCAGAACCGAAGGTCAGCTGACCAAATTACGTATGTATGACGTGATCAGTAGATCGGTGAGATTTGATTTGAGCTTTGAAGAAGACGGACATTTTTCCGTGGTCTCCCCCTCTTAACTGGGGAGGGGGGAGACGAACGCTGACGTGTGTGAAGAAGAACCACACAAGCAGATTTCACTTCCACCTGCTGCAGGACCTCTGGGGAAAGTGAAATAAAAAACTATAAAACACATTCATCGTCTTGGAGTGATAAATCTTTGTCAAACAGGTATCAAGTCTCCCTCCAGGATGAGAAATTTCCAGATGGTCCGTTTTGAAGAAACAGAGGTAGGTTCAGAAATTACATGTCACACACATGATTCCCTTTATGATAATCAAACACACAACCATTTATATTAGAGACAATCATACGCACACGGAATCTTTGATGTTATACAGTGTATACACCCAAACGTAAAAAGTGCCCCTAAATGAAGAACTCTATATAACATATTCAAATGTAACGAAAGCTCAATTTGGTACCCCTCAAGGATAACCTCGATGATAACGAATATATAACATTTCACTTTATAAACGTCAACTTAACACATAAATTCATCTATTCCCATGGTCGAGATGGGTAGATCGCAGGTTTTTTTTTTCTATTTCCTTTCCACCTCCACGTCAAATGTTCGAGGTTCAAGCCTACTTTTCTACTAAAACTTTTTTTTTTTTCTTTTACACCTCCAAACACCCAGCCAACGTTTTTTTTTAAACAAGGTTGTTTTGATCTACCCCCCTCCCCAACATAGACACACCTCCAAACACCTGGGCAACGCCGGGTACCCGCCGCTAGTCTATAAATATAAAAGCGAAAATATGTGTGTGTATGTATGTATGTATGTTCGCTTTTTGTGTATGTCTGTAAAAGGCTTTTTTCCGAGAAGCGGTCGGTCGGCTCACAACTTAAAACTTTTTATATTACATATAAATCATAATATCTACGAGTTAACAACGGAGGTCACCTGTCTATTTAATTTGCTTGACTTCGAAAAGATAGATATTCAACATTTTTTGCTCACCACGTGGATTAAGCTTTTATAATAAAAAGCGGCACTAATTCTGGCGGTATTTTTCCGATCGCGATCGCCGGAAATGCTCGAAAGCAATCAGATTTGATCAATGTGGAAATATTTTCCTTATATCAGAGAATTGCAATTTGGACAATCCCCTTTTTATGGGGAGCTGGTCCCCCCCCCAATATCTTGGGAAAATAAAAATAAAAAAAAGTGTTCCTGCAGTAAATAAAAAGCGTTCCCCGCAGTCAAAGTTGACCTCATTAAATCATTAAAACGTGCACCTGCCAATTCTAGATAGTTAAATAAATTCAAATGTGTTTCCGTTAGTATTTCGCTGTGGCCCAATGGTTAACATCGGACGTTTTTTTTTTTTTCACACTTTAATTTCCAACTTTGCCTCAAGGGTTCAGGTTCGATCCTCATACTTATCTACCAAAACTTTTTATTTTTATTTTAACCCCCTTCCCCCGGAGTTTTGATAATAATATCTACGATTTGGGAATGTGCGTCGCCTCTAGATTTATTTACGTCGACTTTTATGAGATTCGTGCTATTTCGTTCTGTCTCCTGTTTTTTAGTATAAATACAGCGAAGTGTTCTCGGCAATCAGCTTTTGATCAATGTGGAGTTTCTCCTTATATCAGACAATTGCTATTCGATTTGGACAATGGGGAGCTGCTTTCGCCCCTTCCCACCATCATCTGGGGGAAGCGTAAACTAAAAATACTGCCACGTCATTGTAATGATCCCGCGATTACCTCATTAAGCGTCTTCCTGTCAATCAAACCTCTTTCACTCACTTTATAAGCCTTAACTTAACACGCTAATCAATTACTCTCACTCGTGGTCAAGATGGTTAAGTAGTTGACTTTTGTTTCCACCTCCGCGTCAAGGCTTCTGGGTTGAATCCTGCCTCCCAACCAAAACTTTTTTTTTTCTTTTACACCTTTAAACACCCAGGCAACGTTTTTTTATTACTTCGCTTATTCTTTAGTTTACCTTAGTCCCCCCCCCCCATACACACAGGTTCGATCTGACAGGTTTATTTATGCCATTTTTTTCCATTTTGGTTTTTCCGATTTTTTTTAACATTGTCTTTTTTATAATATTTAAGCAGGGTTATTACTTACCCCCCCCCCCCATACACACACCTACAAACACCCAGACAACGCCGGGTACCCCTGCTAGTTTTTAATAATTCTTGGATATGTTACTAATTTCGACAATCATTTTTCATAATTTTAACCCACATATGCCCCCCCCCCCTTACAAAAATAATAACTTTGATATATTGTCTGGGTTTATTATTTCATTACATACACACCAATCAATTAACTCACATTTCATCATTTTTCATAATTCCTGGATATGTTACTAATTTTGATGATAATTATTCATAATTTTAACCCACATTATAGCCCTTCCCCTTACGAAAATAATAACTTTGATATATTGTCTGGTTTGATTATTTCATTTAAAGAAACACCAATCAATTAACTCACATTTCATCATTTTTCATAATTCCTGGATATGTTACTTATTTCGACAATCATTTTTCATTATTTTAATCCACATCATCGCCATATTAAAATAGTTTTCTAAATAATAACTTTATTATTTCAGCACAGTCCGTATTCTGATGTCAGTTTCTTATTTAATAAATTGTTAGAGGAAAGTACAAAAATAGTTATCCCCCCCCCATATTAAGATTGGCTTTCTAAATAACGTTAATATTTAAGCACGGTCCTTATTTTGTATATCAGTTTTTTTTTATTTATAAAATTGTTAGGTGAAAGATACCTTCCTTTCTTCATATTAAGAATGGCTTTCTAGATAATAACAGCACAGTCTGTATCCTGTGTGCCATTTTTCAATTTTTAAATTGTTAGATGAAAGTGCAGAATAGTTAAAAACATACGCTCCCCATATTAATAATGGCTTTCTGCATAATAACACTATTATTCCAGCACGAGTCCCCCCCCCTCTTTTAAAAATATATATGAAATATAGTAAGTATGAAATCGTAAATTGCTTCAACCATTTCCAGGACCGATTCCATATTACCCGATCACTTAAAAATAGATATGAAATAAAGAAAATTTGAGATCGTAAACTGCTTCAGCCATTTCCGGAAATTACTCTATATCACCCCCCCTCTTAAAAATAAATTTGGAATAAAGGAATATTGAGATCCTAAACAGCCTCAGCCAATTCTGAGGCTAACTTCATACCCTCCCTGTCTCTTATAAATATATGTAAAATAAAGTAACTTTGAGATCATAAACTGCTTCAGCCGTTTCTGGGATTAACTCCACCCCGCCCCCCCCCCATTCTTAAAATATATTCTGAGTGGATTATTTTGTATCTTTGCTTTATTTTGTTTTTTTAAGGAGGAGATAATGCCTGGTAGGAAACTATATTACGCTTACTTGGCCTTTTTGCTAAGATCAAAGTGTAGTATCTGTTTTGGTACAGCATTTCAGCGACCCCCCCCCCCACATTTGTTTTTAAGAAGATAATGTCTGGTGAAAACAACTTGATTGCTTGGTCATCATGACTGAGACAATTTTAAATTCTTAGGAGAAAGTAAAGAATAGTAAAAACATACCGTACCCTACTCATATTAAGAATAGTTTTCTAAATAATGATATTATTTCAGCACAGTCCGTATTTCAGTTTCTTATTTAATAAATTGTTAGGTGAAAGTACAGAATAGTTTTAAAAATACCTTTCCCTCCCCATAGTAAGAATGACTTTCTAAATGTTATTATTTTACCATGGTTCGTATTCCGTGTATTATTTTCCACCCCCTCCATCTGAAATAAATGTGAGATCGTAAAATAAAAGATATATAAGCTTACAAATTCAAAACCGCGAGTAAAATTTACGTATTATTTCATTCTTTTTATTAATACAAAAAAAAAAAAGAGTTGGTGTTATCAGCTAGAATTTAAATCAAAACACCTAGCGTTTCAACCTAATGTTGTCTTCTCTGTTGAGTGTGCGCTTGCGCCTGACCGCACAAAATGTCTGCTCGATGTTAATTTGCCGATATCTGTATGCGTTATTCATGCATGTAAACAAAGATATTATTCGCTATAAACCATCCTTGGTTAATAAATATTATTTCCTGAAAATTTAAGTGTTATGTGACCAGTGTTTTATGAGTTTACCTATTAGATATTTACAAACACACATACATGTACTGTTTTATTTATATAGATATTGCACTTCACAATTCGCTGGCGTTTACAATAACCATTAACAAGTCTCAAAATACTGGGTATCCACAAGTATTAAGAACATAAACATATTAAACATGCATTTTTTTTTTTTTTGTTTTCCATTTAAACAAACTGAGTTACAGCAACGCGTGGCCAGGTACAGCGAGTATAAAATAAAGACTTTTTCCCCCTTATCTTTATGATCAATAGCTTTTATAGCAAAACGCACAGACATAAGTTTGTTTTTATCCTGATCAATATTTTATCTTTTTTCTTTTTGTTTTTAGTTTAATTTAGAGGAAAGTGACAAGATATTTCTTAATAACTGGGATCTACTCTTACTCTCACCGGTGATACCGTTAACAAAATTAAATAACACATTTTTTTCCAGTAACATCAATTAGCAATCATATTGCAAGTGTTTTTATTGACTAGCATTTAACTTTCATTCAGCCATTCACAAGAGATGTTTTTTTTTATTTAATTAATTTTTTTCCTCATACATTGTATATACAAATTTTTTTTACTTGTTTGAACCAAGTTTTATATATATATATATATATATATATATATGTAGTAAGTTATAAAATATATATGGTGATTAAGCTGAAGTAAATACTTAAAGTTTACGCATAAATTTATACTTTTGTATATTAATTTATGTGATTAACTGAAGTAGTTATATATATATATATATATATATATATGAAAAATTTGGATCATAGAACTTTGTATTCACAACATTTTTAATAGACCTTAGGTATTTTGAAAAAATGTTACCATTGTCTCTAATGGAAAAATATGAGGGACATTCCAAAAACAATGCCTTTTATTTTTTTAGTTCGCCCGACTGGATCAGAGGGAATTGCAAATTGCATTGTTATGATGACAGAACTTATGCATTCATGATCTGAAAGTTTCATATCTCTGCTGCAGATATTGACGGTGTGAGATTCTAAGGAAGCAACCTCTGTCGTGGACGTATGTCAGAAGCAGAGATGCACCATTGGATTCCATTTGGAACAGCCCTCATACAGTATTACATTTTCTCTTAATGATTATATGTGAACAATTTGGATTTTCCTGGTTAAGTTTAACCCCCCAAAACATTATTTTACACTTTAAAATGAGTGTCCACTTTGTTATATCTACTATTATGTAAAATTCACTTTGATGTGTGTGATTTCTTTCTTCATAGGTTCCAAAATGGCTGAGCCTGTCATTTGCAAATTTCACGCAAAGCTAATTTATATGTCTGGCAGTGTTCTATCAAAAATTGAAAAAGTATGATCTAAAAAATAGCTTTTCTCTCTCATAGATAAAAAATTTTTGCAGGGGAATATTTTACATTAAACTAGCAAGGGAGATAATAAAATTTCAGCAAATCATTTCTTCTTGAAAAAACAGATTTCTTATCTGGAGATATAGCTTAGGGGTAGAGGTCAAATGATCCTCTGTTCAATCCCGGATGTACCTCACCAATTTATTTTTACGCTTTCTTATTAAGGAGTTCAATTTACGATAAAAGAAAAGGTATCATTTAAAATCGTTGCAAATCATTTATTTGTTTGCATATTTTAAAACTAAACATAACTCGGAAGTGACTTTTCTAGAGCATTCATCATCAAGTCCAAATATCAACTGACGTGATATTGTAAACAAACACAGATGGAATTTGATGAACGACTTAATGATTATTATTTTTTATTCTTTTAGCGAATTAGTCCACTGGGCAAATTATTCCTCGTAATATATAATGATCATTAGAGGATTGATTCTATAATAATACATATGCAATCTGCATAAATTAAAATATCATGTTTAAGTGTATTGTATGTTCGGACAATGCCGGGCTGCCAGTTAGTAACTACTAAATGAGAGGAAGAAATAAACACAGCAACCATCAATTTATGCTTCCATCGTCTCGTAGTTTTACTTAATTCATACTAATACATGTACAAATGTTTTCAATGGGAGGAGCGAGATTATCTATTATATAAAGAGCAGTTGTATGTGTGTTTGCATGTTTTTTTTTTACATAGGCATCGCCACTTATCAACGTCCAAAGACCACTCAAGGATAAGGGTTAAGAGTGTACAGTAGTCAATTGAACAATATAGTAATTGTTAGTAATGGAAATTTAGTAAATTTGTTAAATTAAGTGGAACGGCTCATCAAGAACTTGTTTACATTGGACTTGAAGACAATCAGATTGTAGTCAGCTGGAAAGCAGGAAAACGGAAGACTGTTCCACAGGCGTGCAGGTCTAAAAAAGAAGCTTTTTTTCATGGAAGCTACGTTTAGGTTTAGGCACAGATAAAGAGTGGGGGAATTATTGATAGTGTTTTCAGCTAGACGAGTCTTTCTTATGAAAGTTTGGCAAGGGGGGGGACCATAGATTGAAGCTCAGTCGAGCACTTGCCATTAAAATAACAAACTCGCAACATCTCTTCTGTGAGATAGAGGTTGCAGGGAAGAGAAAAGGACACTTCTACGAGGCTACAAAGTCTATTTTGAACTCTATCAAGGCAGGACAAGTCCTTTTTAGTAGTTCCTGCCCAGATGTGGCAACAGTACTCCATCCTTGGATGTACCTGGCTCTTATCTAGATAGAGAATTGCATCAGCAGTAAGATATTTACTGGATCGATAGAAGGATCCCACCATTTTTTCAATGTCTAGCTACAAATAAAAAGCTACAGAATAAACAACCACAAAATTGGAATTTTCTTGATTTGTGTTGCCTTGAAGTTGAGCCTAGCCAGTACTAAATGCGTGATCATTTGGGAGGGCTCTCTGTTCATCCTGTCATCTTTTAGTTATCATGGACTTCTCCTTGCCACTAGAATTCAACAATGCCAGTTTTGGATAGGTATGGTTGGGATTGCACAATCTTTGCTTCATAATAAACTCACTGTCAGAGACCCTTACACTTTATGCTAAAAGTAAATATCTTAAATCATTTTATTTAAATGTTGAATTAATTAATTTTTCAAAAAGTATGCTTCATTTTCTTAAAGATGAATGAAAAAAAATGTTAACATTTTTTTATTATATACTAGCGGGGGGGGGGGTACCCAGCATTGCCCGGGTGTTTGGAGGTGTAAAAGAAAAAAAAAGTTTTAGTAGGAAGGTAGAATTGAACCCTGAAGCCTTGACACAAAGGTGGAAACAAAAGGGAAAAAAAAGCCAGACACCTAACCGTCTCGGTCGCGAGGGAAAAGAACTGATAAGGGTATTAAGTGAATGTTTATGAAGCGAAATAAACAGGTGCAAGGAAGTGGTGTGGTGTCTGACCTAGTTTTGCGCTGTAAGCCAGATCATTCGTTTTTCGCTTTTCGAAGTGGCGAGCTGGTAAAAGTCGGGCAAATTAAATAAATACACGACCCCTGTTCGTAACACTTAGATATTATCATTTAGACATGATATAAAAAATTTACAGAAGGAGTGAGCCGATCAATCGCTTCTTGGAAAAAAGCCTTTCATGGACATACACAAAAAGCATACATACATACATACATACATACATACATGCATGCATACACACATACACACATTTTCACTTTTATATATATATAGAAGAAGAAAATAAATGAAGTTAGTAAAAAAAATGCAACAGTTCTGATTATCATGAACTATACAATAGACTGATTGCTATTTAGGTTGTTATTTGGAGTTCATTTGAACTTTTAATGAATCAAATTGCCACTTTCCAAGGAATGTAATTTCAAAAAAACAAATCTGAATATTTTTCTGATTTCATCATTTTTCTCTTTCATAATTGTAAGATGTCCCCATTCTGTTTCTTCACAATCTTTTGTATTCTGTCATGCTTGTTAGTGTGTGAATCATTTCTGTTATGAACAAAATTTAATATTACTAAACAAAAAACAATCCTTTTGTAGCACTAAATGATTATTAATGCAAATTTCTAGATGATTTTGAAACTTTGACATGAGGATTGATTATTTGTATTCTTCAGACTAGTGTTCTCATCAGGAGTGTTATTTTAACAACGTTTGGTTGATGTAATTACAGTGTATCTTGCCAGAGTCAGAAATTTTTCTATTGAACTTGGGAATCTGCATAGAATTTCAAACAGAACTCTTTATTTAATCCATGAGTTTCATGTACACATGAACAAATTTTCTTACCAAAAGGTTCCCACCTGTAGAATACATTACTACGGGATTATTCCCTTACAGACTTGGATGGTCAGTTTCAAATCCAATGTTAACAAATATCTGTCAACTCATCCTGTGAATTAATCATAGGTCTCATTCCTTTCATGGTACTGTTCCATAATTCAATTGAAAATCCCACTTACCTTTATCCTCGAGTGGGTTTTGGCCTTGACAAGTAGTGATTTTATTAAATAACAAGAAAAGAAAAAATATATATATAAATCCCATCAGTCTATCTTACCTATTGTTCAGAGATTAGACACTGAAACCTAGTGAATGAATGCAATAATAATTATGATGTAACCTGTTCGAGATCAACGATGATTCAAAATTCTGATTGGATAAGTTATGTGATAGATTTTGAATGTATAACCAATAGAAATCTCTACAGTTCAATGAGGCTGCTTTTGGAGTCTACCAAAAGATATAAAAGGGCCAGGCTAATTTAATGTAAAAGAAAAAAATGGAATGGCAATAACACAAGTGCATTCACTAAAAACAACTTCACCTCATTAACTTTTCTCACAAAGCTCTACTTAAACGTTTTATTTATCCAGTGCACATACATTGGACATTGCATCTATATAATAACTAAGATATTTTATGTTTGTATGTACATTATCAACTTTCATGCACATTTAAAAACAAAAATGAGATCGTCTGGTCAGCAAAGATGGTGATTAATTGGATGTTGCGAAGATTAAAATTTCGTTTTACCCATTTTAAAATGAATTGTTCCAAAGTCAAATTTTTATCCTGTCGACTAAAGCAATACAATTTTTAATGTTAAAAAAAAAAAAAGTTACATACGTTTTGTTAATTCTGCAGAATATTTAACTAACAATTATTTTGATGGTTAGAAGGTAACCATTTATTGTTGTTAAAAGAATTAAGTTGTTACAGTTTTAAATAAATAAATATAGACAAGACATATTTGTTTTATTTATTTAGCAAATATTTAGCTGACAAAGAAAATTATTTTAACTGAGGAGTAATATTTTTCTTAATAATATTGACCTGACATATTTCTTATTTCGCAAAGTATTATTATTAACTGGAAGATGTAAAAAAGCACTGTGGAATCCACAGGGTTCCACAAGTAACATGAATTTGTACATTTCTGGTTTGGTTGTTTTGTTTTACGGAATAAGAACCTTTTTGGGGTTATTTAATGTTGAATACAGTAATTTTGGTAAAAAGCTTTTATGCTTCAAGTTCTTTGTTTTTAAATATTTATTCATGATGTTTAGTTTGGTTGTTTTGTAGATTAAAATTGTTTTTGTTTTTGACTTTGCAGAACATGATTGAGTTTTGCAAAGAGAAAGGAAAAAAACAAAATCGATGTTTGGTGCATTTTAGGTCAGGAACCCAGTATTTTCTGACAGCCTGATCTAGTAGCACTAGAGTACATTCCATCAAATAAATAAGTCACATAATTGGTAACTTAACATGTACAAATATGTTTATTTTACATTTTAGCATACTTTATATTATGTATATAAATAAAGCAGTACATGCATGTATATGTCTGTAAATATTCAATTAATAAATTCTTAAACTACTAGTCATGTGACACTAAAATTGACAGGAAATAGTAATCATACACCAAGGATGGTTTATAACAATGAAAATCTTTGTTTGGATGAATGAATAAATACAGAAGTCGGCAAGTTGAAATGCAAAATTTCATTTCAACATGGCCGACATATTTTCATTACTTTTGCACATGCGTAAAACTAATCAAAAGCTAAAACTGGGTTAATTTTAAAATTTTCTTAACTGTCTGTCGGTTTAGCTTAAATGGTGGGGAATGCAGTTGGAGTGCTAAATGAGGGAACGAGGCTGGAATGCTAAATGTTTTGGTTTCAATTCTAGCTGACTGCAGTTTTTTTTTTTTTTTAACTTTTGAAATCAGTACTATATATTAGGTAGAATATAATATTCAATAGATAATTGGATCTGTAATAATAAGAAATCTTAATTAAAATATATTTAAGCGTATTTTACGACCAGCAAGGTCGCCCCTTCCCTGCTAGTTTTTACATAATACATTCGTTGCAGTTATTCTTTAAAATGTAAGTGTACTTGTATTTCACATGAACTCTTGTATTTTAATGCTTCGGTTTAAGGATTGTCGTGAGCTGCAATAAACTTGATTGTAATATGAAATATAAGATCTCTTTCCAGTTAAAAGTTTTCATACATCGGAATTTTATTCCAAATCAGACCACTCATTGCATTTAAATTCCTTAATGTAACACTGATTTTTTTAGTGTAATTTAATGGAAACATCAAATTTCTGTGGGTAGATGCTGAAATCCTCAAATTACTGTGTGTGGAATGTGGGAACATTCCACGGCCAAATTTGTGTCTGGTGACCTATAAACTTAGAAATTTTTTTAGGAGGTTTTTAGAGCGTTCAGATTCTTTTTAATACATGGATATATCTAGGATACGAGTTGTAGGCAGAGAAAATACCAATATTAAAAATTCATCTTTTCAAAGAAATTGGCATTTAATGAAATATGTTAAATAGTCTTTTACTTTGTTACTTTCAAAAAATTTCAGAATCCATTTTTTTTAAATATATTTTTCCAAGAAACTACAAGACAAACGTTTATTTTATGGATACTAATATTCGACTTTAAGTTTAAATACAAACTACTGTTTAATGGGGAAGAAGTTGATCCATCTAGAATGTAAGCTACTTGTAGGCATAGAAAATACCAATACTAAAAATTAATCTTTCCAAATGTGGTTTAAAAATGTAAAGGCATTAATTTACATCTAAAGGAAATATCTGAGTTAAGAAAGACGAATTTGGAGGGACAGTGAGTTGAGTGTTTGTCAGCTGAAAGAATGCATCAATATTAAGAGGTGGTGCAAATTACAGTGCTGGCACTGAATGAAATATGCCAGTCTTTTATTTTTTGTCATTTTCAAAAATCCATTTTTGCTACAGAATCTTTTTTTTTTTTTTTTTTTTTTTTTTTTTTTTTAATTCTGCATGTATCCAAGACAACACAGTCACGTTTCATTATTTTCAGTCACTTTTCAGTATTTTCAGTCACTTTTCAGCATCCATAAAAAGAAAGGTTTGTCTCTTGCATGTGCAAGAGACAAATCTTTCTTTTTATGGATGCTGAAACGTAACTGTGTTTAAATACAAACTACTGTTTTAAGGGGGTAGAGGGGTGTTCATCTGAAATGCATGTGTTGTTATAGTCTCTAAACTTGAAATACGACTGCTGTTTATATGAATATGTTTAATACATTAAAGCATCATTTAAATGTAAAGATTTTATGCAGGAAAATAAATAAAGTAAATTAAGTTAAGTTAAATAAAAACGCTTAGCTTTTCTAATTAATTTAATTTTCACCTATCATTTCTGATGATATAGATTGTTGTAAAAAATATCTTAAAAGCATTTAACTGTTAAAATATATAATGTGTTAAATCAATAAATTATTTTACATATTTGCAAAAAATATAGAACAGGATATATTGTAACGTTTTACATTATCTAATACATCAACTTTGGTAAATCGACACTCATTTTATAGCCGTGTAACTTTAGTATTAATATCAGAAAATGTAGAAATTAGGGGATTAAGTTACACTGGCTATAAAGTAAGAGTCCGTTTCTAATTAAGTTATAATGACAAAGTAAGTGCATAAAATAAAAAATAAAATTAATTTAAAAAAAAAAATTTAATTGTGCTGTAAATATTATAATCCATACTAATTCGCATTTTTTATTTGTTGCTACCATGCGATGCAATCTATATTCCAAAACTTTGCTATCGGTTTTCTAGGTTAAAAATTGTGTAAAGCACAACAGTAAGTATTATTAGATATTTTTATATTAATAACTTTTTCTCATAACGGTGGCATCATTAACGTTAATGTTTTAATTTAATAAAATATTTAATTACACTAAAACATTAATTTCTTTTTAATCACTTGTTATTCAATTAAAACTTGGAGCACTTCTGCATTTTATCTTTTCAAGACAATTTTTTTGTTTTAATTTTTGAAGACTTTCACTCAAGACAAGAGAAGACAATCACTAAATTTATTGAAATTTTTTGGTAAATCAAAACAATTATATTAAATTAACATATTAACAAAACAGAAAACATTACCCAAACATTTATTGGATTTCATGATTTGTTTTTTAAACAAACACTTTCCTTTAATTAAAATTTCAAAAAAAATAAAATAGTTCTCAGTGCACTTGAAAACCCCATAAAATCACCCTCCTTTTTAAGAAAAATCAGCCGATTGGAAGCCAGAGTTATTCTATAAATTTACTCAATATTTTTCGATTGTGTCACTATTGTAATACTTTTTATTCATTTATTTATTTATCTATTGTAAGTGAAAATTAAGCATATATCAATGTTCTGTGGTTAGTTACAAAAATAAAAATAGTAAATCTAAAAAAAATTGATTTGCCAAAAAGGTTCATAAAACTTAAATAATTTTTGTGATTATCTTCCCTTGTCCCGAGTGGAAGTCTTCAAAAACTGGAAACAATAAAATTGTCTTGATAACCTAAAATGCAAACTTACCAAACTTTGTTTAGTGTAAATATATAGAAATAGAAACAGATTATTTTTTATTGCCATGGTAATACTTATACAAATTTTTATATATCCGACCATGTAAATAATTTTTTAAGTGAAATAGTAAAATAATCCCTTGTTTTCCTTATTGAAAAGACGGATATTTTGTGGTGCATTTCTTTTGTGTGTTAATAAGTTGATGTGAAACTATTGTCTCTTAACAAATTGCCAGTTGGAGTGATAACAGCACTCCTCATGTGGATAGGAATGTTGATTTAAAAAGAAAAAAAAATGGTTACCTGTTTTTGTTTTTTTTTTTTCAAAAATGGCTGATCATTCTAAACTAGATTCAAATAAAGTGATTCCTTTCCACTTCCTATGAATTGAATAGTATTGAGAAAATAATTAACAGATTTTCCCATTATTTCATTCATTTTATTTTTTCATAACAGATCAGAGGAACTTTAAAATAATAAATAAAAAGGAAAAAAGGTATCAAGGAGGCTGATAGTGAAGTCAGCTTTTGTAAATGAAGGTTGCCATTGAATGCTTGTGAGGTCAAGCTATGACTTTCGGAAATAGAAGGCTCTGTGACTTAAAATCAAATGATCTGCTACACTCACTGGAATAAGTCCAACGGCCATGGAATCACAGTACTGATTATTACACAGGATTGTTATTTTCTGTTGCAATTCTCAAAGAAATTATTGAGGAATTCATAAAATTGATACTTTGTTTTTTGATGGATAAAAAATTATTTTACATTTGAACACGTGAAATTAAAAGGAAGTGTTTTTTTGCTGAGAAAATACTGTGAAATTTTATATTTGTTAAAAGTGCATTTAATTTCTAATTCACACATGACTTTAGTTTTAAGTTGAAAATGCATCCATTTTCAAATATTTTTACATGAGATTTTTTACTATCCTTTTTCTTGATAATACAGCAAACATAGTGTTGAATTATTTTTCTATTTTTCTTTGAACTGTATATTTTCTTATAAGGATTAAAAAAAAAAAAAAAGTTTTGGTCAGAAAGTAAAAAATTAATTTTTTTTTTTTTTTTAGTTTTTAAATAATTTTTACAAGAGATTTTTTTCAGTCTGTTCTTTTAATAATAAATAAATTTTTCACAGTATTATTCATATATTTTGGAGAGATTTTTATTTTTCGATATCACGAGTCAATAAAAGTAACAAACATTTCGTTTCAACCGTGATTTTATAAGTGTTTTTACATTTTATATTACATTTATTTATTTCTTTTGTTTAAATTCATTAAATTCCACTAAAATTTGGTTTTTGTACAAAAAGAATGTCTCAAGTTTATTATTTCTGTCAAAAAGTTTTTTTTGTGTAAAATTAAAAAGAAAAAATGTTTTATCCTTCTCCAAAAGTGAAACACAAACATATTTTCATTAAAAAAAAAAAAAAAAAAAAGGTGCAAACTAAATTTTTTATATATTTATTCCGAAATGGTTTTGTATTTTTTGTCACCAACAAGTTTTATAACATTAAAAAAATAATTTGTAAAATACGGATTGTGTTGAAATAATAATGTTATTTAGAAACCCATTCTTAAGTAGATTCCATGAACAAAGCTTCTTTCTTAGAACTGCACGCCTGTGGAACTCAGTACTGCTTGTCTGTTTCTCTCCTGACTTCAACATGGATGTCTTCAAGTCCAACATAAACAAATTCCTGATGAACCGCCCCCTTAGGTAATAACACTTTGTCAAATCTCCAATACTAATGAATACTGCAACACTATCCCATTGATTACTGTACACAAAATAACCCTTATCCCCGAGTGACTTCTAGGCCTTGATAAGTGGTGACCTCCATGTAAAAAAAAAAAAAAAAAAAAATATCCAACAAATTTTTCTATAATTTTAATTTTAAAAAGATATATTTCTGCACTAGTAGTAATTTTGTATCTAAATTATTTCTTTGAATTTCAATCGTTTTCATTTTAAAAGTTCTTTTTGTTTCAATTAAAAATTATCATTTTTTATTAAAAATTATTTGTTGTTCGCTTTCATTTATAAAAAAATGTCTTTATTTCTCTCCTCCTCTCTGTCTTCCCCCCCCTTATTCTCTTTTTCTTTCTTCCCTCTTCCTCTCTTTCTTTCCTCTTCCTCTCTTTCTTTCTTCTCTCTCTTTCTCCCCTCCTCCTCATGAATATTAATGTGACATATTTCCAACTGAAGCTAATGGACATGAGAACCAAAAGTCACGTCATTAGGACACACTAAATCTTGAACAATTGGGGAAACCCAATCATTATTATAACTTACTTTATTTCATTAAATATCAAATCACTTTGCTACTAAAGTTCATCTTTCAAAAGAATAGACATAATTGTGTTAACCCATTTTTTTTTTTTTTTTTTTCAGGCAACCGTTTTCCCAAGTGAAGACTTTAGTGTTGAAAATGCATCTGAAAAATTGCGAAAAGCAATGAAAGGACTCGGTAAGTGATTATGTGGAACTCTAACAAGATTTTTAACACTTGCCTTAACAATCAACACTTAGTACTTGATTAGCTACAGGGTGTAACGGTAAAATTGCGCCCTGGAAAAGACATGATTCCATTTCCGTTTGATGAAAATCAATTTTCTTTTTTTGGTGCGGACCCTCTACTAGTTGTATACAAATCTTAAGAGCGATAGAAGTACAACTCTTAAGAGCGATAGAAGGTTTCTACCATGTCTGAAAGTGACACAATGTTTAACGAACGAGATCGGAGATGCGCTGCTGTACAACTCATGCTCTCTACCAATCAAAGTTATGACAACAGGACCATTGCCAGCACCCTCATAATGCATCGCTGGATTGCCTCGAATAACAGGGACGTACTCAGCATGATGGAAACAAAGTTTCTGGCCACGATTATGGTCTTTGTTGTGGTTTCAATTGAGAGCCACATCATGCCACCTCACATCTTCACAGTCGGCTTGAAAGTTAACACAAATGTATATGGATGGACATGAATGTGCATGGATGTGCTGAAGAGTGTGGTGATACTCTGGTGCAATCAGGTGGCTATTGGCAGACATTGGGTGTGGCGCCAGCCTACACGTCCAAAGAGAGCCAGGCTTGGCTTCAGAAAAAGTGCTAAGACTTTGTACCCTTCTCGCACTGCCCCCATCTCCTCTTCTGACCTGAACCCGTTGGACTACTTCGTTTGGTTATACGTCGAGAAGATCACTGACATGACCCCCAACAACACCAAAACCAGTCTGATCACTGCCATTCACCAAACTCCCACTGGCGCTTGTTGAAAAGGTATGCTCCCAATTCCGAACCCTTATTGAGGCAATGATTGAGGCTGAAGGCGGCTACATTTAATAGATGTCAGCTCTACTACATAATCAAGTCACCTGAACTGATTTTTTTCAATAAAAGTTTAAAAATAAAGCTATAGTGTTGTTTTCTTTAGGGGCGACAATTTTATTGTTCCACCCTGTACCAAGCTAAACATATTCAATTCCAAAGCGATAATGAGGAAGTATATTGTGATGTTAGAGCTGAATACATTGATGAGTCAATCAGAAAAATGATATTTATATCTAGAGCTCTACAGTAATCGTTTGCAAAAAAAAAAAAATTGCCTCAAATTTCCAAATTTGATCTTATTGCTTCCAAGCAATGTTTGGTTTATCTGCTAGTAACTAATAAAATAAAACAATACTGGATCTTTTTTGTTGAAGAATAACATTTTGACTTTTTGCAATTCTGAAACTTTAAAATATATTTAAAGATCTGAAAACTGAATGTAAGTTTGAGTTAATTTAGAACCAAAGTGGAGAGGTCTGTGCTTTTCGCAAATAAGTTGATCAGCAGAGGAAAGGTTATAAGAAGTGATGACAATGGGGGGGGGGTTAATCAAGATCACAAAGACTGAAATCTTAAATAGGATTGTGAAAAGGTGTGGTAATAACTAGGACAAAAGACTGGACACAGAGTTTGATGTATTTAGAATTAGTTTATGGACAGTTTTAGGAATGGCAGTAAATTTTATGACAGAGACAGTTTACAGATAATGACAGTGGAGGACAGTTTCCAGTTAGGGACAGTGGACAGCAAGTTGTGGCTTAATAGATCGAGATAAGCTTACGTCAACCAACGAGCATGGCTTTGATAGAAAACTAAGATGTGTATTAGCATTGAGAAGGTAGTTTTCCATGATGATGTCATCACGTACTAGAGCCCAACTAATATCTACAGAATGTGTTGGAATTGTTTCTCTTGAGTTTATTTTGCATTCTTTATTTATTATGCTTGTGAACCAGTGCTCGCCTCCTTGGCAGCTGCCAATGTAAGAAATGACAACATGGCCAAAAGAGAAAATAAAAGAGAAGAAATTCATACAAGGAGCAGTGGGGTCAGCAAGAGGGGCACATGGTTGCACAACATTTAGCATAAATAAATAATGATAAAAAGCAAAATAATAATATTAGAAGATATAATGCTCTGTCTGTTATAGTTTTATTACGAAACGTAGGATTATTAATATGCAATAATGATAGATGAACTTGCTATGTCATAGAAACTAATGTGTTCATAAAAGAATAAATAAACCAACAAGAATAATGCAAGAATGTGTGATCCAGAGCAAATAATGGCATTGTTGTTTTTTAATTGCTTCAATTATTACAACTATAAAGAAGAGAGAAAGCTACCAAGCTAATGAGGAAACAGGCTGAAAAAAAGAGAAAAAGATCAACATTATTGCGATGGCAATAATGACTACTAGTACTACTACAGTCATCATTATGACCACCCTAAAGACCAATCATGTTAAAATAACAAGATGATGACAAGCAATATTTGTAATTTTACAGTATTTGTAGTAAAGGTTTGATAAAAATTGGGATATTTTAATATTTTAGAAGGATGCTTCCTAACAATCCTTTTAAAATACTCGGATAATAATTGAAATTTTGGAAATATTTCTTAATTTATGTCTAATACTTATACTTAAAATTTCATGCAAATCGGAAATATCTGAACTTAAAAAAACTTGAAAGGTATTACAATTTGGGGTTTGTGTATTTTTTAAAAATATCCTAAGAAATTTAAATTTTCTAAATTGTTTTCCAATATAATTTTCATTCAACTCTGAAATATTTTAATTTTCAAAAGTGATGTATGTGTGTGTTAGAATTTGGGACTTAAATGCTCAATTCCCTATTTGAAATTTTGAGAATCTTGCTTAATTTGTGTCGAATATCTACTGTTCAAATTTCGTATGAATCAGTTTGTTTGTTTTTTTTAAATAGAAATCACTCCAGACAAGGCATAAAGCCACTTGATGTAAGAAGCTAAAAAAATGCTACTTCAAGGTCAAAAACTAGCCAACGAGAAATGGTAGATGAACAGATTCCTTCCAAGAAAACAGTAATGCTTCCTCCTTTGTCAAAAATATTACTCATGAATGTGAAGATTAAAGAACAAAATAAGGAAAATAAGAGTTACGAGGCTCCTGATCCACTTTCTATTCTCTTTGGACTTTTTTTTTTTGTGTGTCATTTATCAGCCCTCACAATTCCTTTAAAATACTCAGATGAAATTGAAATTTTGCAACAGTTATGGGTTATATTTTTGTTTAATATCATCTGAAGAGGTCTCTAGTTACTTGTAAATGACTGACCGGAACATACTCATGAATGTGTAGCAATATATTAATGCTTATGTAAAACAAATAAAAAGTATATATAAGATATATAGATTTTATATTAGATCCTATTGTAATAAGAGGGTGCTCAATATTATAGATAGAGCATTTATAAGAAATATTGGAAAATATACAAAATTTATTAAATTATCAACTATTTAAGCAAAAAAAAATATTAAAAAAATTAACCCTTAATCCATGAATTTTCAATGATAAGTCCTTCTCATCAGAGGGAGAATACAACTCAAATAACTGGTTAGTATAAAATTTTTTAAAATATTAACTTTCAAGCAAAAAGTTTTTTACTGCCTGTTAAAGTAAAAAAATTTTCCATGATTTCAATATTTCTTTATAGTGCGATGGGATATGTTGAAAAGAAATCAATAGTGTTCGATCATAACAATGCGAAAGCTAAGGTACAAATTATTTAAAAACTATGTTACATATTCTATACATATACCATCGTTTCATTGACATGGGTAAACTTTTACTGTTTGCAAAAAGCACTTAAAACTCATTTCAAATCTTCAACAACTCAGAAAATAGATTCAGTTCACAAACATCAGAAATGGGGTGACCGTCACATTCCATGTTTCAAACTGTGTTAATTTTATGAGTTGCTGAAGATTTTGGATGAGTTGTAAAAGTGTTTACTAAACAGTAAAAATATACTTGTAGCAATGACACTATTGTATGTCTCTGGAATATGTAAAATATAGTTTGTAAATAAATAATTTGTGGGTGGGGGGGGGGTCTAAATGAGCTTTGAGTAAAAAAAAAATGTAAAAATAAAAAATGCAGTTTAAATTCCCAGAAAAAAAAAAATAGAAACTAAATTTAACCTCTCACATACTTAGCTACTACATAATCCGACTTCTAAAATGTCTAAAATTACAAAATAGAATTCAATTATATAAGGATGAAAAAAAAGTCTTAACTAAAATTGTTAAATAGAAATAGACTTAGCACTTGCATTAGTCAATTTCTCAAAAGTCTTCAATTATAAAAAAAAAAATTAACTATATAAGGATGAAAAAAGAAAACTTTAACTAAAAACTTTAAGTAAATTTTTTTAAATAGAAAACGGAGATCCTCAGCTGCCTACCATGCAGCTATTTCGGTAATTTAAAAACAGGGCAGCTGTTAAAAACATAGTTCTTCAGTGGATAATATCACTTCCCCAATAACAAAATTTACAATAATGCGGTTACTATTTATACTAATATATAAAAAAAAAACATAAATAAAATATTAATAATATATATAAGGAAATTTAACAAGATTACAGGATCTGTTCTGCGACATGTTAACTAGCATAAAAATGCATAAAAGCTTATGTACCTTTGGTACCAGAAAGACAAATAGATAAGAGGAAGGAACCCTACGAGTCGCGTGCAATAAGTAATGCCCATGACCCACTTCCAGTTGTCTGATCTAGCTGAAATTTTGCATGTGCAATGATTTATATCTCTACAGGTTATGTGGCAAACTACAGCTCTGAACTAATTGTGGTTTCTGTTTTACAGGTGTTTGAACTGAGTCAGGTGTGAAATAGAGCCTGTTGAATGTCGAGCAGTGATCCGGTTTTTGTATTTGAAAGGATGTACACCACAGGAGACTTTTGATAAAATAAAAGAAACTTATGGTGATAATTCCCCATCATATGACCTTGTAAAACGCTGGCATCGTGAATTCAAACATGGCCGGAAGTCTGTGTAAACAGCTCCTAGACCTGGTCGCCCTCCTTCTGCCATTGATGAGGCATCTGTCCGTCAAGTTGAGGCTGCCATTTTGGAAGATTGGCCAAATAGCCCAAGATGTCAACATTAGTACAGGGTCTGTTGAAACTATCATTCATGACCATTTGCATATGCATAAGGTGTCTGCCAGATGGATTCCCAGGTTGCTCACACCATTCCAGAAGCGAGAACGCGTCGAGTGCTCGAGGATGAATTTGGAAATGTGCCAAGAAGAGGAGTCAAAATTTTTCAAAAGACTGATTACACAGGATGAAACTTGGGTCCATCAATATGATCCAGAGACCAAAGCCCAGTCAATGCAGTGGTAGCACTTGGACTCACCACCTCCAAATAAGGCAAGGGTGCAGCCCTCCACTGGCAAGGTCATGCTCACAGTCTTCTGGGACTAGGATGAAGTAGTGATGAAATATTTCCTGGCAAATGTACCACAATTACAGGGGCCTATTATGCTTCATTTTTGAGGAAATTAAGGGAAGCTATCAAAATCAAGAGGTAGGGCAAGATCAGCAAAGGTACCCTCCTCCTGCAGGACAACGCTCCGGTCCACAACTTGCATGTCGCCAGATCAGAAGCATGGGCGTGTGGTTATGAAATCCTTCTCCATCCTTCCTACTCTCCTAACCTTGCACTCTCTGACTTTCATCTCTTCCCAACCATGAAGTTGTTTTTGAAAGGAAAGCGTTTCCCAGATGATGCCGCCTTGATTTCTGAAGTCGCGTCGTGGTTGGAGGACCAACCTGGGTTGTTCTACAAAAACGGTCTCCAGAGCTGCATCAAACGATGGGAGAAATGCATAACTCTGGGTGATTCCTATGTAGAGAAAGACTAATAACTATGCCAAGTTTTGTTGCTCTACTGTTATGGGAAGTGAGTCAGGGGCATTACTTATTGCACACCCCTCGTAGCCATACATATTTAAAAACCCAAGGATGCAGCAAAGTAATCCGACATACATAATTCATTCATTCATTCATTTCGTATGAATCAAATGATTCTATTGCTAGCATTGGTTTCTCTGATATCTTTTCTAGTTTGGATTCTTTCTAGAAAGTTTGCAGCTAATTCTACCCTTTGCGACCAAGGCCGACAACCCCCAATATTTCCTCCTGTATCAGAAAACACGCTATGTGATATACAAATATCTGTATGTGATGTTGCCAAGCTAATCAAAAACCTTGATTCCAGTAAAGCAACCGGCCCTGACAGTAATCCAATTTTAGTACTCAAAAAAAATTCAACCAGAACTAGCGCCCATACTTACAAAACTGTTTAAATGTTGTCTTAAGGAGAATTGCTTCCCATCACCCTGGAAAATCTCATCAGTATGCCCTGTATTTAAGAATTCATGTGATCGCTCATCCCCTTCTCAGTACAGGCCAATAAATCTCCTGTGCGTCATGAGTAAGTTGCTGGAATCTGTGTTAAATAGAGAAGTAATAAACCATCTCAAAAAAAATAACCTTCTATATGGTTTCCGTTCTGCTAGATCTAGAGCAGATGTGCTTACAGTTATATTTCATAGAATTAGCAAATCTCTCGACGGAGGCAACCTTTCTAGGGCAATTACTCTTGACATATCTAAAGCCTTTGATAGGGTATGGCATAAATGTTTACTTCACAAGATCTCTAGCTATGGTATAGCTGGAAATGTCTTCTCAATTATTAAATCATTTCTTTCTGATAGGTTCATAAGAGTTGATGGGCAAAAATCAGAAGCTCACAGTATTAATACTGGAGTCCTTCAGGTGTCCATCCTGGGCCCAACTCTTTTCCTGATCTACATTAATGATCTTCTAAATCACATCCTTACATCATTCGTAGACATTTATGCTGATGACACTACCATCGATGATAGTACCTCTAAGACAGTAAATGACCAAGTTCTCTCTGATTTTCTCTCCTCTGATCTTGAGCACGTGGTACAATGGGGAAAGGAGTGGCTGGTTACTTTTAATGCATCTAAAACCAAGCTTGTATCTTTACATCATCAACGTTCTGATCCCCATCTGGCATCAATTGAAATGAATGGCTCTCGTCTTCGAGAGGCATCAAGTTTTGACAAGCTTCTCGGCTTGACTTTTACTCCTGATCTTAAATGGAACATGTACATCAAATTTGTTGCCAAGGCCGCTGAAGAAATGGTGGAATACTTCTATCGATCCAGTAGATATCTCACTGCTGATGCAATTCTCTATCTATATAAGAGCCAGGTACGTCCAAGGATGGAATACTGTTGCCACATCTGGGCAGGAGCTGCTAGAAAGGACTTGTCCTGCCTTGATAGGGTTCAAAATAGACTTCATAGCCTCGTAGATGTCCTTTTCTCTCCCTGCAACCTCTATCTCACAGAAGAGATGTTGCGAGTTTGTCTCTGCTGTATCGTTATTTTCATGGAAAGTCTCGACTGAGCTTCAATCTATGGTCCCCCCTCGCCAAACTTTCACAAACACTCGTCTAACTGAAAACACTATCAATAATTCCTCCCACTCTTTATCTGTGCCTAAACCTAAACGTAGATTCCATGAACAAAGCTTCTTTCTTAGAACTGCACGCCTGTGGAATTGTCTTCTGTTTTCCTGCTTTCCAGCTGACTACAATATGATTGCCTTTAAGTCTAACGTAAATAAGTTCTTGATGAGCCGTTCCACTTAACAAATTTACCGAATTTCCATTACTAATGATTACTATATTGTCCAATATCTACTGTACACTCTTTAACCCTTATCTTTGAGTGGCCTCTTGGCCTTGATAAGTGGTGATGCCTATGTAAAAGAAAAAGAAGGTACTTACAAAAGAAGGTTGCCAACATCCTAAGTCGAAGTGTTGCCAGTCTGTCTCGTTAACCACGTAGCCACCACCACCTCTCATAATAATATGAAAAGTATATATTAAATGTACAACATGTGAAATGATTTTGCTGCACATATCTATCTATCTCCCTATATATATATATATATATATATGAGAGAGATAGATTATGTGTCTATAATGGCATAATTTTCTCATTGTTTCTCTACTTTAACTTTTTACAATCAAAATTATTTGGAAAAAACAGTTATGATCTTGTTTACAAAGAATACTAATACATCAGTCAACTGCTGCTGGTATTCACTTGAACTATCTTCCTTTATGTTGCATACAAGGTAATAGTTATTTATACATAGAGATATCCAAATTGAGACCCAACAACACATTTTTTTGTATTATAAATATTTTTTTCATTATCTTTTAGGTACCGATGAAGCAGCCATCATTAAAGTTCTTGCCAGTCACAACAATGAACAACGTCAGGAGATTGAGAAAATGTTCAAAACAATGTATGGAAAGGTAACTGTCCAACTTTCAGCTCTTTTACTTTTATTTTCTTTCAGAAAAATTGTTTCATATCTGAAGCACATGTTGTAATCCACAGATTTCTGGGTTGCATATTCAATTACATAGTTTTTATATATTAAAAAAAAAATCTTTCAATAAGATTAGAAAACTATATAAAAACCGGAATATAATTTTTCATTCCCAATGTTAATCAGAAATATTTCTTTCTTTCATTGTCTTCTGATTTTCTTACAATTGGTTCATTGCTTTTTTATATATACAATATTTTGCATCAAGTTATGACCATGAGTGCAGTAAACTGATTGAACCAAATTACTCTGTTTTATAACAAGAGGTTAAAATGGTTGGAAATTCTCTAAAATTATTTTTTTTTTTTTCACAAAACTTACCAAATAGTTGTTATTAATGATTGTGTATATTTATCATATATTGGTGAACGTAGGATGAAAATACATTTTAAAAATTTCATTTTTATTTTATTTTTGTGTGTATCAAGTACTAGCAATCTAGGAAAATGGCTACAAATAAGCAAAATAATGAAACCTTTATGAATTTGTTTAACAAAATTTATTAAAATTTTAATTATTTAGTGATGAGATGATTCCAATATTTTTCCCGATACAATTCCCAATTCCATACTAAATTCTTAATTCTGATTCTTTATAAATCTCCAAATATTAAACTATAGAGTTGTTATTTTTTCAAGAAAACCCTTTAAATGTGCAGATATTTTCTCAAACGTAAAAGTACATTTGTGGGGATTAGTCTATAAATTTAGTTTTACTGGCAGTTTAAAATCAATAAATATTATTTTATTATTACTACCAACATTGGAAGATTTTGTTTTAAACAAAATCAAATAAAAAAACAAAAGAATCGTTTTTGGCATTGGAAAATAGGTACAAATGTTTCGAACACTGATTCCAATACCCCAAAAAGTTCCAATTTTTCCCATTCTAATTCCCATTAATCATCCCAACACTAATATATATATATATATATAGACACACACACACACACACACACATATATATATATATATATATATATATATATATATATATATATATATATATATATTAGCAATACCCATGAAAAAATTGAAATAGCTTAAAATATTTCAATATTGGTATACATAGAAAGAGCTTGGTGAGCTAAGAAATAATCATTTTAAATTGTTAAAATCTGATTAAAATGAAGGAAGTTATGACTATTTTTGTGCCTCACACGTTTGGATATTTTCCCCTCTTTAAGACCATATGCATTTCATCACGTTTTTTACACTACTTTTTCAGTAAAAAATGTCATATCTTTGTTAAAACACAGGACTAAGCAATGAAATTTACCATATAAGTGTATTTTTGTACAAGGAATCAGAATATGAGACTGAAAATCTCCAAAATTTCATGGTTTCTTTCCAAATAATCTGCAGTAAATGTGCATAAATATGCTGCAATTCCTTAAAAATGCCATGTATCCAGAAACAGAAAAGAAGTTGGAGAACTCAAAGTTGAATTGTAATGTGTTTTATGTACAAAAAACTTGAATCTAAACATAGGACCATTTAAAAATGAATATATTGCAATATTTCTTTGGTATTATTGTAGATTAACACCTTCTGTTTAACCCCACCCAACCCCTTCTGACCACCCCTCCAAAATGTGATTCTACCTTTTTAGCAATTATGTATGAAATGCCATGAAAAACTTTAATGAAAGATAAACAAATTATTTTAGAATTTAATGTAAAATAATTCCCCATTACAGGTCATTCTAGCATTTTAGGGCAGTTAACTGGGTTTTTTATGGGAGATAAATCCTGTATGCTTTTTGTTTTATTTTTTTTAAGACGATTATGTGTGGTTTTAAGAGGGTTTCTATGCAATGAGAATATGGGGAGGGTTGCCATTCGGATTTTGAATTAATTGTAGGGATAAAGAAAATTATGTGTGAACATACTGAAGACTTAACAAAAACAATATTAGAGTTGGGGGGCGGTTATATATGTTATATTTAGTTTTAATTTAATAAGAAACTACGTTACGAAATTTTCAAGAAAATTCCATAAATTTGTTGATTTCTATTTTCGAGGTTGAAGGTGTTTATTCCATAGGCCGTTTATACTACACTGGAGCAGGTTGTAAAAATACCTTTCGCTTAATAAGTAGTAAAAAAAATAACGGGTTTTGTATTACTGTACACATAGATTCGAAAAAGTTATCAAAAAAACAAATACATAACAAATAAATGTTATCAAAGGCAAGATAAGTTACTTTTCTACCTAACTGGATATGTTTTTAGTGGTTATATTTAATGTAACATGTTTATTCAGCTCAAAAAACATACAGTGCTTACCGATGTATTGGAAAGTTAAAAATGGTGGCCGACTATCTCTTTCACACAGTAAGTTTGGGAAAATGAGTTAAAAATAAAAAAAACTAGTCAAAATACTGTTAAAAACCTGCCGAATATATATCCACCTATGTCACAGTAACATTATGAGCGAGTTTCTAACAGTATTTTGTCGGGTTTTTTATTTATAACTCATTTTTCCAAACTTATCGCCTCAAAGAGAGAGTTGGCCGCCATTTAAAATTTTCGAATACATCGGTAAACACTGTTTTTCGAGCTGAATAAACATGTTACATTAAATATAAACACTAAAAACATATCCAATTAGGTAGAAAAGCAACTATCTTGCCTTTGATAACATTTATTTGTTATATATTTGTTTTGGGACAACTTTTTCAAATCTATGTGTATAGTAATACAAACAAGATTTTCATACATCTTTTGATTTTGAAAAAAACATTTGTGGCTGTTCGCAGTAAAACATTGTTTTAATTTGCTGTTCAAAACTAATGCAATGAATAAAAGTGCATGCAAGCTATATATCTACAAAAGTTTACTTTGTTTTTTAACCATGTTTTTAAATTTGACCAGAAATATGAGAAATTATAATGGATTCATAATGCCGAATTGGTTGGGATTGTTGTTATTATACATTCTGAAATCGAATAGTTCTAAACTAATGTTATTCTGATAACAAAATAGCTTTAATTAAACATATCAGAACATTTATATTCATATTTTCATGTTTTTCTTAATTCGTTCGTGAATAAAAATGAAAGAATGTGTGTTGTTTATACTGTGCTATGACTAATACTACAACTGCTGCTCCTGCTGCTACTAATACTAAATTTTTTTTTTTTTTTTTTTTATATTACATTTTCACCCCAAACAAGACACATTGCCACTTTGGTGTAGGGGGCTACTATCAGGGGCAGCAACTACTGGGGCACTATGTTGGGATTTGGGCAGCAAGATGTTGGTTCACGTTACACTTTAACTTCTGCATGTCAGTACAGTTGGGGAAGTGGGGACCTGGAATGGAATTCCAGAGTCTAGTAGTTCTGGGGGAAGAAACTACTGGAGTAGAAAGATCTTTTACATCTAGGGATCTCTATTGCGTGGGGATGGGATTTAGCTGCCTGTCAGGTTTGTCGAGGGTGTCTACGTCGTGGGGGCACAAGTGTCTGCAGTTTGTCAGAGCATTCACGATTAAAATACTTGTAGAACAGGCAGAGGGATGCAACGTTTCGTCGATGGGACAGAGGCTGAAGCTTAGATGCCAATTCAGGACCTTTCAGATTGGCGACTCTCTTTTGAACCTTGTCTAGGAGCGAGAGACTAGCAGCAGATGCACCAGCCGAAATGTGACAGCAATACTCCATACATGGGCGAATGGTGACCTTATAGAGGTACAGGATACTTTCAGGTGTCAGTAGTTTTCTAGCACGGTAGAGAGAGCCTACCTTCTTCGCAACAGCCCTGGCAATGTTTTCAATGTAATTGTTCCAACTCGTGTTTCCTGTGAATGTTAGGCCAAGCAATTTGAATGATGTACTCTCAGATAGGGAGTCACTGGTCATTGCTATTGGTGGCAGAGAAGGTTTCTTGTAATTATTGAAGGAAACCAGTTTAGTCTTGGCAGCATTGAACGTGACCATCCATTTTTGTCCCCATTCCACTACAGATTGGAGGTCATCCTCTAGTGTTTTTGCCATTTCTTTAGTTATGTGTTCATTTGTTTTTCTGTCATGCCTTTTATAGAGTGTGTTGTCATCAGCATATATACCCATCTCAGAGGCAGTTTTGTCGGGGAGGTCATTAATAAATATTAGAAACAATAGAGGTCCAAGGATAGACCCCTGAGGCACTCCTGCATTTATATCGTATTGTTTAGATGTACAACTGTCGAGGACAACCTGGATTTTTCTCTTATCTAAGAAGGATTTAATTATGTTAAGTATTCTACCAGTGATACCATATGACCAAATTTGAATGGTGAAATCGAGAAATAGAAACATTTTTTTTCTGGTTGGTCCTTTTAAATTATTATCAATTACCGTGGTCCTACTCAACATAGAATAATACTTTTAATTGATAAAGATAGTAAAAAGAATGATTTACTTACTAGTGGGTGTCTGATGAAATTTTTTTTCAAAATGTTTGATACTCGTCATATTAAAGTTTATTTTTAACACGACAAAAAAAGAAATGGTCAAAAATATTTCAGACACCTGACAGTATTAAGATTAACACCTCTTCTGATTGTTTCCTAAATTTTATGACAAAATTCTTCATACAATCATGGTACGGGCCTTTAGAAAACAGGGAGGGTCATTACAAAACCTTACCGAAAACGCCATTTTATGACGTTCACATTTTTATCACTTTATTTGCTTAAAACTCTTAAAATATATAATGTACATTCATATTTATTAATTCATTTGAAAGTATATTCATTTCCGAACAAAACGGTAGTAATTTGAAAACTTGAAGTGCTTTGGTTTGAAAAATATGGCTATTTTAGTAGAACTACCTTGAAATCTGTGATTATCCAAAGCGTTTTTTTCGTCCGTGTGTATTACTATATACACACACACACACACTATATATATATATATATATATATATATATATATATATAATCAAAGTATTGGTTATAGCTGGTTATGTATCTAAAAATGTTACAAATCTGGCAAACAATGATATTTTTCCATTTTTATAAAAATTGCTATTTGATACAATGCTCATGTCTCTCCATGCAACACATGTCCTCAACCTTTACAGGCCGGATTTCACTTCTTTACATCATCATACTGCGTACAAATGCCTGATAAATTCTTTCTTTGGTTAATAGTGGTAACGCTCTGCTGGTTAGTAATGAAATAAGTTCGCTGAATTTATTCCATTTACTCATAATTTTTGCAATTATACAATAATAGCATATGCTTCAATTGTATCACCAACGTAACAAAACTGTTCGACAACCTCAATAGCTTCAGCATCCAGATATACTTTCTCCCCATCTGAGTTTTCATCCATTTCCAATATTTTTAAAACTTCTTGCACATAAACAGATGTGAAGATGGATCTTAAATCAACAACTTTGAAATGCAAATTATTTGGATTACTGTTTTCAGCTGTTATTTGCATGTTTCAGCCGACGTGACATCTGCCCTTCTTCAGGTGTATTTTTATAGAACCCTGGAATCTGTGTAGAATTTTGAATGGAACTCTTTATTTAATTCTCAGGTTAGATTGATCTTGTTCCATCAGCCATGACCAATTAGAAATCTTAAATAATTATGTTCTTAATATCACCTATGCTGTGGATTGAACCATCAACCTCTGGAAGACTATGACATCAGCTAAAACGTTGTGCTAATAACATACACAATAGGAACAGAGGTCCAAATAATATAAATTATCAATCCTCATCTCGAAAATCTAGCAACTATTTTTAAATGTTTGAAAATATAACTGACGTATTAGAAATTCTGTAGAGAGTGATATTTGAGAAGGATGGTTGGTAGGCATCGTTAAAGATGTGTGTAAAACGTCACCATTTTACACAATAACGACAACATCATCATTTTGTGTGGTTATTATTTTATGTCAATTTCTACAGATGGTCATCGGCGCTATAATGGTTAATGGAAGCAATGTTTTTTGCTGTCAAATTTTCATATTTACATTTATATTATATTGATTTAGAAAAATTAATAATTTAATATATATGTATTTTATTAATCCGTTTAACTTATATTTTTCCCTATACAATAAATAAATGTATTCTACCATCTGCAAAATGAAACTTATTTTTAATAGTTTTTTTTAACAATTGCATGAAATTATATTTCAACAAATAATCAAAAAAAAAAAAAATGGATTATCAATTATTCTGTTCATTTGCTTATATTAAAAAGTACAATCTTCCACTATATGTAACACAATGAAACTAGTAATAGTTTTTTGGTTCCCGGATTTATCGGAGAGGGACCTATGTTTTCAGTGGCATCCCTGTGTCCTTTATCCCGGACGATTGCCAGATAACCGTCCATTAATTTTTCCTGACATTTTGCCACAAATTGTATTTCCTTAAATATATGTGCACAGTAAAATTTTTTTTTTCAAAAATTCCCATTGCATCCCCAGAAGTTCAAAAGAGGTCAAAAATGCCCCAAAATGGCTAAAAATGACACATTTTGCCCCTTTTGATCCATCCATTAGATTTTTCTGAGACTTGGCCAAAATGTGGAGCCCATAGTTCTTAATATAAATCCAGTATGGGTGATGCTGGCAAAATTCTGGTTCACGTCCCTAGGGACTTTCAGTGTTAAAAACGCCCCTTTTTGTGGCTCTTTTTTCATATTTATCAACAAAAACTTGATATATCTGATTATATAGGGGTTTTCACCGTGGTCAACTCAAATATACATGATGGCCTGAAACTGCACCATTATTCATTTACACTAGGATTCGGCATCCTCAGCAGCTCAAGAGGTCAAAAATGCCCCAAAATGGCCCAAAATTACACATTTTGCCCCATAGTGTTTGATCCATCCATTAGATTTTCCTGAAACTTGGCAAAAATGTGGAACCCATTGTTCTTAATATAAATTTAATATGGGTGACCCTGGCAAAATTCTGGTTCGCATCCCTCTGGGACTTTTAGGGTTAAAAAAACATGCCTTTTTGGAGGTCTTTTTTTTTTTCATATTACTCAAAAACATGATATGTATGTCTATATAGTGGTTTTCCATGGTGCTGAATTCAAATATACATGTCCTAAGGCATGAACTGCATCGTTTGTCCATTTTTACTCGGATTCAGCATTCCCAGGAGCTCAAACGATGTCACAAATGCCCCAAAATTGTAAAAAAAAAAATGATACTTTTTACCCCATAACTTTTATCCTATCCATTAGATCTTTCTGAAACTTGGCGAAAATGTGAAGGCAACATTGGCCCTTTACACTTCTCACATTTATCATTTCTTCCCTATTTTTTGTGGCATCATCTCACATGCAGCACCAGAGGGAGACCACGAATGCACGGCTTGTTTTAATATTGTTTTTTTTTTAATATGTTATTTCTATACAAATATCAAGTCTTTATTCAGAAAGTCTGTTCCAAATTTGTAGATGTTAATAAAACTGGGGCTTTTGTACTTATATTACCATGCTATTTTTTAAAATCATTTTTTCAAGTTAAATTTGAAATTTATGATATTTTTTAATCAAATTGTTAGGTGAAAGTACAAAATAGTTACAAAACTACCTCCCCTCTCCATCAATGAATACTAATGTTATTATTTTAGCACAGTAACATAAGTGCATAAGTTAAAAAAAAAAGTAAGTAATTTCTCATATATTATGAAAAAAAACTAGTCCATGTTAATGATATTAAAAATGTAAGGAAAAAAAGTTGCAAAGAAATTAAAATTTATGTTACTCTGTAAACTTATGTTTTTTATGCAGAAATGTATGAATAAATAAAATTTACAATAAAAAAATGGATAAAAAATAATATAAGACTTACCTTTTGTAAAACAAATAGATTTTTAAACAAACTACACAGACAAAAGTTAATAAAATTAATTTTAACGTCTTCTGTTGAAACTTATGTGTAACGATAATGTTACTTGAAGGCCTCCATACTTTTTTTGAAAAAGGCGCACAAATAAAGTTGGCACTATATTAATTTAAATAATCAAATCAAAACGAATTATTTTAGGCCAATGTTGGATTTTCAATTTTAATATTACCAAGAGTCATATATTCTATTATATGAATATATATTTTTTAATATTGGAAACCTGTTATAAAAAGATCTTTGTTTAAACTTCATATCATGGAATATTGGAATTTGATGTCATTTAAAGCTTTTTAAAAATAATTATTTTTTTAGAATTCTGTTTGTTTCTTTTTGTAGTAATTTAAATTTATATTATCGAGAAAAGGTGTTAATTTTTTTTTTTTTAACCTAATATTTATTTTATGTCCATTTTTTATTTACAACTTTAAAGTAAGTGAAATAAATAATGGGTGTTTATATATATATATATAATTATTTTTTAATTACTTGATCTTTTCAGCTTTAAAAAATGTTGAAATTTTTATGGGCTTACATTTAATATGTTTAGTTTTCGTGACATGAAATATGGAGATGGGTAGAACACCTAAAAATATATATTTCCTTTCATATATTTACTTTTACTACTTTTATTCCAAGTCTTTCCCAGCCTGATTTTTCTTTGCTTACCCTCAATTGGGATGCATATACACCTGTTTATTCAATCAGAGCTTTATTCAGCACATCCATGCCATTAGACGATTGCAACACAGAATTGATTCCAATTTGGGTGCCTTCAGCATGGATAGCTGAAAGTAATGACTAACTCTGTTATTAAGGCGCACACCACAAATCCATCAAACCATAGCCATGTCATTCCTCTGTTTCCTCAGAATAAAAGAGTTAGTTTGATCCCAGCATTTACTGGATAGAATTGCTGTAAACTCAATCCTGAGCGACGAGTGAGAGTGAACAATAGCTTAAGATGGGAAGAAGCTCATAAAACTCGCTTCATACAGTTCATACATGTAAGATTGAACTTAATTCACATCACCTAAATTTCTTTGTGAAACAAAATCGTCTTTTTTTTTTCTTTTTTTTTTTTTTCCTTTTTTCATGCCTTTCATAATTACAGATGTTGATAAATGTTTCCCTTTAAGAAATTTACATTGAAATTTATCTTTCTAGGATCTCCGTGATGATTTAAAAAGTGAATTAAGAGGCAACTTTGAAGATGTTGTAATTGCACTTCTTGACCCTCCACGTGTTTACGATGCCAAGGAGTTAAAACGAGCAATGAAGGTGAGTGTAATGGAAAACAGAAATCGAAGCATTATTGATTCTTTATCAATCATTTCATTTTTCTTTCGTCTTGATAGTGGTTGCTTTTTATTACAACTTTCAAGGTGTTTTTCTACAAAAATTTGTTGTAAACAAATCAAAAATAGAGAATAAAGTTTACATATTAATAAGTAACTCTGCTTTACAAGTGCCTTTCTATTGCCACCATTCATGGAAACGATTTGAGCCTGCTCTGTTGGCCAAGTCAGCAAGACATCCACTCAAACTTCCTGCAGCTTGTTGGTAATGAAAAAGCGAGCTCAGGATAATATCCTAGGTGATTAAAACTGAAGCTGATTTTTTAATTGCCTTTTTTGGTACCAAGATACGTTTATGCATATTAATGTTGCTTCTGCACAAATGTATCATTATAAACACACAGTTAACAGTCCAGGTTTGCGTATACAAAGCAAACCCATAACTTCAGCTAATGCATAATACTGCACATAAAATTAAACAAAATTGGTACCTCATGTGGGAAAATTATAGTTCAATTGTTGTTTCTTTTTATCATTCCTACCTCTTTTACTAAACCACATTTTTTGGCATTAATAATCTACCTCTGAACCAACATTGAGTTATGGTTTGATGTAGAGTTCTGATCCTAATTCTTTCTTTAGTACGCTCAGGTTGAGAACTTGAAGGATGGTTGAGAACTTGAAGGATGGTTGAGTCACTATTGAAGAGTATATGTATTGTTGACAGAGTAGGCTTGATGACAAGTAAAATATCTACTGAATAATTACTAGGGTTGTGAAAACAGAATATTCTTTTCATTCTTTTGACTCTCGGGTATATATCCGACACAGTTAGACAAAATTAACCAAGAGCAACATCCGTCTATATAAAAACATATAAGATATTAATGGATGTATACTTAAGAGTCAAAACAATGAAAAGCACAGCCCTAATAATTACTAAAGACAGATGTCTATTCCCACGTATAAACCTATTTGGCGTGTCTATTATGTATGACCCTATGTTGAACTTTAATTCATTACAGTACCTCTGACTTTAACTTGAGCAAGCCATATCTTTTTACCTGATGGGTTCTGTTAGCATAGATATTTTAGCACCTTTTATAAAATCCATGTCTGGATACATACCTCATGTACATGCATTCTACAGCTTTTTTTCCTCTGTGCACATCAGAAATCTGGGATGAATATCTTGTGATTGTCGTTATGAACTTTTGATACTTTGAGGTAAGGCATCTAATGTCTGTGTGCCTAGGAGACTTATGAGTAACTTGTGATCAATTTCAAATTGGAAATCTCTGAACTTCTTACAAGCCAAAGATTCTTTGTCAATTAAGTGAGAAATATCTGAAAGGTGACTCGTTTCCATTCTTCAATTTCTTTCTTCAATAGGACCATTCCAATACGATACCGATACTTTTATGTCTTGGTCAATTCGTCTTTTAGTTGATGAATATCTTATTCTGATCCAGATCCCTTAAAACTATTGGTTCTTTGTTGATAGCAAATCTATAAGCGAGGGATTGTGATTATTTGATAGTCAAGTGATGAATTCTTCAAGCTGATTCAAGAAAATTGTATCAATCTGTTATTTTTGTACATTTGTGCATCTTATTAATTGTATCAGTTTGCGTTTGATCCGAACAATTCAAAAATTGAAATATTGAATTTCAAGTGAAACCAGTGGCATCTACAGAATTGTCATGTCACAGTAATGAAAATATCCAAAAATCACAAAAAATAAGGTAGAAAATTAATTCTTAATGAAAACAGTTTTCGAAGATAATTCGCATAAATTAAGTTTTGCTAAATTGGCCAAAGATTTTCAGTTTTCAGAAAAGATTTATCTCCCTTCTGTTACAATTTGGACTCTCCGGTGTCTTCTTTTTGGCAAAACTTAATTTTTGCTAATTGTCTTCAAAAACTATTTTCATTAATAATTAGTTTTCTACTCTATCGTATTTTGTAATTTTTGAATATGTTCATTACTGTGACATGCCAATTCAGTAGATTCCATTGATTTCACTTTAAATTCTATATTTTAATTTTCGAATGTCGCTACAATAATGAAGAACCTATAAAATGTTGACAATATGCCACAATGCAGTATTCTTCACTCTATAATAAAGACCAATATATATATATATATATATATATATATATATATATATATATATATGACTACTTCATTTAATCACATAAATTAATATACGAAAGTATTATTCCATGCGTAAATTTTAAGTATTTACTTCAACGGTGCTCAATACATAGGTAGAGCTAGGTAGTAAGTTATATATAATATATATATATATATATTCTGTGTAGCTTAATTGCCATATATATTTTTTATAACTTACTATATATATATATATATATACATACATACACACACACAGAGGCAGCAAAAAGAAAGTCAGCAGTTGTAATTTTTTCAAAAACTGCAAATTTAAGCTAAATTTAACTGTTTAAACAAACTATACCTCATTTGATTCGCCTTTTATTCTCCTATAATTTTACCTGTTCATATTTGACTTTTAATATTCTAGTGTTCACATCAATTTAAAAAAATAACTTCAAATTGAGGAGGCAAAAAGAAAGTCCGAATAATGGAAAATTGTTATTTAAATGTAACTTTAGGACATTAATGCAACACAAATACAGCAGGAACACAATGAACTTGTTAATATTTAGTAGCATAGCCCTTCTGCAATTTGATAACCTGCCATCTTTTGGGAATTCCTTGAATTAGACTGCAGCAATACTCCGGGTAAAGGGCGTCTCACTTTTCTTTATTTTTTGTTTAAAGTTCTTCCAAATTTGAAATTTATCATTGCGTAGCTGTTGCTTGATGTAATGCCATACGTTTTCGATAGGATTGAGGTCTGGAGATTGTGCAGACCAATCTAAACACAGAATATCATGCTCTTCCAGGAACCTCTTGACATTGCCAGCTGTGTGAATTGGAGCATTATCTTGCATAAAGATGGGATTCTCATCCAAATTCCGACCAAAGTAGGGTAGAAAATGCTCAGTCAACATATTTATGTATTTGGTTGAATTAATTCGACCTTGCAAGCGAACTATAGGCCCTGGATTATTGGTACTAATAAAGCCCCACACCAAAACAGAACCTCCACCATCTTACAGCGTTGAACCTGAGCACCTAGGATTAAATTCTTCGTCTTTTCTCTGACAGACGTACTGCCTACCATCACTGCCTAACCTATTGAACTTGTTTCATCGCTAAAAAAGCACTTTTGACCAATATGAAGAGTCATGATCTTCATTGCATCTGACAAAGTCCAGATGGCACTTTCTGTTCTTTACAGAAATCATTGGCTTGCGTCTTGCAACATATCCTTGCAAATTTAATCTGTTCTTGACAGTAGAAAGAGAGCACTTTTTAACAAGATTGCACTGCTGTTGGATTTGGAGAGCCATTTCAAATCTGTTTCTGAGGCTGTGGATCTTGATAGCATTGTCTTTCCTGTTAGAAGTAACTCTAGTATGACCAGGTTTAGGGGCATCACGAACACTGCTGGTGTTTTGGTGCTTTTGGACAGTCTTTCATACCATTTTCTCATCATATTTCAATCTTCTGCGGCCAATTTCTCAATTGGATAAATCAGAAAGGTGGAGATTAATGAGCTCCTGACGATCACTAAGAGAAAGTCATGGCATATGGACTAAATGTTACACTGTATAACCAGGAACAATAACAATTATGATTAGAGATGCTTTGTTGCCTGTTGGTGGATATTTTAAACTGACTTAGGGGCAATAATTTAAGCTGATTTTAAGCGAATTTGTTGCTGCAGACTTTCTTTTTTGCCTCCTCAATTTGAAGTTATTTTTTTAAATTGACGTGAACACTAGAATATTTCAATTAAGTCAAATATGAACAGGTAAAATTATAGAGGAATAAAAGGCGAATCAAATGAAGTATAGGTTGTTTAAACAATTACATCAAATTTAGCTTAAATTTACAGTTTTTGAAAAAATTACAAGTGCAAACGTTTTTGTTTGTCGGCATTGTATATATATATATATATAATTTCTTGAAGGCTTATATATTAGCTCAATAGTGTATATGACTAGAGCTTTTAATTTAACATGATATAATTCTAGTTCATTCAAGAAATTTTGTTTACAATTATTTTTGCTCATTTTATAAATATACACATTTATGGTATACAAAATTTATGAAACCTTCACAAAAAAGCTTTACCAGTATTTAATACATCAGTTTGGCTGATATAAATAAGAAAACAAATAGCAAGTCAGACTTACCCCACCCGAAATGAATTAAGAAAGAAATCCTCCACTCTATAATACAATAATAATTAGGTTTAATGTTGAAAAACTCAGAGAAATTTATATCTATATTTTTTTTTCATTTTAATATACTTTCACATGAATGTTTCTGTTATGTAACAATATATATATATATATATATATATATATATATATATATATCCATTTACGTAATGTTAAAAATATTCTCTTTCTGTCATAATTCTGTATACTTACTCTTCCCTAGCTAGCTATAACATATACTTACCCAACGAGTCACGGATAGTCTAGTAATTATATAAAATTAAATTACTGACATAATTCTATTATTGTATATAAATATTTTAGTAATATATCAAGATAAATATTGAATGCAAACACATGCAAAGTGTAATTGCTTTTTGTTTGTTGGATAAAGAGTGTACACTAGATTTATAATAGTATTGACCAAATAGTGTAATATGAAATGCTTATTTTATTGATTTTCTATTTCGGATATTTTTCCACTGATGATAAACTAATTTTAACAGCAGATTTTTTTTCAGTTGAGGATGCATATATATAGAGATCACCAGATTTCTTATGAGATTACTCAAGCTGCACGTCATTCTTTGACCTATTCCTCCAAATGGTCAATAACTTTGATTCTCTCCATATGCTTTAATTCTCTTATCTTAAAGAAAAAAAAAAAATCTATATATCTCTGTATTTTAAGGAAAAAAAATCTGCATATCTGTATTTTTCGAGAGAATGGCATGACTTCAGTGTAAGGCTGCTTTGACAGATCTAAGTTGTTAGATCGTTTTACATATTTGTTTTTTGAAGTCCATGTCAATGTCACTAGTCGTGTCAACACTATTTTTCTATCTGTGTTAATACAAAAAAAATGTTAATAGTGTTGTTAAAAGAAATAAAAAATCGTTTTTATAGAAATGATTTTAAAGAAAAATAACATGACTGTTTCTGTGGTAAAAACAATCGCTGCAGCTACACTATAATAGCAAAATTTGGAAAACATAAAAACCGATTAAAATAAAAAATCAATCGTATCTACTGACTTTTTGTGTTAATTTCAACTAAAAGCAATGATATCTACTTAATTGGCATGTCAGAAGTACTTAAATATTATCGCATTATTTAAACAAGTATGAATTTTTTTATCTTTATTATAAAAAACGCTTGCCATATTTCTTTGAGTATACGTGACATAATTATAAGGGAAGTAACTTAGTTATGCTAAAGAAGGCATTTATGACTTATGCCTTAACAAAGGTACAATATATTTTTAAAAATTGGCAATAGTTACACACTATTTGCCTCCCTTTGTTTTTTTAATTAAACATTTTATTTTCGCTAATTTTCGTCAAATGTTTTCTTTAATAACTTTTTTTATATATCTTATCGGTTTTCCTAATTTTTGGATATATTCATTACTGTAGCATAACAATTAAGTAGAGACCATTAGTTTGCATTGAAACTTCGAATTTCGCTATTATAGTGTCCCCCAATAATTACCTAAATAGTTTCCAGAGAATATAGTGGCGTACAAATTTAGCAAGAAAAGTTATCTCCCTTGTTCTTGTGTTAAATGTCGGTTTTGTATATTTAATGAATAGGTACGTTTTAATTATGTTATAATCAAAATAAGAATATGCACAAAATCATTTTAATAACTTTTTTATATTAACACTTAGTTACTTTTCTTGCTATTCTTGTATTCCTGGACAACACCTGATTAGATAAGAATGAATAAACTAATAACATTTCTTGGTCTACACATGCAAGTTTGAGAAATGTGACCAAAGTCTATTGAGGAACATTTTAGTTTTCTTGCTATTTTCAAAGTTATTATCTATGGGAGTTTATAGTTGGTCAAAAAATGTTTCAATCTGATAGGAAGATTATTAATAAAATATGGGGAGGTGACGTTGGTCTTGTGGTTTATGACACGAATTTACAACTTGTTCAAATCCAGTTAATTCTATAAAAATCACTTTCACTTATGATGTTGGCAACCTTCACATGGTTCCTTCCATAATTCCTAATGTTTTTCTGAGTAGAAAAATATCCGGGAAACCAAATCCAACAATAACATCTTCAGATTCATAAGATATGATGGTGACTAATGTATGAACATGTAGATTTCTTTTGATCATGATGGTTTTTATTCTTTCATTTTAATTCAATTTATTTTTTTATTTATTCAAAGTAAATCGCCAATTTGTATTAGAATTATTTTGTGGCCACTTCAGACTGGTCAAATATGCAATTAAATAGGATTTATTTTGACGTTTTTCTCCAATCTTCTTGACTTTGCCTTCCTACTATTCATAGGTCATGAAAAGAAGTTTCCAGAATTATCATCAGATTTTTTGGAATGAAGAATTATCATTATTTACTTCGCTTTTCTACAAACTATTGTCAAAGAAAACTGATGATATATATATATATATATATATATATATATATATATATATATATATATATATATATATATATATGGTATAATCATGTTCACACCAGTTCCTGTTGAATCACCAAAGTTAAGCAATATTGAGCTTGATCAGTATAAAAAATACATATATATATAAACGTCATTATGCCGTACTATATATATATATATATATATATATATATATATATATATATAGTACGGTATAATCACATTGACACAGAAGTTCTCATCAGATAACCGAAGTTAAGCAACATTGAGCCTGGCTAGTACCAGATAGGTGACCATTTGGAAATTCTAGGCACTCTATGTGCTTGCTTTCCGCTTATCTCAGCATTGTTTCCAGTCGTCCTGAACCTGCATTTGCCACTGGTAGGTATTCAATAATTTTGACTCCGGAGAGGTGTGGTTGGAGATTATGCAACTCTTTCCACAAAAATTTCATGTGCAGGTATCCATAGTCTGTCAAGACTGAAGGAAGCCTATTATTTATATATATATATATATATATATATATATATATATATATATATATATATATAAAAATTATAACACGGAAATTACATAATTGTCGATGCAATAATTTTTTTTTTAAATCCCTACCACCCTCTCTATAAATGTATTAAGTGGATTGCTACTACCACCACCTTTGGTTTTTTGAGGGTCGAAGCACGATTTTTCTTTTCTTTTTCAGTATCAAAAATGTAATTGTCTGATTTAGATGCTTGAAAATACCATAAGGTTGAAATAAATTATTGCATCGACAATTATGTAATTTCCGTGTTATAATTTTTATCTTATTGCTCTGTTTACCACATCGAGCTCTCATACCCGGATTTCCTCTGGATTTATTCCATTATAACACTATATATATATATATATATATATATACTTAATTTACTCACATAAATTTATATACGAAAGTATAGATTTATGCGTAAACTTTAAGTATTTACTTCAAAAGTGCTCAATACGTAGGTAGAGCGCATAAGCCTGAAGAATCCTAGAGTGAATGAAACGCGGAATATTCAGTGTAGCTTAATCGCCATATATATTTTATAAATTACTATGTATATATATATATATATATATATATATATATATATATACAAGGTGACCAAAAAAAACGGGCCCCAACACTAATTAGGCCTCATTTCTTAGTGTTTTGTTCGAATGAAATATCAAAACACTAGGGTCTTTGGCCTTTTTTTCTCCATTGACTGTAAAATGCTCAGAAAAACAATTGAATGTCCTCTGTTTTTTTGGGGTCACCCTGGATATATATATATATATATATATATATATATATATATATATATATATATACACTCTGTAGTTACATTGAGCTTCATAGATTAAAGGACTGGTATGAATAAAAGGTGAAATATAATTAATAAGCATATTTCCCCATAAAAACACACACACACACACACATATATATATATATATATATATATATATATATATATATATATATATATGGAGAACGGTTTTACAATAAGTTGAAATGATTCAAATCCTGCCATTTTTATTATCTTCTAAATATTTGTTTTTTTTACACAAAAGGAATTTGTAATCAATCTTAATTCATTACTGTTGATTACAGTTAATATGATGTTAATAAAATTACCTTTTGTTATCAAGGGTGCTGGAACTGACGAAGAAACTTTAATTGAAATACTCTGTACAAGATCCAATAGTCAAATTGCTGAAATTAAACACCACTATAAAAAATGTAAGTATATTTCTATCTTCAAATATCTATTTTTCCTTGTAAATATTTTAAGATAAGTCATACAATGTTAGCCATTATTATTATTTTTTCTCTTATATTTCATTGTGGAATATTGGTTTTGAACACAATGTCTGATTGCTTTTAAGATTGTCAAACTTTTGTAAGGAATGATTTATTTGATTTTGAGCAATTTCTATTCAATCAAGCAATAAATGTTAGAATTGGTTCCAACTGGTGTTCTTCAGACAGAAATTACCAGGCCCATCTCTTTGAATCATTCCCTTGGCCAAGGCAGAGGTTATGTTTCCTGTTGAGTTTGTCAGTGTCCACATCACTTGACTAATTGCATCCAAACTTGATTAAAATATTGGTCATGTTCTTACTTAGAACTGATTTAATTTTGGGATATCTGGTTCAAGGTCACTGGAAAGCTAAAAATAAAAATTTTGGCAATAACTTTTTTTTTTTTATCGTATAGATTTAATTTTTTTCCAAATTTGATGTATAGATCTGGTGCTCTCTGACAAGAAGGTTGGTCTTGATTTTACTGTCAGCATTATCATACCTCTGAATTTCTTTATTTTATCCTTTAGTTCCCACATTCCATAAGTGATGTTTCGGACAAAGTGGGAAGACTTGCTGTTTTCTGGGTCTGAATTAATTCATCATGGTTTTTGACTTTGAAGTAGTATATATATATATTACTTTTTAGCTCCTTACATAAAGTGGCTTCATACTTTGTCTGGAGCGATTACTATTAAAAATTTTTTTTCTTTAAATGTAACCAACATGCAAAATTTCAACCTGATCAGATAAATAGATTTTAAATTATCAATATTTCCATGGCATAACGTTAGAAGTACTTGATACAATATGGAGAACTAAGCCCTAGATAAGATTTTGGTCCATCCTTACATCGTCAGGTGAAGATATTTAATCTAACCACATGTTCTTGTTAATTATATTTTTGTCCTTGTAAATGTCTTTCACTTCAGGCTTTGTGATATATTTGAGTATTCCTTTATTACTTATCTTTTTCTTAATTGTTTTTAAAATTGATTTTTTTATTCGTGTAAAATAGGTCATAACAATTTCCATGTTGTGCATGCGTTACTCATTTAATAAACAAGAGAAAATTTCATGATTTGTAGAAAATTTTTTTCATTGATATTTTATTTTCATAAATTGTTGCAATTTATAACTTTACACAAACGATCCTTTTTTGATATTAAAATACTATTTATGTATACATCTTCTACTTTACAATTTAAGAAGGAACCATTATCATAATGTTTTTTTTTTCTTGCACTTTTTAAGAAATGTTTGTTTCCTATTTTTCTTTTATTTTGGTCAGCCAAAATTTGACTTCTTAAGATGTGAGCAGCTGTCATCTTTCATGGGAACTTACTCTCTGTTATTCAAATATATTTTCCTCCATTTATTTTTGCTTAAATGTTAGTTAAGATTTTCTTTTAAGATTCAAACATTTTCTATTTTCATTTTTTTCATAAGAATAAGACACTACTTTTCTCTGAAAAAAAAAAAGAGGTTAATGTAATTTGCTTGAAGCATTGTCTAGTGTGTATATAAAGGAGATTTAAATTTATAGAAAGCAATACAATGTAAAGGTGTAATAAATAGACACAAACTGAAGCCAGTTAAAATATAACCATGGAATAAGTTATGCAGATTCATCTTTATTAACCCATTTTAGTTTAGTGGTACATATATGGCACAGTAACAGCATAATACGATATTGCATCATACATTTCTCAAGGGCATTGTGAACGCTCATCATAATCTGTGCTCTGCTTCCACTGTGAAAATTATTTTATAAAAAATTAATTCGGGTAGAAATGGGTTAATACAACATGTGTTTGTATATGTGAAATAATTGTTCTTTTGTTTTTGTTTTTTTTTTCGTATTTAAATTATCCAAATAAACAATTGGTAATACGATCTGCTTTTTTTCTTTTTTTTTTTTACATCGTTCATTTCTGTATTACATTTAAGTTATTTTAAACACCACTCTTTCCATGTTAAATAATAATTTCGAAATAATAACGTTAATATTTCAGTGCGCAGATCATGCGCACATGCACAACCGGATGTCGTAAACCGGAAAGTGGGTTATATACATCGTTACAAGATCATTTGAGTTTTATAATTATATAGATATATTTATTTATTTATTTTACATGTATTTTGTTCTTGCTTACGTCAGCATGATCAGGTGGAAAATCTTTATTGTAATATTTCAGGAAATCACTCTTCATCAGGCGTGTATACGAGGGCTATTGTAAAACTGAGCAATTTGGCAAAAATTGAAAATTAATAGAAATGTAAACATGATTATCACAGTTTAAAGAGTTTTGAAAGGATGAAAAAAATTGAGAAATAAAAAATATGAAATATGAAAGGAAATAATTTCAATTGAATAAGCACAAGTTTTGCAAAGGACAAGGATATTATTCAATAAAAAATTAGATATTATTCAATAAAAAATTAGATATTATTCAATAAAAAAATTAGAAGCTGCAAATAAAAGTAAAGTATTGCTAATTAGCTGTATTTATCAGGGGTTGCCTGAGTAGAGACATTGCAGAGTGGAGAGCTTAGATAAAAATAATTTTTTCAATAAAAGTTTTAAAATAAAACTGTAGTGTTGTTTTCTTTAGGCCGACACTTTTATCATTCCACCCTGTAGTTTAATGAAGAAAATGGAGTCTTGCACTTCCCTACATCATTACTTACTCTAAATCAGGAAAAATCTCTCTTCTTGCTCAGGCAACACAGTTGATAGTCTGCATCTTCCTCACCCTTATCTTGATTCTCAAAATGATGAGCATCTCCCTGCCTATTTACCTTAGAAACACATATTGATTAATTATATACACATGGTAAGTTTCATTTATCTAACCTCTGTCAACCTTCATAAAATCTTGAGGATTTACATTGTGTGAAAATATTGATTCAGGGCTCAAACACCATCTTATCACAATAGTGACCCAAATGTGAAATTTTCTACCAATTCTCACACAATAGTTTCTTATAAAAATGTGAAAAAAAAAATAATGAATATTGATTATGCTATTTCATGTTTTTTAATCTAAGACTTATTCTTAATGCAGCTGATACAAATCGTATAATCACTCATTGTCGTTATGTACAGAAAGGAGAACTCTATAGCTTTGAATAAGTCATAATAAGTAGCAATCTTCTGCAAATAGTCTGGAAAAAACATATTTCATCCCTGGAATTTACTACTTTGAATTGAGGACAATAAAAAGTGTCTTTATTACAATTTCATTAAATACAATAAAAAAAAAAAATGATTTTATTTCAATTTTTTTTTTTTGTAACTTGAAGCTTTTCAAGTGTTATCCTTTATGCCATATTTTTGCTCCAGCTGGAGAGTTTTTGCAGATAATTTTGAAGAATCAGATTTTTGTTTCTGTTTTGTTTTTTACTGTTTTGTCTTTGTTTATATTCAGTGTATGACAAAGAACTGGAAGATGCCGTTTCTTCAGAGACCAGTGGACATTTGAAACGCTTTTTAGTTTCACAAACGCTGGGTAACCGAAGTGAAGATTACGACATTGATTATGACCTTGCCGAGAAAGATGCCCAGGATCTTTATGATGTAAATATATTTTTGTACATCTATTAGGTTATTTGAAAAAGTTTCATGAAATTCCTTTTTAGCCACTTTTATTTTCCATGTATTTTGTATGAAAAACAAAAAAAAACAAAAACAAAGCAAAAACAAAAGTAGTGACAACTTTTTTTACATCCCCATAATTTCTGGAAATATGCATCTGGTGCTGGCTGAAAGTGTGTTTGAGTTTAGAGGGAAGAAGCAAATTTATCTCTATATCAATAAAGTAGGTGCAGGAATTCCCCGTTGGATAAAAGTATCATAGGTTTGCAACAGCTAATGCCACATACAAATTCAATACAGCTAGGCTAATAGTCACTATTTTATGTAGCTTTCGAACACGATTCCAGATACATTCAGTCGTAATAAAATACTACATAAGATTCTATGAGCAACACCATCAGAATCACACATCATTAGAGGAAGGAGTCCCTATTTTTCTCTCTAAATATTTAGTCCTACCACTGCTACCAGTAGTCACTGGGAAGAATTCTACATGTTCCACAGATTTTGTGATTACACCGAATATAACTGGCTCATACATACATAGATCTAACATAATCTTTCCAATTTCCGATTCAGAAATAATAAAGACTCCCTCGCCAAAGTCTGTTCATTCTGGTTGGCTGAGCTCTGATAATTCTCATATTGAAGAATCCAGTTCTTCACTCTATAAATGAACGGTTACTAACATTAAAGTATGGCATCCCTAAGAGACATATTATTCCGCCCTGCATCAAGTTCATTTAATGCATCGGTCATTTCAGTCATTAAACGATCATTCCATAATCGTTGTCATCATCGTCATGTAGCAGTGGTAGGTCTAAATATTTAAAGAGAAAAATAGGGATTCTTTCTTGTAACGATGCTGCAATTGTGATGGTGTTGCTTGTAGAATGTTATGTAGTATTTTATTACGACTGAATGTGTCAGGAATGATGTTCGAAAGATATATAAGATAGTGACTATTAGCCTAGCTGTATTGAATTTGTATGTGTCATCTGCTGTTGCAAACCTATGATACTTTTGTCCAAAGGGGAATTCTTGCACCTATTTATTTATATAAGGATAAATTTGCTTTTCTCCTCTCAAATCAAACACACTTAAAGCCAGCACCAGATGCATATTTCCAGAAATTAGCAATTGGTTTCATTCACTTTTATAATTTCCTACATTAATTTCCAACCAAACTGACTCTGAAAATAGACATAATTAAAGGTGGTAGTAGCACATCATACTTGGTCCAAAAAGTCTACTATCACTCCTCTATAAATCTCTGGGAACTGCACTCCTTTAAAAATAAGGTCATTTTTTAAAGTAAATAAATAAATTTTTTTTTTTTTTTTTTAATATCAGGTTGACAAGAAAGTTCTTGTGGTTTTTAAATTTTAAATTCAGATGAACATATCTTGGCGCAAACAAACATTTATCGATCAAAATAAGTGCCATCAGAATCAACACACCTTTGCCAACCCAAAACAAGTGTATTTATGCCAGTAACATAAAAATCTTGTGTTCTGGTGGCGTTGAAGTTGCTGAAAACGTTTTTGATATCGCTTATGTTTTTGAAACATTTCCCATACAGAAATTGTTGAGATGCTTGAAAAAGTGGTAGATGGTAAGTGAAAGGTCTGGAGAGTATGGTGGATGAGGCAGAGTTTGGAAGCTCAGTTTGTTAAACTTCTGCAGTGTCGGTTTAGCAACGTTCAGTCGGACATTGTCATGGATAAGAATTGGGCTTTTTCTGTTGACTAATGCTGGGTGTTGTTGTCGAAGTTTCTGATGCATTTCATTCATTTGTTGACAGTACTTCTCTGCTGTAATGGTTTCACCTGCATTCAAAAAAACTGTACTGGATGAGACCAGTCGTAGACCACCAAACAGTCAGCCTGACCTTCTTTTGCTGCAACTCTGGCTTCGGAATGTGTTGTTGAGCTTCTTAAGCATCTAACCACTGAGCTGAGTATCGCTGGTTGTCGTAAAGAACCCACTTTTCATAGCAAGTCACAAACCAGTCGAGAAACAGGTCGTTCTTGTTGTGGAAAAAAGGGAAGATGGCACTTCATAATGGTGTTTCTTTTTATTATCATTCGATTCGGTAGGCATCCATTTATCAAGTTTTTTTGCCTTTTCAATCTCTCAAGTGGTTGGAAATCATTGGATACATCTAATTCAAAAGCAAGTTCTCTCACGGTTGTGCATGGATTGGTTTCGACTTTTAAAGCTCTTTATTGATCGTTGTCAACATCCAATAGCCGACCCCTACGCTCCTCCTCTTCAAGACTTTTGTTGCCGCCATGAAATTTCTTAAACCACCATTGCACTGTGCATTCAGTAGTGGTTCTTGAGCTAAACGCTTTGTTGATATCGTGAGCAGTTTCAGCAGCTTTTCGGCCTAGCTTGAATTGAAATAAGAAAATTGTGCAAATTTGTTTTTTTTTTCAAATCCTGTATTCAATGTGCTGAAAAGAAGGCATAAATGTTTTAAAACGATTGTAATTTAAATGATTAGATAGTGCAAAAAAATGCTCTTTAAAATGATATATAAAGTAAAGTTATTATAACGAAGACTTATTTGAAAATACATCATTTGAAATCAAAATTAAAAATTCTGCAAGGACTTTCTTCTCAACCTTATATAATCAAAGTTTGTATTTTAATTCATGTTATTTATTCATTTAATTGAAATCGTGTTATTGAGTTAAAATATAAATGAAATAATTTATGAAATCTGGATAATTTTTTAACAATAAAAGAATAAGTATGTTCAATAGTGTTTATTTACATAACAATGGAACATAAAATAGCATAACTATATGAACTTTTGAAGAAGAAAAATGAGTTCATCTCCAGAATCCTCTCTATATTAAAAATTGAAAATAAAGAAAAATCTGTCTAATGTATGTACCCATGATGAAAAGAAAATATCATATTCCAAAACTTATGTAAATCGATCAAGTAGTTTTATTTTTAAATAAGAAAATCAAATTTTATGGTTAACCAGTGAGTAACTGTGTTGCTCATCATTTTGAAAAATATCTCAAAAAGCAAGGTAGACAATTCAACAATAATTCATACTTGCTAGATTTATGTTGTAATGCCTACATTTCCTATTCATTACTTAAAAATAATTTTTTGGACCAATTTACATGAATTTTTGGAATATGATATTTTTAGTATGGGTATGTACATCAAACAGATTTTTCTTTATTTTTGTTCTTAAATTTGAGGGAATTTGGGCCAAGAATCAAAAAATATGTAGAGATTGGAATAATATTAATAGACGAGAAAAAATATATATTGGAAAAGTGATTTTAATTTCACGTGTTTTTATTGTCTTGTTAATTCTTTTATTTCTTGATGAAAATGTGAATTTGTATAAGATCTAAATAAATTAATAGAGAGATGTTTTGACTGGTTTAATGTACATAATTTTAAAAAATTAAATTGGTTAATATTAATCTTAGAAGAATCCTAATAAAGCCTCTTGACATTATTTCATAGCTCTTTATTGTATAAAACGTTATATTTAATGGTTTATTTTGTTTGTTTTTTGATAAACATTCATATTGCTACAATGAAGAAATTCACACATGAAACACTGATGGAATAACAATTTAAAAGAATATTTTTAAAGCCAAAACAACGTTTTTCATGTACAAAAGATCACAAGACTTTAAAATAAATAATTTATTTAAAACTAGTGGGACCCGTGTACTAGTGTTGCCTGGTTAAAGTATGACACAAAGCCAGAACAAATTCAGTAATGCCCCCACCACTGTCAGCCCTAGAAAAAAGCGGATACTGACGTCATGGCCAAAATGAAAACATTTGGTTTCCACTGTCGTGCATTGTCTGACAGTGGCAGTTAGTATAAGCCACTGATTGTGATAATCAGCACTGGTATCAGTCTCCATTGGAATGCTTGTAACCGGAATCGTCTGTCTTCAACTATCAGGCATTGATTGTCACTGTGGCGAGGATTGTTGGTCTCTGGCATTAGTACTGTATTGAGGCAGTTACTGACAGGCCTTGGCTGCCTTTATAACTGTCACTGTCAATTCCCGGTGTACACTGTTAGCCAGTGCCGGCCAGTACCAGTATGTGCCTCCATTGGACTAGTCCAGAAATAAATTGAGGTGTTTACTAGCGTGTATTGGCTTCCTTGATTATGGCCATAATTGGACCCCATTGGATTGCTCTGAAGTGAAATGGACTGTGGTTACTGTCATGCATTGGAGGGCACTGTCATCAATGGTGATCATATAACTTTTATGTCAGGAGATTGTGAAAGGCTAATAAAAATGATGATTATACTAGTAATAATAATAATAAGAATTAGAATGAAAATAGTAATAATAACATTACTAATACTACTAGTACAACAACAAAAGTAACAACTTCTTCTAATGGTAATAATAATATAATCTGGTAAGGTGTTTCACAAAAACAACAATAATAATAATACTATCATTGTTATTTTTAATAACGATAGTAATAACGATTGTGAATGTTAATGACAAAAACAACAACGGAAATGCTGTGAATGATGAAAGCAATACCTGCTGTAAACAGTTGAGGAGACTGTAAATGGAAACCAGAAATAAAATAAAACGTATAAAAAGCAGGTGGTAGGCTAGTTATTGTTAGAATTATTGTGCGTTTTTTAGTTATAGAAGATGCTCGTGAATAGAAACATGTGTTCACGTACAATTTGAAAAAGTGGAAGGCAAGTGAATATGAAAGACATGGCAAAACACGGTTTGTGATCATGCTAGTACAATGAGTAGTCGACCATATTTGAAAAATGGTAGTTGTTCATTTTTGGACGATCTAATATTCTTAAAATTGAACATACACAACCATAATATGTGTAGCAGAGAGGCATGTTCGGGGTAAATCATTATTCTAATAAATGATCCAGAATAAGGGAGTAATCAGTAACTGCAGCTGTAATTGTAAAGTGTTGTGTATAAAAAAAGTAATATGTAGAAAGGTAAATAATAAACCAACTGCATATGAAAAAGTAACAAAAAAAAAAAATTTTGCAGTGATTTTGAATAGAGGGGAAGAGTAATTTGCATCAGAGGGAAAACCCAAGCTACTCTCTCAGTGGCCATACATATTTGAGAGAGTTCAGCGAGCAGGAAGAAAGTAATAATTGTAAAGCAGAGACAAAATGTATGTATTGTGGGTTAGGAACACACTTTAGTAGTAACTGGAAGTGATGAGCATAAGAGTTGTTCATGTCTTATTTATGTCGAAAGTGGCAGGAGAAAAAAGAAAACAAATTTGGCTTTGAAAAATATTTTTCTAAATCAATGTTTCAAATGTGAATTTCTTCATTATTCAATATTATGTAACCATGTGACACACAAACATTCACACTCCAACCAGTGAAATATCAAAATGGATTCCTATCTTGGCAGCAATGATAAACATCTGTCAAGAAGGATGTAAAAGAAAAAAAAGAATTAAATGCAAATGTACTGTTGATAAGGCTGTTTTTCACGTCAAAAGCTCTCAAAACTTAAAAAATAAAATTTATTTTGAAAAACAAACATGTTTTGTCTGAAAAATATTCTTCTATATTCTTATTGTTGTTTGACTGATTGAAGTGAATAGTATCAGTAAGTAAAGAATTGCCTTTTAGAAAGGTTTTATTAACTGTAAAATACACGTACGCTCTTGAAAGGATCGAGCGGGAAAATGAAACAGAGGGCGCTTTTATTATGAATGTCAATCCCAAGGGGGATAACTCTTAACAACAAATTAAATCATAACATTTTCCCCGTCCTAAAGTATTCAAGTAAGGGGTAATTAATTATAGACAAATTTTTTTTTTTTTTTTTTTTTTTTTTTTTTACAATCACATAAGAATCATTTTATTTACAAATAACATATGAACCCAAACTGCAGTTTTTTCAGTATTTAGTCACAAAATCCTTATATTTACTTGGGAATTGTCGAACTCGGGACGACCTCCGCACAGATTGGCAGGAATGCTGATTTTCAGTATTATTTTTTAGTGAAATCTGATTTTCTTCAAGATCAGACGATTGATTTTTGTCTTCCTCATGACCAATGTTTTCATTAGTAGAAGGTTCAAATAAAGTCTCTGAAGTAGTAGGATTATTATTAGAGTTTTCTTCATTTGATGAGTTTGGAGCTAAGTCTCGAACGTTGACAGTGGTTTCAGTACCAGAAGGTAGTTGAACATAAGCGTAGTGGGGGTTGACATCTATTAGGGTGGCAGGCGTTACAGGAGGGTCATGTTTACTTGTTTTAGTGTGGTTTCTAATATATATTGGGCCTGGTTTAACCCAAGAAGGAATTGAAATTCCGGAAGCAGATTTACGACTATATTTAAATAGTCTATCATGGGGAGTCATATTAGTGGCAGTACAAAGTAATGATCTAATTGAATGAAGTGCGTCCGGTAGTATGTCTTCCCAATAAGGTAGTTTCATTTGATTAGAATGTAATGTTGTTTGAATGGCCTTCCATAAGGTACCGTTGAGTTTTTCAATCTGTCCATTACCTTCAGGATGATATCTACTTGTTTTAGAAGTAGCAATTCCTTTTTTGTGTAAAAAATCCTTTATTTCTCTTGCTAAGAAATCAGAAGCACGGTCAGTATGTATCATGTCAGGCAAACCAAAAATTGAAAAGAGTTTGTTTAGACAGTGGATAATGGTTTTGCTTGTCATATCTCTGCAAGGAAAAGCGAAAGGAAAACGGGAATACTCATCAATTAGAGTAAGTAGATATTTGTTGCCATGTATAGAAGTAGGTAGAGGGCCTTTAAAATCAAGATTTAATCGTTGAAAAGGTAATATGGCTTGAATGAGAGTCCCTCCATTGGTATTGGCGAATTTGGGTTTCAGTAATTGACAGGATGAGCAAGAGTCAGTAATATTCTTAATTTGATCCAAAGTAAAAGGGAGGTTCCTCGTTCTTATAAAATGGCTTAGTCTTGAAACACCAGGATGACATAATTGTTTATGTAAATCACGAAGATCTTGTAGATTGTAAGTGCCCGTTAATTTGGCATTGAGTGAATGTGACATCTTTGGAGTTAGTTCCTAGTCAGGATAGAGAAGGTGAGGGGTAGTCAGAGTCGTCATAAAGAACAGCAGTATGAGTGTTAGAAATAGAAGATTTACACACTTTAGCCCAATGACCATTTTTTTTGCATTTTTTACATTCGGCGTTTCGTGCAGGACATAAATATCGAGGATGACGTGATTTTCCACAGAAAAAACAAACCCCTTTTGGATGCATATTTTCTTTAGTCACAGCTATACGATTGTAGCCCGAAGGATTATTTGTAGCTGCTACAGTAAAGTTATTTGCGTAGCTTATCGAATGCTTTTCTGCTTGTTCAAGAGATCTGGCCGTGGCATATGTGTCTTGTAAAGTCAGGATGGGTTTTTCTAACAGTCGTTGTCGGATGGACGAAGAAGAAATTCCGCCGATGAAAGCTTCCCGAATGTATTGATTTTTGTTTTCTTCAGCAGAAACCGCTTCGAAGTTACATGTTTTGGCAAGCATTTCCAATTGTAGTATGAAGGCATCTATATTTTGTGTTGTTTGTTGCTTCGTCGTCATCAATCGATATCTATTATAAACAATATTTTCAGGTTTTAAATAAGCGGCGTCCAATGTTCTTAATGCACTATCGTAGTCGGTTTTATCGCTTATTAAATCGAAAACAGAGGCTGAAATACAATTGATCAAGGCAAAGAAATTATCTGAAGTGTTTTCGATTAATCCGTTATTATGTGAGCGGATATAATTCTGGAGGGTTAATTTCCAATGCCTATAGGATTTTTCGGAATTAGGGCATGTAGGTTCCACCTCGAATCTGTCGGGACGTAAGATTCGATCCATTATTTTTTTATTTTTTTTTTTTTTTTACAGTTAATAAAATTGAAGTGAATAGTATCAGTAAGTAAAGAATTGCCTTTTAGAAAGGTTTTATTAACTGTAAAATACACGTACGCTCTTGAAAGGATTGAGCGGGAAAATGAAACAGAGGGAGCTTTTATTATGAATGTCAATCCCAAGGGGGATAACTCTTAACAACAAATTAAATCATAACACTGATCATTAGTGAACATTTTTAAACATGATTTTTTTTACATGAACTGATGCATTATGGTCAGGGTTTTTTTTTTTTTATTTTTTATTTTTTTTTTTTTTATTTTAACTTTGTTGCAAATTGAACCTATTTCACACAAATTTTAGATACAATTGATATTTGGTTAAGACCAACAATCAATTTTATCGAAAATATTGTTTTGGCAATTTGGTTTCAGTTACTACTGACATTGTTTTATCAATGTGTTATTAAAGAAACATGTGATTGGTTAACAAAAAATAGGCAGGGTACAAATTACTAAGGCAGCAGTTGTGATGTCAATGTTCGAGTTTGAAGCTTGTGTAACTCTAAAGGATCTAAAAAAAAAAAATCAATATGTTTTGTAAATGTAAAGAAATTAGATATAATAACATTAAAAAAATGTTATTTTTCAACATAATTACATTATTATCATCATCATCATCATCTGCAAAAAGAATAAATAAATAAAAGCTATTCGACATTTAGGTAAGGATGGAAATTAAATATTCAGGTACTGTATTAACACTACTAAAGAAGCAAGTATAAACTAATTTATTTTATGAATTTATTGAAATAATTTAATTTTATAATTATGTATATAGACTTTAAATATGTAATAGAATATCATTGGGATGTTTTAAATTTTATCAATATAAATTTAAATTATAGTCAAGATTATCTGCTCTTTTTAACTTCCGGTTCTTCTCTCCACAGACTAGATGATGATAACAAGCAAGATATGGTCCCTTCTGATTAATGATTATCTTCTTTGAGATAATGTGAAAGCCCCCCCCCCTTACTCATGTTAAGAATGTCTCTTGTCCACGTGAAAATGTCTAAATATTGAGACAAAGGGATGACAGAAACTGGAAGTCAAAAAGAGTAGACAATTTGCACTATAACCTAAATTCATCTTGTATTCAGTCCATTCATTTATTTAGAATTCAAGTAAGCATGAAATTTTCTAACAAATATCTATTCCTTCTAGTTATACACATTTGTTGGTCTGTTTAATAGACTGTCAGATTCTAACTTTTGTACACTCCCCTTTTATTGAAAAGAAACAAAACTAGAAATTTTTATATTCCTTTTAAAATATTTGAACAGGATTATGGGAAATTATAGATCTTGATATCTTTCCATTTCAGATAATTTGAATGTTTGCTAAAGATAATTTCAGAATGATACTTGATTTCTTACAGGCTGGTGAAGGTCAATTTGGCACCGATGAGTCTCAGTTTAACAAGGTCCTGTCTTTGAGAAGTTTTCCCCAACTGAGGGCTACTTTTGAGGCTTATCAACGCATTGCAGACAGAGACATCATGGAATCTGTCCGCCGCGAATGTTCTGGAAATATTGAAACAGCTTATCTGGCCATCAGTAAGATTAATTTTAATATATTACAATATTTGCATTTGTGAAATTCTTATAGTAATTACTTTGTTTCAGTGTTGTAAATTATTATTATTATTATTATTATTACTAAATCTGAGTTAATCTTTTTTTTTCCCTTAGGATTGTTTGACACAAAATATGTACATATTATTTGGATTCTTTGGAATACTGTTCTCATCTTGAGTGTCATTTTCATAATGTTTCGGTCAATGTAAACTTTTACCTTATTCAGGTGTAGCTTGTTGAATTCTGGAATGTTTCTGCCAGACTCTGGAATCTGGATGGAATTTCCAACGGAATTCTTTATTTACTTCATGGGGGTAGCATGCTCTCATTCCATCAGCTATGACTGGATAGAGGTCCTAGATAATTCGCAATTGTATTTTTCAGTCGCCCTCACTGAGAATTGGGCCTTCAACCTTCAGGAGGTCATTTTTACAATTGATATATTTTAAGTACTCTAATCACTACGCCAAGGGTCCACTAGGATCTGTGGCATAGTGGTTAGAGTACTTTAAAAAAATTTAGAAGTTGAAGGGTGAATACGTGAAGTTATGACTACCATTCTACAAGAGTTTCTTGTGAAATCAGTTGATGCAATTCTTGATCAACTTGAAAGCTGGTGATGAATGAAGGCACCTATATTGAATTTTAATTAAAAGACCATGCATTATACTTTCTTTTCATATTCATTAATTGTATAAATTATGTTTCAAAAATTAAATGTATATATTTTAAAATAGGAAGTTACTTTTCACTCATCCTATATATATATATATATATATATATATATATATATATATATATATATATATATATATATAATTTTTACTCATTCTTAAATAGCAATATTTAATTGATTGCTATTTACTAATTTATATTCCTATACTTTCTTATACTACTATTTATTTTAACTTTATTAGTAAATGTTACTATTACTCAATTTTTGCCTTTTCTTTCTCTACTTCTATTTTAGAAATTTTCATCTCTATTTTATGAGAGATAATACTTTAAAACTCTATAAACTCTAAACCTCCTTATGTTGAATATTGCTGAATATTGTTTAATTCTCCCCTCCCCACCCAAATAACCCATAATTGACAAGATGTCATTGTGTTTTCCATTTTCTTGTTTATAATGTAAACGTCCTAAAATTTTCCCCTTATTGTACCCCTTTGTTTATCTAATATACTTACTTGCATTGATATAGCCCTTATACAATTTTTTCTGGGTAAATTATATTTACTTTTCTTTAAACCTATCCATTTCATGATTTGCCATATAGACATTTCTGAAAGACGTGCATTTGTTTAAAAATTTCTGTTTGAAAAGGCAAATATTGATTTAAAGGTTTTGCATACATTTCATTATACAATTAAGATTTAATCTTTCTCTAAGGTCATCAGATCTAAGCCTGTCTTTAAGACTTCCATTACATAACCACCATATCATTTTTTTTTTTTTTTTTTACATGGGGGTCATTTTTCCTTCATGCAATGCATATCCCCAACCTTCATTGGTCAGGTTGTTTCATTTTCATATATTGTCACACTGCATACACATCGATTGAAATCAAATTTGTATTAAACCAAATTATGCTTTCCAATTTCAGCGTCTCGTACCTCCATTTTCAAATAAGAAAGATGTTTGTAAATCCACATTCTAAATAGTTCTATTGATCGTCTCATTCCTGCTTTCTATATTTTTCTATTTTGCAGTCAAAAGTGTGAAAGATATCCACACGTTCTTTGCTGAATGCCTCTACAAATCTATGAAAGGAGCTGGCACAAATGATTCCACTCTCATCCGAGTGGTTGTTAGTAGGTGTGAAGTAAGTAGAAATTGATGGTTCCTCTCCAGAATTCTCCCAATATTAAAAAAACAAAAATAAAGAAAAATCTGTATTATGTATGCACCTGTGATGAAACAAAAATATCATGTTCCAAAAATGGCATAAATTGATGAAGTGGTTTTATTTTTAAATAAGAAAATCAAATTTTATGAGTGACAGAAGAGCAGTTATTTGCCATTTTGACAACAATTTAACATGTATGTAAATTATACAGAACTAAATTGATTTCTGTACATGGTTTTATTAGCTCATTCTCTGCGTTTTCAAACAGTTTAATAAAACTTGAAAGAACAGAAAAAATACCTTTGAAACTATGTTTAATATGCAAAGATCTTTATTAAAAAGCATTAAATATTTTTCTTTTTTTACTTTTACTTATTTTATTATTAATTTTGGATAGTAAAATATCCATCATCAGAGAAAGTTTAAAAAAAAAAAATAATGATAAAATTAATTTTTTTTTTTTTTAAATACTATGTAATGATGAATATTTTACTATCGAAATATTTTTTTAAAAGTCAAGATAAAAAGAGAAAAAAAATCTTATGGATTTTAATAAAATATTTGCATCTTAAACAGGGTTTCAAAGACATTGTCTTTTTTTTTTTTTTCCAAAATTTATTAAAGATGTCAATTTTATTTTTAGTTTAATAATTATACCGAAATTTGACTAGTTCTGACAAACTCTTTTTACTCAAATCCATGAAAATATTTTTTCTTGGGTTCTCTATCGTCATTGTCTTTACTAAACCCTCTATTCTATGATATTAGGCTAAAACAAACTTTTTTACAGAATTCTTTGATAATAAAGCAAACAAAAGTTCAAGGTCATCAAAATATATTTGTTGCTTTCTCTAACCATAGATAATTTTTATTGCAAATCAATACACTTGATCCTATTTTCAATTTCCTAAATTCTTATAACAATATTTCAGTGTATTCAAATCTTGCAATTGCTGAAATATCTCAAGAATACATTGCTTTTCCCATCTGAACTTATTTGCAACATCTGGCGTTGGACACACAATCTCTGATTCTTTGGGATTTAAGAGTTGTAATCAGATTTTTTATTTTCAGTTAGCAAAATTTTTTCCACTGTGTGGTTTTTGATTTATGCTGATCATATTTATTTATCTTTATTTGATCTATAATTTGAAATAACAGCCAACATTTGCAGGATATTGTGTGGGTCCTCCATCTTGGCTATCAAAGGAGCTCCTGAGGATCATAAAGCTCAAATCTTTCTTGTCAGCACATCAACTTTTATATTTGTTTTTAATTGATTTAATAATTTTTTTTCTTTTCATGCTTTTGTTAGTGCATGTTGAAATATTAGGCCCAGGCTTATTTTACCTCTGATCCTATCATAGATATAGTGTTTATCCATATCATATGTAGAAATAAGTGTATTATCACTAGCGGTATGATAACAGCATATTCTCTCTCCTGTTTTGACTCTCAGGTATATATCCATTAATATCTTACATTTTTATGTAGAGTGATATGGTTCTTGGTTGATTGTGTCTAACTATGTCAGATACTCAACAGTAAAAACAATGAAAAGAATATTCTGTGATCATAGCCCTAATTATCACACATATTGTATGTGCTAGATGTTTACAATAATGTTGATCAGTATTTGTTTCAATGGTCTATAAGTCAGAAACCAAGAATTTCCAAACGTACATGCATGTATCATACATATATAGACATTAATTTTCTTGCTTTTAGTTTCATGTGAGTGATAGTCATCACTGATTCCAAGATCCCCTGACAGAAATATTGAGCATTACTTTATTTCTAATTATTTTTTTTATTTATCTATATAATCTGCAAACAGCATAATCACATTGACATGCCGGTTCTCGTTGATCACCAAAGTTTAGCAATGTTGAGCTTGGCTAATTACAGATGGGTGACCATTTAAAAATACTAGGCTCGGTATGTTTTCAGGTAAATGGTCATGTATAATACATCAGGAAGATAGACATCCCCACCTTGCATAGTTTTAGTTCAGTCTGGAGCAAGAAGTAGCACCCGTTAACTTTCCTCTGATATTCTGGAGGGTTGCCATACAAAGGGTAGATGGTGTTCCTCAGTCATGATGAAGGCAAGAGGGTCTCTGTTGAAAAAGCAAATGAGATGGAGGGAGCCTGTTAGCAATCTTCTGATCCCACCATGACATTTTCATTAAATGAGGTACTTCTTTTTAAACAAAGAAAATATTCCCTTGATGGTCAGACTTCGTCCAGAGATACTTTCAGTTCTGTGTACTTCTCTCATCCTTTGGACAAGCATCCATCACTTTCAAAGTCTGCCACATGTCTTCACTGGCTTTGCATCACATGTTTATAGCACCAAAGAATCGTAAATGTCAAAGAGTGTCATGAAAGTCAGAATTTTTGGCAATAAATTCTAAAAAAGCATTTCTTGCAAAACATGAAAATGGTTAAACAAAATGTTTTTGTTTTTTTTTATAAACTTTAAAAATTATGGTACAAGTGTCATCTTGTTCTCTCTATTTGGTCGCCACATCAGCCGGCTCTTAATACATGGCACTAGACACAGCTGCCAGACAGTCAGGCTTACTTTCGCAGGAGTAAGAGGAAGAGACTTGTGTAGTTGTCAAGCATAATTTCCCATGGAACACATCTTTTCCTTTTTCTTCTCATCACCTTCCTTCTGATCTTTATGCCTATAGCTGCATTCCATTCCGTGACGTCACTCCTTAAAATACTGACTCAGCACATGAGTCATCATTATGTAATCAATTCTCAAAGTGCACTTTTATAAACTTTACGAAGTAAAATATAAAAAATTAATTTCAATTAAAAAATAAATAAATAAAAATTACCTTCGATTTATTTTATCTTATGTACATTTTTGTTGTATATTTTTTTAAAACTTTAGTTGAAAATTATATATCTATATCATTAATTGCCAAATAATCGATAAATTTAGTTTTTTTCGTCTTTTAATTCATTATTTTAACCTAAAATCTCTGGTAATAAATTCTATTTTCATGCATGCTTGGTGCTTTTTGTTGTTGATCCAAACTTGTTAATTCTTACAAATGCAATGTTTGAATTAACTACAATTTCATTTAAACTAGTTCACTTCTCTTTCTGGTTTCATTTTTTTTTTTTTTTTTTTTTTTTTTTTTTACATATTTTCTCATTTATTCTTTTACAGATTGACATGATGCAAATAAAAGATTCCTTTGAAAGAGTTTACGACAAAGAGCTGAGTAAATTTATAAAAGGTGATTGTAGTGGAGATTATAAAAAGATGTTGCTGGCTCTGATCGGTGAGAGGTAAATTTATCGATTACCTCATCAACAGAAAAATGTTAAAAGAAAGAATTAAAGATCATCTCCAAAGAAACATTAAACTCCTTAAAACTTTAAAATATTATATTAAAAAAGAATTGCATGTTTTACATTTTTATTATTTTTTTATTTTTTTTGTGTTTATTTTAAGAAAATTAGTTTTAAAACATTTCTTTGATCCAATTCAACCATTTGTATTGTTTAAAAACAAATCTGGCACTCCTCAAATGCTGTTTTATAAGCAAAAATTTAAAATATATTAAAATATATTGTGTACTTTGCTTACAAATAAAAGACTATCACTTTTACAAATTATTTTTGGTTGTTTATTTCTTTTAAGCTATTGTTTGCTGAAGTTCAATCCCATACAGGGAGTTGAGATCTTAGTCTGAAGAGACTTCATGTAGCGCATTTACTTTTCATTAGAAAAAAAAAAAAAAACTGACATAAATAACTTTAAGATGGAAAGAAATATACAGGGCATTGTGCATTATTAACATTAATTGTCTGGTTATTAATTTGAACAATTGCGAATGAATCTTCAATTAGATTTGCCTTCTGTATTCATAGCTATTCCATTTCGATCTATGTTCAAATAAGTTTTATCATTATCCAAAATGTGAGTGCATTTTTTGCGACACCTTATATCTTTTAAATGTGAAGAAACTCATTTTTAGCCAACCAATACATCTCTACTTATATCCAAATTATCTCGTCAGAATCATACTGGCCAATGAAGAGCATGCTTTCCTGTTCTAGAAATCAAAAATCCTATTCCACCCACCTCAGAAATTGTTTTTTTTTTTTCTGGCATGACATTCAAAACCATTTGAAACCATCTGACCAACTGCCTACTTTAACAAACCCTGGTTGCAGTTATTTTAAACTCTCACTTTTGGTCACAGAGTTGTCTGGACATAATGGTCATTAATTTGGACATTGACAAACATGATTCTTCAATTACATTTATCTTATGTATTTGATGCTATTCCATTTCACCTTGTTAATAAAAGGTTTTATCGTCATGTGAAGTATGAGTACATTTTTAGACACCCTGTGTTTGTACAATATGGAATTAATTTCAATAGCAATGTTCCTTCTTTATCTACAAAAAGCAAAAGTCAGTGTACATAAAAATGACGTCTGTATTCAATATTGAATTTGGTAGGAAAAAATCCAAGCTCTGTTATTGAAAAAAAGAACAAAGCAAAATGAAAGAAAATAGATTTTATTTTTAATCGTTTCAAATTCTATTATACTTAACAAATGTACACCCACCATCAAAAATGGTGGGAAATAAGAAATTATGCTGCATCAGTGTCCATACTAATATTCATATAAACTATAGAATTATGTCAGTGATTAAATTTTTTGGTTCTTGCGCAGAATCTCCACCCCATATTAAATAAAAATAAAGAAAAATCTCATGACGAAATGAAAATATATCCCAAAAATCATGTAAATTGATCAATTAGTTTTATTTTTATAAAGAAAATCATTTGTAAGCGATTAATAGAAATTCGTAAGCATTATAGCATAAATCTAATAAGTATGAATTATCTTATTTTCAAGATGGCAAACAGTTGCTATTCAATTTCTTATTTAAAAAGAAAACTACTCAATTTATGTGATTTTTTTTAAATAAGCTATTTGCGTTTCATGAAGAGTATGTATATGATAGAGATTTTTTTTTTAATATATGGAGAATGTTGGATTAGAACCGATTTTTCGTATTAAAATTAGCATTTCTGAAAACCTAACTAAAAACAAAAACACACCATTGAATTTTAGCGTGAAGGCTTTTTTTCAGAATTCGTCAAGTTGGAGTTTGCCTAACTTGATATTTGCTTTTCCTCATTACTGTCAGATCTATTCTCTGCTTTGATTCCAGATTGTTGGACATTAGTCTACTAGTCTCCGTCAATCCACTGTTTATATACCTTATTATAATATAATATTACAAGAACTGCAGTTGTGTGAAACTCTTCATGCTGACTGTTTTCCTCCTATCTTTTCAAAACTAAAGACCTATAGGCATCTTTTTTGTGATAATCATTTGTTCTTGTTAGCTCCTTACATCAAGTGGCTTCATACCTTGTCTGGAGTGGATTTCCATAAAAAATTAAATGTTTCTGTTGGTGTGCAGGGTGGGTGGGTGTTGAGGGGTCATGCTGTATAACAGAGATAAATTTATAAACAAATAAATACACATTGACCTATAATAGAGTCAAGGATGAATATGTAATGATTTATGACAGTGTCACTAAGAATGTCAAAAAGTGGAATATTTCATGAAGAAAATAAAAGTTACGACTGGAATTATTTTGTGAAGTGCTTGTTCACACAAATTGACCTCTCAATTATTTATGAGTAGGCTTACTTGTATATTTAAAAAAAATAAAAAGATTGCATCAGTGAAAGAATATAAATCGGTGCTTCTGTGTTTAAATAACAAAAAAATATTGAATTTCAAATAAAACCTTGGTAATTGTCATGTTGCAAATAGGAACATCTCCAAAAATTATGCAAAACGATTAGGTAGAAAATTAATTAGTCATGAAAAAAGACATTTGTAAAATCTACCGATTTGGTTTCCAAATCTTCCGATTCAAATTTGAGAGTTAACAAGGAAGGTTTATTAAGTTTTCAATTCCTCGGAAATCTATTGCTAAAATTCAATCAGTTATTTTTTATAAAAAAAAATTAAAAATTAAAACAATTAAAAAGGCTATTTTTAAAGTCATTTTGAAAAAATTCACAAATTGTATATATTATGTTTATTTTTGTTTTCTGAATAAATTCTGTCTGCTACACATGGTGCTTCAACTGAGTTACTTCCCCTTTGCTCATTTCACGTGACCCAATATGTCCACCTTAGCATGGAACCTTATCAAAGTATTTTTATCCTTATTGGAACTGTTTTTCACAAATAATTAATTTTCTTCCTTATCATTTTCCATCATTTTTGGATATGTTACTATTTGCGGCATGACAATTACATAGGTTTAACATTTGTTTTTACTTGAAATTCAATTTTTGTTTTTCGTTATTTAAGTATAGAAGCACCTATAAATCAATATTCAATAAACTTTCAATCTGTGAATGAGAGGGGGGAAAATTTATAGTTAACGTTAATGTTATTTCCTAATGTTTGCAGTGTGATGTAGAAGTTATGAAATTATATATTAAATTAAATACCATCTATTATAGATAAGATTACCATGTATTATTTTTATTATTTTTTCAGGGGAGGGGGGGGTACCGTCTATCAAGACCTAAAGGTTAGTCAAGGATAAGGGCTAATGAGCGTCAGGTGGCCGGTGAGATAAACAGTGATGATCAGTCATCATGGAACTCTAATAGGGTTAGTTTATTTAAGAGGACAGCTCAACAAGAACTTGTTTTCATTAGATTTAAGAACAACAATATCATAAGCTGGGAAGCAACCCCACAGTATTGTTTCATAGACGGATAGTTCTAGGAAAGAAACTTTGCTCATGGAATTTTAGTTTAGTTTTAGCCACAGATAGAGAATAACAGATATTGTTGAGCTGCTGTAGCTAGACAAGTGTCTGTTGTGAATGTTCTGGGGGGGGGGGCACAAATAGAAGCTCAGTCGAGCACCTGCTATGAAAATAATCATATAGCAGAGATAGATTCACAATGTCTCTTCTATGAGGAAGGGGAGGAGAAAAGAATCTTGACCACTAAATTTTGAAGCCATATATTTATCAGTAATCTTAATTACAAAGCTGGTCACTTGCAACAGATTTTTGTTTTTGTAAAAAAAAAAAAATAAATGAAAATGTAGAAAATTTAAATAATATACCACCATGATAAAACGTATTAACTGAAATTCAAAAACACAACTTGGGGAATTCAGAATAACAATGAAACAATACCTATATATCAATATGATAATGTGTGTTATTTTGTGTGCCATGCTTACATTTTTTTTTTTTTTTTTGATTGTTGTTTAATTGTTATGACCTTTCATTTCTTGTAATAAATAATTTTACCAAGAGTTTTGGTTTTGATTCTAGCTGAAGAAATTCGAGTTTATATATTGTTTTCTTCATAAGTTTTGGTTTTGATTCAAGTTGGTGCACCCAAATCATATGGATACATATTTTTTTAAATCACAACTTTATAATATATAAAAAATCAATAGAAAATTGACTATGTATATATATATATATATATATATATATATATATATATATATATACAAAATCTGCATAAATTAAAATATCATATTTAAGCATATTTTATGACCGGGCTATGCCGGGCGTCCCTACTAGCTTAGACAAATACTTTTGCAGTTTTACCAAAAGAGCTACAATAATATCAGGGCGCCTCCATTTATGCTGAACTATCACAGAATGCCAACATTCCATATGAAAGAGTCTGCTGTGGAATTTCCACAAGTCCCACTAGTTAAATCTAATTCAAACAAACGATAATAAAATTAAATAAATGACTGAGTAAACATTATCAAATGTAAAAATGAAAAAAAATCAATATTTAAATATTTGAAGGGGTGCTTAGTTTCTAATGCAGCATTCTAGTAAATCGATCACCTATTTTAGAACCACTCAACGTTTTTAGGGCAAATTTTGCGAATTTAGCCTTGTTTGTTTTTTTTTTTTTTTTTTTTTTTTTTTTAAGTAGTTTAACCTGCTTTTGAATTTTGCTAAAAAAAAAAAAAAAATGGGCTAAATTCGTGAAAATTGATCTAAAAAACCGTTGTTCTATAATGGATGATCAATTTACTAGAACATTGCATTAGAAACTGAGCACTCCCTACAAATATTTAAATATTGACTTTTTTTTTTGATAATCTGTTAGACTAGTGTCCATTTGATAATAATTTGCTGAAAAATATTGAAAAAAAAGATGAAAATAATAAAGAGAGGGGGCAAGATTCTTCAGGTCCGCCAAAAATTTTAAAAGTGAAAAACAAAAAAATATTTTGCTTTAACTATACATCAATAATGAGTAAAATAAGCTGATTCGCATTTACCAGTTTATTAATCCTTTGTTTGTGCATGATAGCAGGCCATCTGCAGGAGTTAGAATTCAGATCTATATGGCTCATTATAGTTTGTTGAAGAAAAGGAAAACTAAATTTTTTTTATTTTATTCCAAGTAAAATCTATGAATTGACTTATGAATAAAAAAAATACATAGTTTAAAGATCTTTGAAAATCTATTCCTATTTACTTATCTACTTACAAGGGCAGTCAAACAAAGTCTTTTTTTTTTCTTTTTTTTTTATGTAGGGAAAAAAGTGGGGAACTTTGGATTGAGACTAAAATTAAAATTTGCTCTTAGCCAAAAGGCCAGGAAATATATATATATATATATATTTTTTTTTGTAGAAATTAATAAAAAGATCAAAACCAAAAGCAACAACCTGAGAATGCACACGTGTTCGCTTTGTCCTTGGGAAGGTCATGAATAAATATTTCTGAACACCACCTTAAAAAATGTTTAGATAACGAAAGGTCAAAAAAATATTTTGGAGGTCACTGATAACAATCAGCATGACATCAATAAGGTAATTGTCCTATTTGGTCAACTGGGTTGAATTTCATAGTTTAGTGTTTGAATTCCATTACAATGTAATTGGGACTTGTAAAAGTGCTTCAAAGGCAAGATAAAGAATGCAGTAAATGTCAAAGATTGATGACTCTTATTTGGTTAAAGATGTGCCATCTCGGCTCAAATAATTTGGATGTTTTTGTAGTTTTATTTAAACTAGGTTTACTTTCAAAACACCATTTCAAAATTTAGACAGTTCAAAATCAGGCAAATGCTCAATATTTTTTAAAAGTGCCTAAACCCTCGTTAACCCAACTCAAGCAGTAAAAAATATCCAAGACTTTACTGACTTCTAAAACTCTTAAAAGTAATTTTTTTTTTTCTCATGTTCAATTCTAACAAGGCATATCACCACTTGGACATAAGGGGCTACTATTTATAACCATGCCAAGAAAAGATTAACAAGATGTTATTTTACGTTACATTTAAACTTCTGCATATCAGTAGTCAGGGAAGCAGGCAGTAGGAAGGGAATTCCAAAGTATAACTTTCAAGGGAAGAAACTATTAAAGAAGAAAGCTTTCTGGCATTTAGGGACCTCAACAGTGAAGGGGTGAGATTTTTTTTTTCTAAGCGGTTTGTCAAGGATATGTACATCGAGGGGACACAAGTGCAAGTAAATACTGAAAATGTATACATAATATATTATATCACCTTATAATATTATGGGCTGCAGAATAATCCAATTTCAACGTGGTGCTGGATGTTTTGCTTGTCATCTTTAAAGAGTTTTTAGTGTTTTTGACTTGCCATTATTCTCATCTCTCTTTAACTACCTTTCTTTCTTTTCATTTTGTTTCATAATACTGTGTTTTTAATAATATTTCATAGTCTCTTCAAAGCAGACAAATAAACCTAACAATATTTTTCATTAAAAGTTATGAAACGTGTAAGATGATAAAGGAAAAAATGTAGGCGTTCATCAAAATCAAACAAAAATTATGATTGGGATAGATTCTTTCCTTTGGTCATTGAGATTTAACCAATCAATAATATTATATTATATATATATATATATATATATATATATATATATATATATATATATATATGAGCAAACAGTTAATAAAATATGTTAAAAAACACTTTGAAATGAGTTAAAAACACATTTAATCTGAAAAGGAAACACTAGATAAATGGATAGTCCTTAATCCGCGGAGTTTTAAAGAAATACTTTCCTTCTCATCAGAGGGTAGGAATTAGCAAAATGCGGGATCGGATTTTGCATGCAGAAGTATTTGATGAAACAACAAGTAAGTCAAAGCTCTTACTTGAAAACAAAAAACAAGTTTTATCTAGTGTTTCCTTTTCAGATTAAATATGTTTTTAACTCATTTCAAAGTGTTTTTTAACATATTTTATTAACTGTTTGCTCATATTATAAGCTCTATTTCCTATTTGGTTTTATCGAGCTTTTACATCTGGCTGAGATAATTTTATAAATATTAATTCTTTAATATTTATAATATACTTTAATTGGATTATTTTGGTAAATTTAATTGTAATTTTTATTTTTATATATATATATATATATATATATATATATATATATATATTAGTAAGTTTTGAAAATACATATGACAATTAAACTACACAGAAATTTTTGCATTTCATCTTCGCATAGAATCCATGTTGCTTCATGTTTTTATATATCCTTGTGGTACTAGGTTTTCTAAACAGCCAATCAGATTCTTAGTTATTCACACACCCATTTATTGTAGCCAATGAGCACGCACATTTGTTTCTTTGTTGTTTTAGTGAGGACTTTTCTTTTCTTTGTAATTGGATATGACCTAGTTTTATTTGGATGTTTATTTACATTTTATGTTATACTAACATATTTTTTTACATATTTGTTTATTTATTAATTACCAGCCTGGGTTCCCGGGTGTTTGGAGGTGTGTGTTGAGCTAAAAAAAAGTTGTAGTAGGCAGGCAGGCTCGAATCCGTGACGCGAAATTCAAAATGATACCGATCTTGTGAAAATCCGTCGCCTCTGTCAAAAGTTTTAGGCAGATATGCATACATTCATACAGACATTTAAACAGACTGGTGAGATTCATATTAAAGATTATTATAATAATGATCGTTATTTTTGTTGTTATTAGTATTAGTAATTCATTTTTTCAACCCCGTGACGAATCCCCGCAAGGATGAAATGCTGAAAATTCTTTGTAGCTTAATTGCCATATATATTTTCAAAACTTACCTTGTTCTACTTACTTATTGAGCACTGTCAAAGTAAATATTGAAAATATTTACATAAAATTTTATGTAGATACATAATATTTAGATATTTACACACACACACACATAAGCAGCACTATTTACCCAATTGATTTTTATAACTTATTCCTAGATGTCACATTTTATACATATTGTTCATAAAACATTTATAGCAGTTTAAATTATCTTAAAACAAAATAAATAAAAAAGCAAATATGTACGATCAACAACAGCAATATCTTTTTTTAAATAATCTGATTAAATATTTTATTCCTTTCTCTCGTTGCTACAACTCACAATGTTTTCAAAAAAAAAAAAAAAAAACTATTGAAGACATTAACAATTGTTTGATTTTCCCATGAAAGATTTTTATCATTAAACAAACGATGATGGAATTCTTTCTTTTGGATTATAAGTTGCTATTGGCTTCCAACACAGCAATGGCTTCAATTTCCACACGAGCAGCCTTAAAATAAAATAAAATTAAAGAAAATTATTATTTTCCCCACAAAAAATAAAAACAAAAATACTAAGAGCATTATGTTTTTTTTTATTTTTGAGATGAGGATTAATAAGACATTATTTGGACTACTGTTCTCATCTTGAGAATTATTTGCACAACGTTTCAGTGGTTTCATGGCTGATGGAATGAGAACATTCTACCCCCATGGATTAAATAAAATGTTCCATTCCAAATTCTGTGCAGATTCTCGAGTTTGATGGAAAGATTTCATGGTGTGACAATATATGTCTGAAGAAGTTAAGAGGTTGTATCAACTGAAACGTGAAAATAACCTTTCAGATGAGAATAGTCATTCAAATACAACACATTTACAACAAACCAAAAGGTTTTTCTCCAATAAACACAAGTCAATTCAATGAAAACAAATCGTGTGTATATTATTTAATTATTGGAATTCTTTGAGATGAGTAATTTGTATATTTTATTTATTATTTATTTGTGGATAAAGGCTAGAGGAATAGTTGTCCAAAATGTTGTGAAACACCAACTATAAAAATGAGGATAATAGTCCGCAAATAAATAAATTAAATGTGTATATGTGTGCCAGCATGTACAATTTTATGTATTCTGGCATAAAAAAACATAAAATAACTTACAAATCTGACAATTTCTTCCCCCAAATTCCTACTGCACCTCTTTAAGCAAAATAATAGTTCACAATGAAATTAAATTTGTATTTAGAAGAATTAAAATGACAATATTTTTTTAAAACTTTCATTCTGTTTAAACAAGACGAAACCAGTTTTATAGCAGCACAAAAAGAATACCAGTCCCAGGACAGGTCGAATTAATTCAATTAAAAAAAATCTTTTAAAAATTTAAAAAAAAAAAAAAAAAAAAATTTTAATCTTAAAAAATTTTTTAATTAAAAAAAAAAATTTCTTTTAAAACGATGTTTTTTTTTAAAATCTAAGATTATTTTAAAAAACAAATAATTTTTTTAAAGAGTGTTTTACTACTTTAAACAACTCACGTAGAAACAAGAAAAACACACACACAAGAAATTATTACATAATTTTGTTAGTATAAAGATTAATAACAAAATAAGAGAGAATTATTTTAATAGAAAAAAATATTGGCAAATAACGTCACCTTGGGCAATGCTCCTACTTGATAAGCAGCACGTGCAGGGAAGTGTTTAAGATTAGAGAAGTCTGAAAATAAGAATAACGTTTGTTACATGTATCATGGCAGAAAACAATTTCTGCAATTAGTTAATCAACAAGAAATAAAAAGCCAACAATTTACGGTTACATAAGATGACAAATTTTAAAATGAGTTAACAACTTCAAGATATAAAATTTAATTTAAGATAAAGCTGCTTTCAGGTCTGCCAGCAATCACTGTAAAAGAGTAAGAAAAAATGCAAGAGAGCTATATGCCCAGTCTGTTAAATCCAAGGTAGCTGATCAACGGCTTGGATCCCACCAGTTTTGGCAAATAACAAATAGGATCCTGAACAGAAGTGTGCGTTCTATCCCAACCATTATCAATGGACCAGAGGTCATCTCGTCAGCGTCAGACAAGGCCAAACTATTTGCAAAGAACTTTGCAGCTAATTCTACCCTATGCGACGAAGGCCATCAATACCCATATTTCCTCCTATAACACAGAACAAGCTAGGTAACATACAAATATCCGTGCATGAGGTCGCCAAGCTAATAAAGAACCTAGATTCCAGTAAAGCAACTGGCCCTGATGGCATCCCAATTATAGTATTAAAAAAGCTTCAACCGGAACTTGCTCCCATACTTACGAAACTATTTAAGTGCTGCCTTAAGGAGAAGTGCTTTCCGACTCCCTGGAAGACCTCATCAGTTTGCCCTGTATTTAAGAATTCAGGTGATGTCATCTCCCTCTCAATACAGACCTATAAGTCTCCTGTGTGTTATGAGTAAGTTGCTGGAATCCATATTAAATAGAGAAATAGTCAACCACCTCAGCAGAAATAACCTTCTTAGTGACACACAATATGGTTTCCGCTCTGCAAGATCTACTGCAGATGTGCTGATGGTTATATCCCACAGGATTAGTGAATCTCTTGACAAAGGCTTCCTTTCTAGGGCAATTGCTCTTGACATATCAAAGGCCTTCGACAAGGTATGGCATAAGCGTCTACTTCACAAAATTTCCAGCTACGGTATAACTGGAAATGTTTTCTCAATTATTAAATCATTTCTCTCCGATAGGCTCATAAGAGTAGTGGTAGATGGACAAAAATCGGAGGCCTGCAATATAAATGCTGGAGTCCCTCAGGGGTCAATCCTGGGCCCAACTCTCTTCCTGATCTACATCAATGACCTCCCTAAACACATACTTAAATCATTCGTTGACATCTATGCTGATGACACGACCATCTACGGCAACACATCAAAGGCTGTAAATGACAGAGTTCTCTCTGATTCTCTCTCCTTTGATCTCGAGCGCGTGGTTCAGTGGGGGAAGATGTGGCTAGTTACCTTTAATGCATCCAAAACCAAACTCCTATCCTTACATCATCAACGCTCTGATCCCCAGCTGGCATCAATTGTGATAGATGGCTCTCGTCTGGGTGAGGCCCCGTGTTTTGACAAGCTTCTGGGTTTGACCTTTACTCCTGATCTGAAATGGAACACGTACATCAAGTCTGTTGCCAAGGTCGCTGGAAAGATGGTGGGATCCTTCTACCGCTCCAGAAGATATCTCACTACTGATGCAATTCTCTATCTATATAAAAGCCAAGTACGTCCAAGGATGGAATACTGTTGCTATATCTGGGCAGGAGCTGCTAAAAACAGCCTATCCTGCCTTGACAGAGTACAAAATAGACTTCGTGGCTTAGTGGGGGATGCCCTTTTCTCTACCCTGCAACCTCTCTCCCACAGAAGAGACGTTGCGAGCCTGTCCTTGTTTTATCGTTATTTCCATGGCAGATGTTCGTCCAATCTCTGGTCCCCCCTCGCCAATCTTTCACAAAAAACACCCGTCTAGCTGAATCCACTGTGAAAAATTTCCCCCACTCTTTATCTGTGCCTAAATCTAAATGTAGATTCCATGAACAAAGCTTCTTTCTTAGAACTGCACGCCTGTGGAACTCTGTTCCGTCTGCCTGCTTCACACCTGACTACAACTTGGATGTCTTCAAGTCCAACGTTAACAAATTCCTAATGAACCGCCCTCTTAAGTAAACACTTCATCAAATCTCCACACTAACATACTGTACTTGCAATAACCCTTATCCCTGAGTGGCTTCCGGGCCTTGATAAGTGGTGATCACTATGTAAAAAAAAAAAAATAAAATAAAATAAATAAAGTATTTTCAATCAAAGACATTAAAAAACTTTTCTCTTCATGATTATTTTAAGGATAAAAAATATTTAACAGGCGTTTAAGTAAAAGTTGCAAGGTAAGACCGTGGCCTTGATATGGGTCAGTTTAAAACCATCCAAATGTCACAGGCCAGCAAACACGGAAGGTCAGCATTTAAAGTATGAAATTAACTATTACATCTAAAGCTTAATGTATGTGATGGAACAATTCTACCCCCCCACCACCACACACACACAGATTCCAATACAAATAGAGATTCTATTCTAAATCCAGATTTTTTAAAAATCATTAAATATGTAGCTATAGAATTTTTGTTTTTTTAATTTTCAGATTATCTTAAAAACTCTTGTAATATGTTCATATTAAATATAAAAATACACCTGTGGTGGTAGTTTTAGTCTTACTGGTAGTTTAACATCAATAAATATTTATCATTAACACCAGTTTGTTTAAAAAAATAAAAAATTAATCGTTTTTGGCATCAGAAAATACAACTTTTTCTGATTCTCAAAACTGCTTAATACTTAATAATATATAATATTACCATCATTTTTTATTCAATACTAACTATAATTTCAGGATGGTTTTATAATAATTTTTAATCATTTTAACTATGGTAAAATTTTCAGATGAATACTTTATAAGAAAATTATTTTAAAATTATAAAAATGTTCAGATTAACTATTTATTAAAAAAAAGAAAAGAAAAAGTTGATAAGAAATTATAATCAAATTTCTATAGAAAAATTTTCAGATTAATTATTTAGGAGATAAAAAAAATATTCAATAAGACTTATTATTCTGAGCACATTTTAAGCTTGGGTGTCTTATATTATCAAAGTAATTGGTAAAATACATGCTACACTGTTTTAAGTTGAAGATTGTTATATTTATGCTGTAGTTATGTATAGAGAACCAGAGGTTCATCTTGCAACGTCCAAATAAAGAAAGGAATTGAAAATAGTTCATATTCATGTGGATACACCCAGCATTTCCCATGAAATCAATAAATACAAAAATGCTTATATTTTAACTCCATTAAAAAATACCACCACTTAAATATAAAGTTGTGCTTCATGAACATACGTGAATTCGCCAAGATTGCAAAAAGGTTTGTAAAAATAAAGACAAGAAGTCTTATTCTAACATTTAATAACTTTATTGGATTATTTTCGTTAATAGGTTTGTATAGAGAAAGAGTTAGTCGTGGAAATAGTAAACATGGATGGACTTAGATGAATGATTAGACAGAATCGTGGGAGTAGGAGAGTTGTGTGTACCACCTTGAAGTCCATGCATGGCAGTAGCTGTATTATTTATATTCATGTCTTAGTCAACCCACAGACCCAAAGGTATGAGTGAGTTCTGTTGAGTCTCAAGAGAGAAGTTGGGGATTAGACCATGCCACATGGAGTTATTGTCAACCTAAGATCGGGGAAGAAATAGAGAGAGTTGCCATGGTTTAACCTTTATGCACTTCATCACGTGTTCAGCTGCCAGAGAGATGACATCTGATTGGCAAGCCAGAAAGGAAGTGGACTGCTGCAACCAATCAGCAATGCTGTTATAAAATAAACATATTCAAAGTCTTAAGCAGCGAGTATATCTGTTCCTGCTGCTACAGGTTATAAAATCTAGAAATTAAGCAGTAGAATTTCCAACAGTTTGATTTCAACACCTTGCATAACACTCTGACTTTCATCTACTTCCCTACTAATATGTTAGAACCACTGACTTCAATCGTTTGCTTATCACCATCACATCTACCTACCAACGGGGTGTTGTCCTTCAAAGTATATTTACATATCAATTTCTTCCTCTTTCTGTTTTTGATCAATCCTAAGGTTGAAGTCTTCAGACTCAAAGCTTTTCATATATACTTGCCATTGTCACACATGTTAGTATTTTTACTTACATTTTGCATAAACTTCATTAACTTCTTTGAAGTCATTAATGTCAGCCAATAAAACTGTTGTCTTTACAACTAAAAGGATAAGAGAATAAAATGGATGAAGTATTTACAAAGAAATGACAGAGTTAAAAATTCTGGTGAAAACATTTACATATCAAGTAAAAAAAAATACATTTAATTAACAAGATACAGATTTTTTTTACAGAACAAAGGTTTTTGGTCAGTAAAATATCTAGAACTACTATAAACTCAGGAATTTCTTGGCATACCAGTAGATGGAGACATTTTTTAGTTGGTATTTTCTCAGAATTATAGACAAGAATAAACCGGATGGAAAAATGTAGTTTGGTTATAATTTTTATGCAAAATGCACAATGCTGTATGTTTAGTGGGTGAGTGAGGGTGGAGCATAAATCCATACTGCTGACAAAAGGCTGGTGATGGGAAAAATATCTGCCTCATAGTTTAATCACTCAAAAGTGATTGCCTCTTTAAGGCAAGGTTCCAGGCTATGATTGTGAGCCACTTTGAGATTTTACAAAAATTATTTCCATTCCAAATGGTGGGCTCCTATGGTCAGTCAGTTTTTATGTTCATCGATTATTAGCTGTTAAATCTTGAGTGGTTTTGTGATTAATTAATAAAAATTAGTAAAGATGACTTGGTACTCAAACAGAATAGAGACCATGTTATCATCAGCATATTCCGAGCAGGTTACGTAAACCACTGGAAGGTGCCAAAACAAAAAGTTTTGTAGTAATGGAAAATTAAGAAACTTTTAGAAAATCACAAAGAAAAAAGTTTAAATCAAGGGGAAAAAGAACACTTCTTGTATGTTAAGTTTCATGAATATTTATTTTATTTATAAAAAAACAATTTTATTTTTAATGACTTTTTTTAATGGATTTTTTTTTTTTTAAATATTTTTTTTCACCTACTCCTTTTCAATCATATCTAATATAGGTTAGGGTTAAGGTTTTCTGTTAGGGTTAAAGTATTGTTTTTGCAGATGAGTTTCCATTTTTGATAAAATTCAATTTTTTTTTCTGGAGACTGTAGCTTTTTGTTCTGACATTACTAAATTCTTGGTGATAGCTTTGGCTAATTTTCACAAATGTACTGAATTTCTGCAATATTTTTCCTGTGGTTGCCATTACCTGCTGCAATGTTCAACTTCCAGCAGTTTATGTAACCTACATGGAAACGCCAATGATAATGAAGCCCCTTATCTGTATAAATACTCATTTTTCTTAGAAAATGTTGAACAACATAATAGTTTCAAAAAGAAATCAGTGACCAAATAGTATAATAAAACATAATTGTAAGTCATTTCTTCACCATAAAGTGATTTTAAAACATACACTACAATAATGGTTTTTATATTTGTCTTTGAAGGTCTTTATTAAATATGACTAAATAATACAGAGCCATATATTGGCTGTGAATGGCAATCTCTGATGCCCAAGGACAGGGTTCTAGTGGCTTAGTGGTTTGTGATCTGGTTGCCCAAATTTTCACGGGATTTGCAACATTCCACTTCAGTCCATCAGTAGATGGGAAGTTCGAGAGGCCTGATCTGACCAAACAGCTGGTCACAGCATATCTTAGCAAAAAAAAAAAAAGAAAGAAAAACAAAGAAAAAAAGAAAAAAGAAAAAGAAAAGTTAATCCTGATTGTACTCCCCACTGTAATTTTGAAATGCTAAAAGGTAGTGAGTGAGGGCCAATCATATCAAGGAAATGAAAGGCTTGATCATTATTTCATGTTATTAAATATTAGTTTTTCGGTTATTGTTAATTCTGAAACCAGCAACGATTCAAAACTGTACATAGTGCAAGTATATTGGTTTTGTATCCATCTCAAGGTGATTAGAATACCTCCCCCACCTTGGGTATAATCCTAACAGAAATTGGATCCCAGTGGGTGACAAAGAACAGCTCTGCTTTATTATTTTCATGTCAGGTGCTTGACTGAGCTTCCAATATATGGACCCTCATCAAAAAAGATTCACAACAAGCACTCGTCTCACTTCAACCACTGTTCACAATTTCCCTTGCTCTCTATCTGTGCCTAAAGCTAAATAAAAATTCCATGAGCAAAGTTTCTTTCTTAGGACTATTCATCTGTGGAACACAATACTAAAGGGCTGCTTCCAAGTTGACTATAATGTGTGGTTTCAAGTTCACTGTCAACAAGTGCTGGTTGAGCCATCCTCATAAATAATTAAAGTCTACCGAATTTCTACCATTACTGATCATCAGCATTATCTCACTGGCTACCTGACACTTATCAACTCTTATCTTTGAATGGCTTTTAAACCTTGATAAGTGATGACCCCTAGTAAGGGGGGGGAACAGGCGAAGTGCTGTTTAGCCTTGGTACACAATCATCATGACATGGTATCCTGATAAAAAATAAATACTAGCCTCCATCATCTCACAGGGTTGGCTTCAGGAAGGGCATCCGGTCTGCAAAAGTTTTGCCTCACTTAAGTATATAGTATGTCTCCCCCCCCCCAAAAAAAAATGGAAAAATAAAATGGCGCCATGTAAAACGAAGATTATGATAATGATTTAATGATTGCTTTATCTCAAATGTTTGACAGGAAGAAAACGTTAATACTTACTGTTTTCAAAGTTTGCTCCAGCTTCTTGTAAAATCTGACCCATGTTTTTAAGTGCCTGAAGATGTAAAGATAAAAAGGTTATTGTAAGGAGATATTTTACTACTGCATTTATTTATAGTCATATAAGTTGGCCACTCAATAGATCAGCTAAAACGCATACAAAGTAAATAAGAAAACCGGATCAACAATAAAAATGAAGTAACTTGAGATGTAGGACGGTTTGCATAATGTACATAACTAGCTGTACCTACTTGGCATTACCTGAGAATCATTTACTTTCATTTTTTTGACAGTTTTCTTTCTTACTAAATTATTTTTTTTAAATAGGATTTTTAAATTATCATATTGTTTGGTCATTAAATAATTAATTGAATCAAATTGTTTTAAAAGTATAACTAATTTTGTTATAGTAATGTTTTAGTCTATATTTTTAAAATTATTGGATGTAAATCACTTTGAAAACTTCCAATATTTTAATTCATGGAAAAAAGTAACATATCTATGATAAAATAGTTAGCAGACAGGAAGTTAGAAACTCCTATAAAACAAATAGTCAAAATCTAAAAGACACAGAGACTTCACCACAAGGAAGAACTCAAGCACGTCTGCTCAACACCTCTTTGCGTGCTTTTGAGGTTGGGGAAGTGGGGTAGGTAGGTGAAAAGGACTCCATGAATTACACTTAACTTTTATATTCTTATCTCTTGAATAAAATATATTTTGTTATAAAGTTTTGCTTTTCTCAATTTTCATTACAAAACTCTGTTCATGTTTTTACATAGTTCTTGCTACCTGGTGACCCTTCTATTCTCTTAACGTTTCGCTTATTTCCATTTTGATATGCATGCATGCATGCTTGTATATCCATTCATTTTCCTCATTCGCTTTTTTTTCTTTTTTTACAAGGTAGTCACCACTTATCAAGGCCCGGAAGCCACTCGGGGATAAGGGTTATTGTATGTACAGTACGTTAGTGTTGGAGATTTGATAAAGTGTCTTACTTAAGGAGGCAGTTCATCAGGAATTTGTCCACATTGGACTTGAAGACATCCAGGTTGTAGTCAGGTGGGAAACAGGCAACCGGAACAGAATTTCACAGGCGTGCACTTCGAAGAAAGAAGCTTTGTTCATGGAATCTACATTTTGATTTAGGCACAGATAAGGAGTGGGGAAAATTTTTCACAGTGGTTTCAGCTAGGCGGGTGTTTATCGTGAAAGATTGGCAAGGGGGGACCAGAGATTGGAGTTCAGACGAGCACATGCCATGGTAGTAACGATAAAACAAAGACGGGCTCACAACGTCTCTTCTGTGGGAGAGAGGTTGCAGGGAAGAGAAAAGGGCATCACCCACTAGGCCACGAAGCCTATTTTGTACTCTGTCAAGGCAGGATAGGCTGTTTTTAGCAGCTCCTGCCCAGATGTGGCAGCAGTACTCCATCCTTGAACGTACTTGGCTTTTATACAGATAGAGAATTGCATCAGGGGTGAGATATCTTCTGGAGCGGTAGAAGGATCCTACCATTTTTCCAGCAACCTTGGCAACTGACTTGATGTACGTATTCTATTTCAGGTCAGGGGTAAAGGTCAAGCCCAGAAGCTGATCAAAATATGAAGATTCCCCTAGACGAGAGCCACCCATATCAATTGATGCCAGATGGGGATCAGAGCATTGATGATGTAAAGATAGGAGCTTGGTTTTAGATGCATTAAAAGTAACCAGCCACATCTTCCCCCACTGTACCACGCACTCAAGATCAGAAGAGAGATAATCTGAGAGAACTTTGTTATTTACGGCCTTTGATGTGTTGCCATAGATGGTCGTGTTATCAGCATAGATGTCAACAAATGATTTAAGTATGTGTTTTGGGAGATCATTGACGTATATCAGGAAGAGAGTTGGGCCTAGGATGGACCCCTGAGGGACTCCAGCATTAATATTAATGGCCTCTGATTTCTGCCCATCAACTACTACTCTTATGAGCCTATCGGAGAGAAATGATTTTATGATCAAGAAAACATTTCCAGTTATACCGTAGCTGGAAATCTTGTGAAGTAGGCCCTTATGCCATACCTTATCGAAGGCCTTTGATATGTCAAGAGCAATTTCCCTAGAGAGGAAGCCTTTGTCAAGAGATTCGCTAATCCTATGAGATATAACTGTTAGCACATCTGCTGTAGATCTGGCAGAACGGAAATCATATTGCATGTCACTAAGAAGGTTATTTCTGCTGAGGTGGTTGACTACTTCTCTATTTAATATGGATTCCAGCAGCTTACTCATGACACACAGGAGACTTATAGGTCTGTACTGAGAGGGAGAGGGCTTATCACCTGAGTTTTTAAATACAGGCCATACTGATGAGGTTTTCCAGGGTGTTGGGAAGCACTTCTCTTTAAGGCAACGCTTAAAGAGCTTTGTAAGTATGGGGGAAAGTTCTAGTTGAAGCTTTTTCAGCACAATGATTGGAATGCCGTCAGGGCCAGTAGCTTTACTGAAATCAAGGTTCTTGATTAGCTTGGCAACATCACGCACAGATATTTGTATGTTGCAGAGCGTGTTGTCCATTATAGGAGGAAATATGGGGAGATGGCCTTCGTCGCATAGGGTAGAATTAGCTGCAAAGTTCTTGGCAAATAGTATGGCCTTGTCTGATGCTGACGAGATGACCTCAGGTCCATTGATGATGGTTGGGATAGAATGCACGCTTCTGTTCAGGATCCTGTTTGCTATTTGCCAAAACTGGTGGGAACCAAGCAGCTGCTCAGCTACTTTGGATTTAACGGATTGAGCATATAGCTCTCTTGCATTTTTTATTACTCTTTTGCAGTGGTTGCTGGCAGTCCTGAAGGCAGCTTTAGTCTCAGTGCATCTATTACGTTGGTAGCTATGGAAAAAGTGATTTCTGTGCGCGATGGCAGCAGCACATTCTGAGGAGAACCATGGCTGGCTGTTAGGTTTTTGTTGGAACTTTTTGGATGGTATGAATCGGTCTATGCCTACAATTAACCATTCGGTCAGGTCTGATACTATGGAGGACACATCTTTTTTAAACATGGAATGCAGTGGTAGATCGGATATAAGTGTACGGAAGCTATCGCAGTCAGCGGTAAAGTATCGATATACAGTACGGTGGAGAGGTACATCTCCAGACTTATTGCATTTCGTTTTTATCTTAACTGATACAGACGCGTGGTCAGAAGATCCCAGAGGAGACAGAACGGAACTTGAACATAGCTCAGGGGAAGTTGTGAGAAAAAGGTCTAGAAGGCTGACATACTGACCGGAAGTATCGGGCACTCGGGTGGGTTCGTGGACAATCTGGGTGAGGTCATAGGCAATGGCAAAATCATGACAGAACCTCCCCTCATCATCTGTCTTGTTAGAGTGGGTTAGCCATTCCGCATTGTGGACATTGAAGTCACCACAAATGTGGATGTTAGCTGAAGGGTGAGCAGACAGGATGTGGTCAATTTTTTTCAGATATGCTCTTAAGGATAGTAACTCCACTGTTGTGGGGGCGATAGAGAATGAATATAAATGCAGTGGTGTAAGCAAGTGCAACCCGGAAGCACATATAAGGATCTTCTCTGGAGATATCCTTACCACATGGAAAGCCATCTTTAATGTAGGCACATATTCCATGCCCATGGCGATCTTGGGGGTCAGATTTAGATGTTAAGTTAGAGTATCCTTTAATTATGAATTCGTCAAGGGAAGCAGTCGGCCTAACGCCAGTTTCACTTAGGAAGAATATGTCTGGTTTCGTCTCCTGTAATTTGGAGGCAGAATCAAATATTGGTTTGTCAGATACAATGCTAAACATGACTGACTTTATTTTATGCCTATGCCTATATATATATATATATATATATATATATATATATATTCATTTTCTTCCTTTGCTTGTATATAACTTTTATATACAATTTATATAAAATATTGGTGTGGATCTTCACAATATTCAAAGATGCTATAGTTGCCAAAAATGGCTTCTACAAAGGGCCAGGACCACGCCACAGGTTGAGAACCGGTGTTTAAATATTGTATATCTTATTTAAACGATTTGTATAAACATTAATGAAGTCAGCGTAAACGTAGCCACGGGAGTCATATATACAATTTTTTGTATGTCAATTATGGTGTTTAATATGCATGGTGAAACTTGCATTAGGTTTTAATGTTATTTCTTTTATCACTAAAACATGGTTTAAGTTTGTGATTAATGCCAGAATTTTTTTAAATTTCATCTGAAGCAAAATAATTACTGAATTTTAAATTTCAAGTCATTTGTGAATTTTTTCTTAAACTTCATTAGCAGATCACTTGTTTTTATTTTTATCGAGTGCTTTGTTGAGCCACCCCCATAAAATATACTCATATGTGAATTTCATTAATAAAGAATTTGGGGAGTTTGATTATCTTAATTTTGCTTCTTGTTTTTTTTTGTTTGTTTTTTTAATCATTTTAGTCTGGAATAGAATATAAACAGTTGACATGACAACACCTATATCTTTTATACACCAATTGAAGCTGTTAATTAATAAATCAAGTAAAAATGAATCTTAAAAAAAAAAGAAAAGAAAAAGCCAGCACTTCACCTGGTCTGCCTGTTTAGCTGCCTCCTGTGATGGAAATTCCATGGTGTCTGGGCATAGTCCAAGTTGTCCAGATATATATAATGTACGATCAACTAAAACAGCTTGACTGGAAAAAATAAGAAAAAAAGTAAGTACAATTTTTCAACTGACATTTTTTGTTTGTATATTTTTTATTAATATTCAACTTACAGTATCTTCCTGGCATTGCCAGAGTCTTTTTACTTTAATTCTTATTTTATTCATTGATTCCTCCCACTCTTTTCTTGATTTTAAAAAAAAAAGTATTTTTAATTTTGGAAAGACAATTCAATATCATACAAAAAAAAACCCCCAAAACAAGCACTCAATTTTGCATTAAAAATCGCTAGGATATTTTATAAAATTTTTAAATTTAAATCCCATAAGTCTTTTTTAATGACGAAATACACATGGTACAAAATATTTTTGAACAGCTGTTGACTCCTTGCCACCATTGTATTTTTTTAATTGGGTTTTGTGAAGGTTAATGAAATTATTTACGGTATCGTTTGGTCAGTGATTAACTGAATAAAATTGTTGAAAATGATAACAATTTAAAAATTATGTTTAAACGTGAATTGTCACAGACAGATGATAACCTGTCTAAAAAGTTTATTAAGTAGATATTCTTTCCATAGAAAATATCTTACAAAAAAAAAAAAAAAGAAGATAAATAGATAGATAGAAACAGGCATATTCTTTAGTTTCAACAATGCTCACTTCCAACAAGATAGCAACAATTCTTAGCAATCCCAGTAAGAATTTTGTTTTTCTTATCTACTAAGAAAATCATTTCTTTTTCTCAGGATGCCACTGGCATTCTGTAAGTGTTCTGCAACAGGAGAAGGAAAAATATGCTACGCAAAACAAAGAGGAACTTAAACTGAACAAGAATTTCGGTTTTTCACAATAAATAGCAAAGGTCATCATCATCATCATCATCATCATCATCGTGTTCGGTTTAACATCTGTTTTATATGCTAGCAAGAGTTGGATTTTTAGAAATTGATTTTAAAATCAACCTATCTTTGACCAAGTTCTTATATATCTCTTTCAAATCTGCCCATTTTCACTTGTTTTCCTTGACCTTCTCCTGCCAAACTGACCCTGCTATCTCAACTGTTCTATATCTATTAACCAAAGCACTCGTCTATTCTTTCAAAGTGATCAAAACAAAAATGTTCCCTGTTCTGCACAGATCTCCCTATACTTTTAAATGGTGGATCTTATTCCAATTATGAAGATTCACTTTTGTTCCAAATTACTTTAAAAACATTCAAGTCAGCAGAGGCATCTGTGTTTCAGTCACACACACCCACACTCCCCCGAGATCTTGGTCTCAACAAGCGAGACAGCACATGTGGAAAGTGTTTAGTTTCCTCTCACCTGACGTGCATGTGAGAAGTCTAAGACTTGTTACTGCTATAGAAATGAGTGCTCAAAACTCAAGCGGCTCACTTGGATCTTGGTATTTTACAGCAGTTTTTTTTGTTTGGCCAAACTCATTGTCAGTTGAAAGAAAAGGGGCAGTTAATTTATCTATGTGCTCCCCCCCCCCTCCACATCGAGAGAAAGGACGTCAGAGATAATTGAACAAAAGGTACACTAAGTTATGTACAACAACAATAGTAATGCTAGTCGGGGAATCCATATCTTGTACTACGACCTATGCTTTCATCGTGCTGATGGTCAGTCTAAGATTTTAGCATGACTCATTAAAGCGATTCATGAGCAGCTGAGTGAGTGCATTGTTGGTAAAGAGGAAGTCATGCAGACATAATATTTCAACTTTGCTCTCAGTCTGGAGACATTCAAGAGTTTTCTGGTAAACCTGATCCAGAGGTACCAGACTTCCGCTGTAGATCCAAAAGCATAGTTTAGCAGAACAATTAAGAAAATCTCAAACAAGAATGACCCTGTTTACCTCTAGTTGAGAGATTCTAATGAAGACATTAAAATAAAGCATAATTTTTTTAGGGAGGGGGGGGGGGGTACTAATAACCACAATTTTATAACACAAAATTCACTCAACCAATTACGGTTATTTAATACCAATTTGTTTTATAGCATATCGACCCTTTTTTGGGGTTATTTAATTCCATTTATTTTCATATTTAGCCAGTTTTTATTTTAACATAGCACACTAATTCGAGAAGAGAAAACATTCAATTTAAATTCTTCTGGGGAATTGTTTTTTTTTGGGGGGGGGTTTTACACTAAACTTAACTTTAAGTTACTAAAACAATTTAATATTTAAACAGTTTTATGAATAATTAGCTGTTCATACCCGGCATCGCCTAGTATAGATTTTACTTTCATTTTGTATCACATTTTTTTTTTTTTACTACATTTTTGCTATTTTCTTAACTAGATAATTCTTTTAAATACGACTTTTGAAAGTAAAATTAATTATTACCATATTGTTTGATCACTAAACTATTAATTGAACAAATTTGTTAAAGTAATGTTGTTTTAATCTACTTATCAGATTATTAGATGTAAATAGCTTTCAAAACAATTTTTGAATTAAGAAGAATTTGCTAAGAATTTTAAAATCAAAAATATAGTTTAAATACTTTCAAATTCCTTTCAAATTTTGAAAGGGTTACAAAGCAATTCATATTAAAAAAAAAATTTTTTTTGAACTATTCTTCTTTTCATATGAATCAGATAATTTTATTGTTGGCATTGGTCTCCCTGCTGCCATCTTTCAAATTAAAATTCTTTCTAGAAAGATATCGAGTACTCATGAGAGGGACCACATAAAGGTCCTACATTTCTGTGGAATAAAATGGATTTGAACTGGACGCACCCAGGTTGTCTATACGGCATAATTGCAATGGATTACCGAAATTAAACATTAAATCTGGTCAGTACCAGATGGAGGAGCATTTAGGAATACCAGGCACTGTATGTAGGAAGATGTTGACCCTCCCTGCAAGAACCGCAAAAAAACTAACGTTGTCATCTCTCCTAACTTGGATATATGACTGGGGATCGCTTGTGAATTTCCTACTTCCATGAAACTTCCTCCTTAGGGGGAGTGTTGCTTCAGTTCAGTAGAGTATTCAGGTTGTCAATATATGTCGTTAATCACTTAACCACCATCACCTACCATTTAAACTATTAACAAGATTGAAATGATCGACATGTTTATGAAGAAACCAAAATGCATTCTAATCAGTAATTTTGTGATTAAAATATATTTGTTTAAAATTGGATTAAAAAAAAAATGTATTTTATGCTCTTGTGTGTATTTTTTTTTATTTTGATACATAACTGATTAGTACTAAATACCAAAATAATGTGAAAGTCACGTAGTGGCAAAAGCACATACACAGATAGGCATACGCAGACACACAAAAAGCATAGGTTTCTGAACTCGTGGTGTAACAAATAAAACACCTGGTAAAAATCAGATATGACACTCTTCTGGGGGTTAATGGTTCAATTCTCAGTGCCGGTGATACTAAAAATACAATTGCAAATTACTTAGAACTTCTACTCTATCATGGTTGACAGAACAAGAGTATACTACCCCTGTGAATTAAATAAACGGTTCTGTTTGAAATTCTATGCAGATTCTTGGAGTTTAACAGAAAAATTCCCAAAGTTTGACAAGCTATACCTGAAGAAGGTTGGAGGTTACATCAGCAGAAAAGTTGTGAAACTAACACTTAAACTGAGAATAGTAGTATAAGTCGGATAATACAAACACAAAAAGCAGTCACACAATTTTATCAATATAAAAGATTAAGATATTAAATTAACGAGTACTTTAATAGCATACAACTTGATTAACAGTAATCATTTTCAAATAGTGTCTCCGGTGGTATCTTCATAAATACCAGCAAACCTATGTGCCCTCTGCTCACTGTTTAGCTAGTATATATGATGAATGAACACATGACAACAAAACAGATACTACACCAACACCATTTCCCCCCCAACCCCCAAGGAAGAGTTAATCCTCCAGATAATGATCTTATCACAAATGAATAGATACTACACTACCCCACACCCCAAATTCAGCATTAAAATATAGTAATATCATAATTTTGATTGCAGACAGATGCCAAATGTCCATTAGTATTAGATTAATAATTTCAGAAAAAAATAGATTGAATGATTTACTAAATTTTAACTCGAGGAGAAAATACATTGTTAGAGAATTGAGTATTTTTAACATTGTAAAAAAAGAACAAATGTACAAGAGACAATGCTAATGCATACAAAAAATGGGGCACAATTTAAACAGATGTAATTACTAAGTTAATAGTTTACATTAACAGTCTCTGGACGCAATCGATATATACATGTATTGCCAGGGTAAACATGAAGAAATTTTGAGTATGTAAAAGAATACGCAACTTACTTGTATAAAAAGTGATAAGTTATACTGGGTAGAGAGAATACCAACTGCTCAGAAGTTAAATTCATCTAAAACAACAGAGAATGAAGCAGAGCGATGATCCACACTTCGATACAGAAGATTCATATTTCTCTCAATATATTTCAGGGGAGATAACTTGAAATTGATTTCAGGGACATAACTCATGATTATACTGACAACCTTTCCTCAAAAAGAAAGATTGCAGATTTTTATTTTCCTCATGAAGACCTGTTTAATTTTATTTAACTTGAATAGAAGTATCATAACCAATAATATTTTCCTCATTAACCGACTTAAGTGACATCTACCAGCTTTGATTTTAGTTAATCTTAGTTTTATTATACTTGTAAGTTAATTAATTGTAGAGCTAGGAAGGCTGCTGCTCTTCTATAGCAAATAAAATCAGCCCCTCCCCCTCCCCTATAGTTTTATGATGAATAGCTTTTTATTATTATTACAAGTTACATAAAAATGATTTGTCAGTCAAGAAGCAGACATGGACCCATATTAACAAAAAAAAAAATTATTTTCAATCGATTTCAGCAATTTTCATATTTAATTCTGATCCATATATATATTTTTTTTAATTAGTAGTCATACATAAAAGGAAGGCAGAGGAGTTCTTATCCTTACAGTCAGAAGTCCTAATATCACTAGCGAAATCATCAGGTATTAATGTAATTACATTACAAATAATTTCTTCCATCTTCACTCGACTGACAAGTAAGAAAGAGAAAGTTAAGAGAGAGGCGAAGGAGGCAAAAACAAATTCCGTCTGTTACAGTGTTAACTAATATTTGAGAGCAAGAGATAGAGCCAATTGATTCAGTAGCTCAATCAGTTAGCACGTTGTACTTAGAAACAGAGGTTATGAGTTCTAACCTCATCAAGTATTTTTTTTTTTTATTCTGATTTCATCCTAAAATTTCAAATTGCAACAAGACGTGCATGCATGGTCTCCCTCTGGTGCTGCATGTGAGATGACACCACAAAAAAATAGTGCAGAAATGATGAATGTGAGAAGTGTGAAGGGCCTACATTGCCTTCACATTTTCGCCAAGTTTTAGAAAAATCTAATGGATGGGGCAAAAGTTATGTGGTAAAAAGTGTCATTTATTTTGCAATTTTTGAGCACCTAGGAATGCCGAATCCCAGTGAAAATGAACAAACGGTGCAGTTTCATGCCTTAAGACGTGTATATTTGAATTCAGCATCATGGAAAACCACTATATAGACATACATATCAAGTTTTTGAGTAATATGAATAAAGAGCCCCAACAAGACATTTTTTAGCCCTAAAAGTCCCATAGGGATGCGAACCAGAATTTTGCCAGGGTCACCTTTACTGAATTTATATTAGGAACAATAGCCTCCACATTTTGGCCAAGTTTCAGGAAAATCTAATAGATGGATCAAACGCTATGGGGCAATAAGTGTAATTTTTGGCCATTTTTTACCTCTTTTGAGCCCCTAGGGACGCCGAATCCTAGTGTAAATGGATAACAGTGCAGTTTCAGGCTTTAACACATGTATATTTGAGTTGACCAACGTGAAAAACCACTATATAAGTCAGACATATCAAGTTTTTGTTGAGAAATATGAAAAAAAAAAAACCCCACAAAAAGGGGCGTTTTTAGTACTAAAAGTCCCTGGGAACGCAAACCAGAATTATACCAGGGTCACCCATACTGAATTTATATTAACAAAAAAAATTTACTGGATGAATAAAAAATTATGGGGCAAAACGTGTCATTTTGGAGCATTTTTTTACCTCTTTTGAACCCCTGGGGATGCAATGGGAATTTTTGCAAAAAAAAATTTTTTTTACTGTGCACATCTATTTAATGAAATACAATTTGTGGCAAAATTTCAGGAAAAACTAATGGACGGACACCACTGAAAACAGGTCTCTCTCCGATAAATCAGGGGACCAATATTATGTGGATTGTTCCTTGGATGACTGTTAGTTTTTAGTATTCTTTAAAAACGACTAGATTTGTAGAATTTTTATCAGCTTAATTCTTATTAATAAAAATGGCATATAAAATAATTAAATCAAAGACTTTCCGAAAGTTCACTGAGGGTGTGAAAAGACCATCTTCTACCAGGTTCCTGGACCCCAGTTCATTCTAGAGAGTGGTATAGAATGCACTAGATGCTTGTTTTAAAAGAATCAACTTGGATGAGTGTTAGCCACCTGAAAACCCAAGTAACTTTGGTGAGGAATGACTGTTGACCTTGGCTGGTAACTCGTTTAGAGGTTGTTACTTTTTTTTTGTTTCATGCTTAGGTTAAATGTTTTATGAACGATTTTCAACTTGTCTGTTGCCATTTTTTCTGGTGCCGATTAGGTTGTCATCAACTTACCTTCTCCATGTCTTAAACAACCTACTACATAGTTTTAAGCCATCAACGTCAATGTGGTACCCACTTTGGAGTGTTTTGGATGACTGACCCTTAATTTGCAAAAGGTTGAAGTTAGAGAAGGCATCCAGCTGTAAGGCTGCTTCAATTCTCATTTTTTTTTTTTCAATTTTTTTTTTTTACAAAGGAGTCACTACTTATCAAGGCCTGGAGGCCATTCAAGGATAAGGATTGAGGAGTGTACAGTGGTCAATGGGAGCATGTTGTAGTCATCGTTAGTAGTAAAAATTTGGTAAATTGGATTACTTAAGGGGATGGCTCATCAAGAATTTATTCATGTTAGACTTGAAGACAACCATATTGTAGTCAGTTGGAAAGCAAGAAAATGGAACAGGGTTCCACAGGCGTGCAGTTCTAAGAAAGAAGCTTTGTTCATGGAATCTATGTTTAGGTTTAGGCGTTGATAAAGAATGGGGGAAATTATTGATAGTGGTTTTGGCTATATGAGTGCTTTTCATGAAGGTCAGGACAGGAGAGACCATAGGTTGGAGCTCAGACGAGCACTTGCCATGAAAATAATGATAAAGCAGAGACAGGCTCGCAACATCTCTTGTGTGGAAAAGAGGTTGCAAGGAAGAGAAAGGGGCATCCCCTACTAGGCTACGAAGTCTATTTTGCCCTGTCAAGGCAATATAATCTGCATCTAGCAGTTCCTGCCCAGATGTGGCAACAGTATTTCATTCTTGGATGTACTTGGCTCTTATACAGATAGAGAATTGCATCAGCATTGAGATATCTACTGGAGTGGTAAAAAGATCACACCATTTTCCCAACAACCCTGGCAACGGATTTGATGTACATGTTCCATCTCAGATTGGGAATAAAGGTCAGACCTAGAAGTTTGTCAAAACATGGAGCCTCCCCAAGACAAGAGCGATTCATTAAATTGATGCCAGAATGCTAAAGTCCAATTTCTTGTTCACCTGCCATTTTCACAGACTCAAATTATCTTTGACATTTTATCATTTGTCATTTCACTGTGATAAATCATCTATTAATGTCAACCTATTTAATCCATTTATGCATAAATTGTCCAACTAGTTTACTTTATGTATTAAAACTTCTGAATATTGCAGCCAACTAGTTGTAAGGTATGCATCATCATCAACAACCCTGCTGTTTTAACAGCATTAGCGACCACGGCTCTCCAAATTGTAGAGCCATAGTAATCCCGGGAAGACAAGTAAAGACGGTAGTTTCCCGTTGTTTTCTGTCTTGATTTGGGGTTGCATACATGCCCCCAGATACCAACCTGGAAATTTCTACGACTGTGCAGTACATACAGTGCCTCATCTTCCCAAATGGTCACTCATCTGATACTGACCAGGCTCATTGTTGCTTAACTTCAGTGATATGGCGAGAACCGGTGTGTCAACGTGATTGTGTCATACATAAGGTATGCATAAATAGGTTAAAAATATCACAACAAGGTATGCTCTCAAAGTGGAAATGTTTTTAAATTGAAATCACCATCCCATTGAAGGCAGTGACTCTAGCTATAATCCTTAAAATTAAATAACCTTCCTCCTTTTTTTTTTTTTTAAAATTAGAATTAAATGATTTGGTTTGTTTGTTTAATGGAATATCAACTATTTTCAAGTTATTCAATGGCAAATCCAATCACTTTGATAATAGGCTTCAAATATTTCTTCTGATAAACAATGATATCATAATATCAGTACATGTCTTATTAGGTTTTATATATATATATATATATATATATATATATATATATATATATATATAGTGTAATATATTTAAGATGCTGATATTTTAATGATTTTCTATTTGAATTTGTTGACCAGAGTAAATTCTATGATTGTGATGACAACTTAAATTTATTTTCTTGGAAATATTCCAAGAATGCAAAAAAAAAAAAAAAATGTATGACAGGAAAGTTATCATTTAAAGCTATATTTGGGAATCCCAAATATTAATTATTTTTTTGTGAACAAAATGTTATGACAAAATGGCACTCAAGTGCTAAATTAAACAGTTTTGTGAATGAAAGGAGTTAAACAAAATATTTATATCAACAATTTTACAGAGATGTAAAATATACTTTGAAAAATCAAAGTTTGTTGAGAAAGTTTAAAGTTCCTGAATAAGAAATAGACACAAGCATTAGAAAGTTTGTTTTAAAGTTCCGGTGTGTATGTGTTTACCTTCTGGGTGACCGAGTTGTAGCTTGAGAAAAAACTATCATGCTTAAAAGGGTTTCAGCTTGGGACACTCCAATCAATGTTTCTTTAATAGGCGGTTGTTGTTGCTGAGAGTTGAGGCCTGTCACAGGTGTCACCCAGAAAGAACTGATTTCATAGACAGGGTCACTTTTTTTTTTATAAGCTATGTCTACTACATAGCCTTGAGGCATCAACATCAAAGTGGGTCTATACTGTTTTGGATGACTGACGGCGGGAGGGGGATAAGTGACATTCGATAAGACACACAGACGCTTGATTAGCAACAGATTAAAGTTAGAGAAGGCATCCAGCTGTAAAACCTTGCTCTTCAATTCTCACTTGAAAATAAAAATGCTAAAATTCACATGTTCACCGGCCATTTTCACAGACTCAAATTATCTTTATGACATTTTATCACCTCACTGTGATAACTCATCTATCAATGTGACCCTATTTAAAAATATCAAAACAAGATATGCTGGGATAACATTTCTTAAATTGGAAATGTTTTTGAAATGTTCATAACTGAAAATCTGACTACCCTTTGAGGCGGTACGGGGTGGGGGTGAATATGACCATATATAATATACCTATTTACTATGCCTCCCCAGGGACAGAGTTAGACACCAGGGTCGTTTTTTAAGTGGAGAAAAGGTACAAAAATAAAAATTGTCTCAGTCGTGAAAGGTTTCTCCTCCACCGAAAGAGAACAAGAAATAGAAGTGCAGCATCTGAAGAACAGATACTACACTTTGATCTTGTCCCGAAGGCCAAGAAAAGCCATATTTTCATAATATAACCAGTGATTATATCCTATATATTAATTAATTTTTTATATTTTATAAGAGTTAAACGGTTTGATTTGGTTGTTTTGTTTATATCAACACTTTTTGGGTTATTTAATACTAAATCCAGTCATTTCGGTAAAAGTTTTTATGCTTCAAATTCTTTATATCTTTAAATATTTGTTCACAGAGTTTAGTTTGGTTGTTTTGTTTTACAGCATATCAACCCTTCCAGATTATTTCATGCTGAATCCAGTAATTTTGGTAGTTTTTATACTTCAAGTTTTTTTTATGTCTTTAAATATTTCTTCGTAGGTCAGCAAGGTATCTTAGTGTGGCAGAACCCGTCAATCAATTTGGTTGGTCTTAATTTTGCGATCGGGTTGATATGTCGCCTTTGTGGCTAGAAGGAAAGCAATTCCATGCACACAAAAAAAAGAAACAACTCGGTTCTCTATTCTACTGATTAAATTCAAAATAAGATATACAAATATATATAGTTATATACAATTGTCCATAGTTCAATGTTGATTTTGACAGACTCCATGGAGTCAAAATAGGTTAATTTCTCTCAGTATTGCGGTGGAATAATGCGGGAAGAGAGGGATGTGGCGACTCCTCAACTGTACTCGACTCTGCTTCAAACTTCAGCTCAACTCTCTGGTTTCGACTCTGGGACTCATTCATATACTCAGGGAAGGAGTGAGACCAGGGCCATTTCCTGGGCCAATCGTATCCAGTTACTTCACCCCCACAGGAGGTTCGTTCTTCCCCATGTGCACCTCTGGGTCGCAGACATTGTACTCAAACTATAAACATCCTTAATCTCGAATCCTGGGCCATTCCATTTTTGGAATACAATTTACAAAAAAGAATGATATTGTCAACGATTTCATAACAATGAAAATCACAATCCAATCTTTCTCTCAGCAAGGTCTTTTGCTGTTGCCCAGGCACACAAGTGATACTTAAGAATAAAAAGAAATCATATCTGCCCGGCTTCTCCAGCATTTCGGGAGTCTTGACCCCCCCCCCACTCTCTGTGGGGAGCCCAATCACCCCCCACACCTCCCGGGGACGGTCATGTCACAGTGTTTGGTTTGGTTTGGTTGTTTTGGAAAGAAAGTCATTCTTTATAAAGTTATATTTGAAAATCCAATAATAACTATTATTTTTTGAAGAAAAATAATAAAATGTCATTATTTCAATGTTATGTAATATTTAGAAAACTGAAACCGCATGTCAACCAAAATTTAATGAAAATATCAGAAGCATCCTGAAAAGATCCTAAAAATATAACCAATTATTTCAAAGGTTTATTGAATTTAGCATTTATTTATCTGAAGGGTAAATAAAGAAACAGTGAAGTATATCGATTTGAAGTTTGTAAACCAAAAAGTCACATTTTAATATTCAAAAAAGAGGAATAAATATTTATTTAAAATACAGGGTGGAATGATAAAATTGTCATCCTAGAAAAGACGATATGATTCCATTTCCGTTTGGTGAAAACCTTTTCTTTTTTTTTTGCAGACTATCTACTAGTTAGCCAGTTGTGTACAAATCACAAGGGCGATAGGAGCCTTCAATTGCATCTGAAAGTGACACAATGTTCAATGAGTGAGATCGGAGATGCGCCGCTGTACAACTCATGCTCTCTACTGATTCAAGTTATGACAACAGAACCATTGCCAGCACCCTCAAAATGCATCACTGGATTGCCACGAATAACACGGACGTGTCCAGGGTGATGAAAACAAAGTTTTCGGCCATGGTTATGGTTTTTGGTGTGTTTTCAAGTGAGGTTTTCAAAGTTGGCTTAAAAATCAACACCAAAGTGTACCTGTGCTGAAGAGTGTGGTGATCCCCTGGTACAATCAGGTGGCCACTGGCAGACTCTGGGCGTTGCAGCAGAATGGCACTGGCCCACAAGTCCAAAGAGACCCAAGCTTGGCTTCAGAAGGAGTGTTATGACTTTGTATCCTTCTCTCATTGACTCCCTCTCCTCCTCCGACCTGAATCCACTGGACTACTTTGTTTGGTCATACGTCGAGAACATCACCAACATGACCTTCCACAACACCAAAGCCAGCCTGATCACCGCCATCCACTGAGTATTCGCCAGGCTACTGCCGGCACTTGTGGAAAAGGCATGCTCCCAGTTAGCGACCTGTATCGAGGCAGTGATTGAAGCTAAAGCCGATTATATTAAATAGATGTCAGCTCTACTGTATAATCAAGTTTTTTTCAATAAAACTTACAGCTGTAGTGTTGTTTTCTTTAGGGCGACAAATTTATTGTTCTCACCTTGTGTTAATATTATTAATTTAATTACTCTTACTCTTTTTCATCCCAAACAAGGCATCTTGCCCTTTGATGTAAAGGGCTACTATTTGGGATAGTGTCTCTGGGAAAGTTGAGCAGCGAGATGTCTGTCCATGTTATATTTAAACATCTGCAGGTTAGTACAGTCAGAGAAGCAGGAAACAGGGAGAGGGAATTCCAAAGTCTAGCAGTTCAAGGAAAAACATTATTAGTGTAGAAGGCTTTCTGGTATCTAGGGACGTCAACAGTGAAGAGACGGGATTTTGCTGCTTGTCAGGTTAGTCAGGGAGGGTATGCATGTCGAAAGGGCACAAATGCTATGAATTCAGAGCACATTTCATTAAACTACTGGTAAAACAGGCACAGGATGCAACATTGCAGTGATGAGACAGGGGTTGGAGCTTGGCCAATAGTGCGAGATCTATTAGATTTTAAACTCTTTCAATTTAAATATATTTTGCCTAAATTTTGAAAAAATAAATATAAGGGGTAAGAACAATATTTCTTCTCATATATTTTACGGAAACTGTATTTTATACATAATTTCATTCTAAAATGGATAAGTATCGAAAATTTCATGAAAATCTGACCATTAGTTGATTTTTGTGAGATTTATTAAACATGGGTATGTTTTCACATTCGGAATGTTTACTATGTGGGAAGGTTATTTTAAAGCGTCAATTATGTAAACACAATATTTGTCTCACATTTTCATTATTTTCGTGCGCTGAAAACTTTTTTAAAATTATTACTAGTTTATTTTACCCTTCTTTAAATGGTACAAAAGTTATATTGATAATATTAATTTATCATAAAGTTACATTGTGTTACACATAGTGTGTGTATGTGTGGGGGTAAATCTGTGTCTTGCATTTGAGGTACCTACCAGATTTAATACTTTAAACTAAGAAATTGCCTCCCCTCACCCGCAAAAACAATGAGCATTCTGAACCAGTGACGTGCAGAGAACTTTTTTCAAGGCAGATGAATTTAATTAAAAAAAAAACATGAAATAGTAATGAACGTGTCGCGGTTTCAATATCACCACCTCCATTTTTCCTTCTTTCTCCATCCCCAGTTTTCTTCGCCTTCTCTTAAAGGACGAGATTGGCTAATGCGAGCTAATGTATGAACAATATCTGGTTTCAGTGAATACATTCACCTTCCCTTTCTTTTCACCATCGATTTTGCTATGCATGTTGGAATTCAAATATATCAAACAAAACAGGCAATTGACCTTTTACTTTTAGATGAAATTAATTTAAATGGAATCAACAAACTCCCAATCTACTTTTGATTGCATAAATTTCGTTCTGGAATTAATTAGAGTCGTTTGTTTGTCTTATTGAGAGCAACACCACAAACATCATGCTGGCCAAATGAATACAGCTTATTTCAGCCCGGTCAGGCAGTTTTGCCCAGCCTCCGCAGGGGCTGGCCATGAATCTCAAAGTGTAGTATATGTTCTAGCAGATGCTGCAATCAAAGACCATATGTGGGGGCAGCCCCACATATAAGACCTTGGTCAATGTAGGGGCAATCCTTCATGCCAATTGTCACTATCCAGCTCCCCTACTCCCCAGGGAGCTGGTCCCTATTTCCCCTTCACTCCACACATTAAAAATCGGCCTTGTACCTAATTTGCTCGGCGGGGAAGCAAATAAATACCAACCCCACATATAAGACCATTGCTTTTGAGCAATCAGTTATTGTTCACTGTAGGGGAAACCCTTCATACCAATTGCCACTATCCAGTTCCCCCTTGGAGGAAGTGGTCCACCTCCCCCTTCACTCTCCACATTAAAAAACGGCCTTGTGTCTAATTTGCTGAGTGGAGAAGCAAATAAATACCGGCAGTTTCGGCCGGGCGCCAGACCCGGCCGGAGGAGTAGGAGGAGGCTCCCGAAACGATGACTGACGCTACCAGTCACGTCAACCAAACCCACCAGCTGAAGGATTCCCAGCAACACCAGTCGTCTCAGCAGCAGTTCAAACAGCCCTTATCAGGGCTAATAAGTTTTTCTACTAATGCAATTCACTACTGCTTGCCTCCTGAGACCCACCAGCAGCAAACTCCCAGATTCCAGCAGTTCCAGCTCACTTCAGCGGTTTCCTGCTCATTCCTGCAGCCTTTCCAGCCCTTGGTACCTCCAGCGCCTCCAACTTACTCCTGCAACCTTGTTCCTCTGGCTTGCAACCTCTCTTGCACCTTGCACCGCTGGTCTGCTACCTCGCTCGTACCTTGTTCCTCTGTCCTACAACCTCGCTTGCACCTGGTTCCCTACTGACCGTCTGTTCCTTAACACTGATTCTCCGTTCTCAGTGTCGACCGTTCCTTAACACTGATCCTCCATTCTCAGTGTCGACCGTTCCTTAACACTGATCCTCCATTCTCAGTGTCGACCGTTCCTTAACACTGATCCTCCATTCTCAGTGTCAACCGTTCCTTAACACTGATCCCTCTGTTCTCAGTGTCATCCGTTCCTTAACACTGACCCTCGCGTTCTCAGTGTCCACCGGCCGTTCCAGATTGCCCTGACAGTCCAGCCAATCGTTTCAGACCCAGCGAGCAACCCTGAACCATGCTATGTCTAGAGTACCTGTTCCAGACTTCCAGACCTTGGCCTCCAGTGAAGTGCGACTTTCCGGACAACCAGCATGCAGATCATACGATTTTTTGCTTCTTTTACAAATAAAAGACGAACCCTCGTCTTTAACCAAACAACCTGTGGCTGTCATTCTCCTTTGCCTTTTTGTTGTTTACTTTTTGCTCGTGTCTACCTTGTTAGTTGTTGGGTCGATTGTCTCCGGACGACCGGCCCCGAAACAAATGTGTCTCGGTGAAGCACAGACCTATAACATATTCCTCTGGAAAGGCCAATTTAAAACAGGAGTAAAAGGGGCAGGTGCTTGGGCACCTGTAGCACCCTCCCTCTGCACATCCCTGCTCTGAACTGGCTTAGAACTAGGACAAAATTGTCTCATACGAACGACGAACAGATACTACTTTGGTTTTTACAACAAAAGTATAAGCCTTATCTGAATAGTTACTCTCGATGATCGTGCTATAGAAAATCTTCAATTCCCTGAAAGTCTTTTTTTGTTATATATAAATAAATAAATAAATAAAAAACGATGTGACCTCAATTCCGAAGACTTTCCTCGTCCTTTTTTTTTTTTTTTTACAAAACTACTATAATTTTTAATAAAAAATAAAAACACGATTACTCATGTAGAGACAGTACCATGCTGAAATAATAAAAACCTATTCTTAACATGGAAAAGAAAGGCTATCTGGCGCTGTTTCATAATTTGTCATTATTTTGAGGGAGACAACCCTCTTTTACTAAGAGATTCCATATTATTTTACTTCAAGGCCTGTCTCACGTTCGTATAGAAAAATATTTTTTGTTTTGTAGATTCCGGTGTGCTTTAAAAGAATATGATAACTGTTTCCGTCGCAAATTTACTGTTTGCACGATATTAACCCCTGAACCCTGGGACTATTTTCCGCCATTTTCACTACACACGAGTGTGTGGTAGCATAAACAAATGCTGTTAAATGTGCATTCGCATACCAAATTGCCTTCTCACTTTGGCGGACAATTTAAAATTAGATAAAAAAACAAGTAGTTTTCCAGATATTAAGCAATGTAATTCTATGTTATCAGTGGTGGCTATTTCTGTATGCGCAAACGCGAGTATATTTTTAATGTGCTTGCGTGTACAGAAATGGCCACCACTGATAACATATGGAATTACATTGCTTGCTATCTGGAAAACTACTTGTTTGCGGCAAAAATATGTGCGTGCTCATGTGTATAGAAATGGTCACCACTGATAACATAAGGAATTATGTTTCTTGATATCCGGAAAGCTACTTGTTTGCAGCAAAATATGTGCGTGCTTATACATACAGAAATGGTCACCACTGATAACATAAGGAATTACATGTATCTGAATACAGATTTTTCTTTATTTTTGTTTTTCAATTTCCTCATGTCTTTATTGAAAGGTGAAAGCAGGAAAAAAAAAAACAATATTTTAGCCAATAAACAAACAAAAAAAATACCGCCTCACTAGGTGGCCAGAAAGTGGGTGCTCACTTTAAGTTAAATTTCCATGGAAAAGTGATCATCCACTTTTTGAAAAAATGATTCCTTTATATCAGGAAAACTATTTCTCTGCGACGGAAACGGTTAGCAGGTTCGTTTTTAGCACTCCGAAATCTCTCTCTCTCTCTCTCTCTATATATATATATATATATATATATATATATAAGAACGTGAGGCGAGGCGGGCCTTAAAGTAAAAGTTTACCCTTTTTAAAACATTTTGCGACTTTCAAATCGTAAACCGTTTCAGACACTTCCGGCACTCATTCAAGAATCTCCGCTGCTACTTGAACTGACTCGAAAATACTGAACTGTTTTGGACATCTATTCAATACAATAATAAAAACTTGCGTATCAATTCGAAAGACATTCATACACGCATGCGTTACTATATGGAAAAATGCGCGCATGAAAAGTAATATTCTTAAGATTTTATTAAACCTGGAAAAGTAAAGGACAAGAAATTCAACCTGGAAAAGTAAAGAACAAGATATTCTAGTAAAGTAAAAAATAAGAATTTTTTAGACTTAAAATATTGCAGCTAAAAATTAATAATTTTATTATATCATAATTAGGATCATGTAATTCATTTTTATGTAAATTATAAAATTTTTATGTAAATTATAAAATTATTAATTCCATCTACTAACTAACTAATGAATTAATTTTATTCAAACAATTTTCACTACATAAATATATGCAAATAATAGGGGGGAAATAAGTTCAATCCAGCGACTGACACCCTTTCTAACTCAAGAATAAACAACAACATATGCAAATAATAAATAAAATATTTATCAATATTCAAATTTTATTTTTAGCTGCAATATTTTAAGTCTAAAAAATTCTTATTTTTTACTTTACTAGAATATCTTGTTCTTTACTTTTCCAGGTTGAATTTCTTGTCCTTTACTTTTCCAGGTTTAATAAAATCTTAAGAATATTACTTTTCATGCGCGCATTTTTCCATATAATCCATGATTTTTCCAGGCATTGCTATTGTATTACGGTAACATATAACATTTTCAATTTAATTTCGAATCACAGTAGTTGTTATGAAATGACTACATTTTTCATCAAATGTGATAACGAAAAATTTGAGTTCATTCAAATATGTATATCATAGAATTCACTAATATTTTTAATCGATAAATTCACCATTTTTTGCTATAAAATCATAAGGAGAGTTAAAAAAAAATTAGTTATTAAAAAAAAAAGTTCGGTTTTTTTAATTATAAAAAAAACGATACACGGGATTGAACCTAAAATCTTTCCACCAACCCCCGGTACTCTAAGCATTACGCTAACATGTCATATTGGCAAAATCGCAGTAAAAAATATCTATATACAAAAAAAAGTTATGCAAATTAAAAAAAAGCGTTAGTCACTTATGTACTTACTCTCCTGTTTGTGAACCCACATATTTTGTTGTAACTTTTTTTCTACTGAACCAATTTTCGAAATTTTTTTTCAAAATGTAGCTAATGAGGGGTTCTATCCAACTATGTAACCTGTTTGAAATTTGGTTGCGAACGGAATTAGTGCTGGGGTTTGAATGTGTCTCGATTCATTCAATTTCGGACTTAAGCATATATTCAACCACTACCGTGGTTGAATGATAAACACTTTGCGAACCTAACAAGTATTCAAGTTTTGACGTAGCGAAAAAATAATAATAATAATAAATAACACAATCAATAAACTTAAAGAAAAATTAAAATAATTAAAAAAAAAAGATTATTATGTTCACTTTTACCTGTATGCACCAATTGCCTGGGGAGCTTTCACAGTGTTGATAACACGTTTACATATACCGGCCATCTTTTCAGATTGTTTTGTTCGCAGTGGGCAAGAAGTAACACGCGAAAACTCTGCGAGAAAAGGTCACCACAAACTGACGACAACGAGAAAAAGAAACTTGCGCGAATTCAACAGCCAATCATTGGGCAACTATAAAGGGGGCGTGGTTTCTACTTTTTTACACGAAGTCAGACTTTCTGTTTTTGTTTGTTTGTTTGTTTTGTTGCTTGCTTGTTTGGTTGTTTTTGTTTTGTTTTTTGTTTTTTATACCATGAAGTTAACATATTTATTAAAAAAAACAAATGTTGTGGAGAAAGTTTGTTTCGTTTATTGATATTGAATAATAAAATAATCAAATTGAATCCTGTAAAATAAATAAATTCGTAAGGATATTACCCAGACCATTTATTTGTTAACTATTTTTATTTCATGGTTGTGTGCCCACCCCCCTCTGTACTCATTCGAATCGCTATTTGTAGATATACATTTTTCGTATGTTATAACAGATATTTGCTGTATGTCTGTAACCGAAACTGAGAAGATTTGATTTGTTCATCAAATTTTCTCGCGAGGGAACAAGAAATGGAAGTAAAAGCGAAAAGGCAAAGCAGAAAAAAAAAAAAAAAAAAAAAAAAGAGCAAATAAAAAATAGATCCGGAAAGTAAATTAAGTTCAAATTTTAATAAAGGAATAAACCATTGCTTTTGTTTCCAAAAAGCAAGGGTTAAAATTAACCAACATCAAAATTTGACACGGTGATGGGATGGGAGCATAGATCGACGTTCCTTTCCTTAAAAAAAAAAAAAAAAAAAATATCCGTATATAGCAACAACTCAGGAAAAATTCTAAAACTCAAAATAATAAATTTTATTTAACCAGAAGTAGTTTATTTTTTTTATATATGAGAGATGTATAAATATGTATTCAATCCTGTATGTTCGTGATCTTCCATGAACATGAAATTAATAGGATTAAAGTCCATGAATAAAGCAAGGAATTGTGCATTTTTATAAGACGAAAGTCCAGAATTATAATCCAAGTGAAAAAATAATATTTGTATAATTGTAAGGGTATTGGCTGGAAATCTATCTTTCATGACTGAGGAAATCCTCTGTGACTGAGGAAATCCTCTGTGACTGAGGAAATTGTTATTGTCAACATATTTTATGAAGACACAGCAAATGAAGATATACCATGAAGGTAAGAGTTTTGCGAAGAAAAAAAATGAATTCTTTGTTGTTTGCGTGAGCTTCATTCGTAAAGGATTGAGTAATTTATCCGTTGTAGCTTGAGCTTGGTATTCTTTGCGGTGCAATTTTGCGTCTTTTAGACAGAGTCAGACTTGTGTGATAATCACGGGCAACGGCAAAGTAACTTGCGGAAACACTGTCTGGAACAGATTTGTTTTTGGCATGTCAAGCCTTTCATAGTGATTTTCTAGAATGTTCCGTTTATATGCACGAATAGACAAAAATATAGTCTCTTGGATTTGTGTGTAAGAAGTTGCATCACAATCACGATTCTATGTGCTGATAGAATTGTGTGGGTGAACAGTGACAAAACCAAATTGCTCCTAAAATAAATAAATTCCGGACGAATACATTCGTCTGATTATGTGTCAAAATATTAGATTTAGCTGGCCATACAAATAGGTAATAATTACGAAAATAAAATTTTTAAAAACATACATAAAAAGAGGGGTCTAATTAAGAGACAATTCTTGAAAAGAGGTTTTTCGACTCAAATGACAAAGTTAACTTTTATCACTCAAAACGATAACGACAAAGTTTTCTTAAGTATTTAAATGTCCACTTCTCAGTCTTCCTCTTTCTTTTAAAAGACGAAAGTACAATTTATTGGGCTTTCTTGCTCAAAACGTAATATATAAAACTTTTTTTATTGCTTTGGGTTTAAATTATTTTTCTTTATTAAAGTCTTGTCCTGGTCTCATGTTATTGTTTCTTTGCTTACAATTAGAATGTAGCAAATGCAAATATGCCGTCGGCAGAAATTCGATACTCACGTCATGACCACGTGTACTAAAAATAGCAAAGACTTCTCAGACAACAAAGTAAAACACAAAACTCAAGTTTTTGTAACAAAACAAAATAAGACTTTAATTTTGTATGAAAAATAAAATATATACAGCCAATAAACGTTGTATACCTTTTTGCCTGTAAGAACTCAGCCAAAATTAAGTAAAGTCATTCATTTGTTTATCAAGCCTGTTGACAAGCATGAACAGCTCTCCATTAAACAAGTGACTTCAGCAGCAAATTGGAAGTTTGGCCCGAGAGTTCAGAACACTCCTATCCCAACTTGACTCTCATCAAGTTGGCGTTCCCAGTTGCCATGGGAACCAGGGGCAGCAGCAGCAGTACCCAAACAGCCCTTTTCAGAGCTAACTACCACAAACTAATAATGCAATTCACCACTTTACTGCCGCCTGCCTTCTGGAACTTTGCCTCCCAACCTGCCACTCCAATACCCACACCTGCTTCAATTCTGGCTCACTTCAAGCAACTCCAGCTCATTCCTGCAGCTTCCAGCGAATCCAGCTTACTCCTGAAGCTTCCAGTGACTCTAGCTATTTCCTGAAGATTCCAGTGACTGCAGGTCATTCCTGCAGATTCTAGTGACTCCAGCTTACTCCTGCAGCAACTCCAGTGCTTCCAGCTCACTCCACTGACTCCAGCTCATTCCTGCATCTTCCAGCGACTGAACCCCTTGCCCACTCCTACACCTCCAGCACTTTCAGCTTTCAGCTCCTGTGGCCCTTGATGTTTAGCTACCAGCCACGATTCTTGTTGACATCCAGATACCAGTTCCAGTGCCTTCTGATGTCCTGCTACCAGTTTCAGTGTCTACTAACACCCGGTGCCTACTGACATTCAGCTACCTGTACTAGTGCCCATTGATGTCCAGCTACTTGTTTCAGCACCAGACTCCGTCTATACAACTCATGTCATCCTACTTCCAGGATACAATAATTTCAACACAGCGAGATGCCTGTTCTCACTCCATCTCATCCTGATACACGATCTCCATTGCCATTCATTTTACCTTTTCTTAAGACATAATATATCATTGTTTTCAACATATGTGTTTGCCATCCTTCTTTGCTATTGCGATCACTTTCCTTGCCTTGTGTCTATTTTATTAGTTGTACGGTCGATTGGTGCCTTCACAATTCTTTTGAATGAAAAGGGAATTTCTTTTCCTTCAAGTCTCTTCTTTTCAAATACCTGGAAACAACCGAACCTTGTTTGTTCGTTCTTCTTCTGGACGGTTGACAACATTAATGTGAAAGAGTAAAAAAAAAAAAAAAAAAAAAAAAAGCAAAAACAACCGTTTCTTCAATGGTAATTCTGGATCAAATAGTTAACTTTCTCAAATTAACACAAAATTTATTAAACTCTCTTGCTCTAGTATTCTTTATCCTTATGAAGGGAAGCACACAGTCTTTTCACACAAGCATGTACTCGTTGCACTTGTGCGTTATCGCTAGTGAGTGATCAAGAAATAATTAATAAAAGTCTTTTTTACACATGTGCTAATCTGGTTTTCATTCTTTGATCGTCGCTTTCCCATGTGTGGCCATATAGCTGTCTTGTTGTATTGTCTTGTGACTGCTGATCAGCTGTTTATTTCAGGCAAATAAAACTCACATATGGAAACACAATAAAGACTTGTTGTCAGTTTCAAAGGTTTTATTGGAGAAATAAAAGTCGTTCATGATTGGAGAAACTAAAAAGGGGCTACAATTAATTCCTTTTTATTTAATTTTCTTACTTAACCTTAAAAATGGTCAACGAATGGACAGTCTTAAGCAAATATTCACTTAGACCATTGATGGTATATCTGGTCTAGCTATTTCCTCATCACAAACTGCCTCAAAACTCTGCCCCCAACAGGTGATCCAATTTCTAATATAATATCATCGACACTTGCTTCTTGCATGTTTGGTCTAAGGAGCTAACTCTTAACCTCTTTTGCATCACTCATGCTAGGTGCACTGGGTCTATTTCCATTTGCAACCATGTTGTCTTGACATGTACTTAATTTAACATTCTCGAAATTCATACTAGTTAACATAATCTTTACTTACTGCTGTAGGGTCCCAATATATAACACTACAGATTTAACATTTGTTTTACATGCTGGCATGTGTTGAATTTTTTTTTTTTTTAGAAGTTTACTTTCAAACTAACCCATATCTGGACAGGTCTTTATACCTGATTCTTTCAAATCTATTCTTGTCACTTCCTCTCATGTTTTACTTGACCTTCCCTACCAACTAACCCTGCTGCCTCAACTTTTTTACATCTACTAACACAAAAACTCTCATTCATTCTTTCAATGTGACCAAACCAACAAAGTCTACTATTCTGCACACATCTTATACTGTCCAGATTTAATCTTCCCCTAAAATCATCAGATCTAAGCCTGCCTTTAAGACTCATATTATACATCCATCATATCATTCTCATATCATTTCTCTCCATGCAACACATTTCTACAACCGTCATTGTTCTGGTTTTATTTCCATATATTATCACTCTGCTTACACATACCTGATAGTGACAGTGTAGTAGTTTTTATTACAAATGGCAAGAGTTGCTGACAACTTAAGTGTACCAAGTTCGAATCCAGTCTGTTCCACAAAAACACTTTCTCTTAAGGATGTTGGCAACCTTCACGTGGTGCCTCTCTTAAGTACCCAATGTCTTTCTAGAAAGAAAGAAGATATTGGGGAAATGAACGCCAACAATAATTATCTGATTCATATGAAATTAATGACTGATACTCAACGACAACAACAGCAGCAGCAGCTGTCATTGACAATGTTTGAAATAACTGCTTGATGTGTAAGTTTGCCACAGATTGGAGTAAACATATAATTTGATTTCTGATTTACCCAAACAAAAACAATCTCTAATGTGAGCAGCATACTGGTTTCGGAAGTTATTTAAGCGAGTTAATCTCCACTATTTTCTTTCTTTAGCTGCAAGAAGACACAGCCGTGTAACCAAGGCCTGTCACTCAGTTCAACCACCAAACCTCTCGGGACACAAATCAACCCATCATTAGCCATGAGCTATTGGCATCAACAAGAAGGTTTCAATATTGAAGATGGTGACTTGCTGCACATGGACTTACTGCCAATACTATTCGATGCACAGGCTTATTTCAAAACAATAGCAAGAACTATTCCCCAGAACTGCTAGACTTTGGAACTCCCTTCCGGATCCCTGCTTTCCCAACTGTACTGACATGCAGAAGTTCAAGTGTAATGTGAACAGACATCTTGCTGCTCAACTCCCTACATAGTATCCCTGCAACTTATGGGCTAAATAGTAGCCCCCTATATGAAAGTGGCACTGTGCTTTGTGTGAGGTGAAAATGGAAAAAAAAAACCCTGAACTCTGCCAACCTTACATATCATGTCTCTATTATTATCTATGTATGTACAAAATTTTAATAACATTCTCCTATGAGCTCTCAACATCTTTTCCTCATATAAACTGATGGGCTTGTTCTCTATCAATAACACCTTTTCTATTATTACATGTTTAATGAAGATAGGCCAATAAAGTTTATATGAATGTTAGAATGTAATTTTGTCTTTAATTTATATTTTGGTGATGCCGATGCACCATTAATTTTATAGTAGCACTCTGTTGGTTAATAATAGAAGTTCTCTGAACTCCCAACTTTTACAATCACACCAGCAACCAGTTCTTCCCTGGATTTCAATGTTATCACTTAGGTAATAAAACTACTGAACAACCTTATTAGCATCGTTATCCAAATATACCTCCTCCACATTTGAGTTCTCATCCATTTCCATTCAGTCTCCTTTGCACAGAAACTTGTTACCATCTTTCAATATACCTGTAATTACGTTTCTGAATTTTTGAGATGTAAATTGGTTGTTTGTATTATTTGGATTCTTTGGGCTACTGTTCTCATCTTGAGTGTCATTTTCACAACGTTTTGGTCGATGTAAGGTCAGAGGTTACATCGACCAAATCATTATAAAAATGACACTCAAGATGAGGACAATAGTCCGGAGAATCCAAATGATATGAATACTTGTAAGATGCTTTTGTAACGAGGAGTTTTTTTTTCGGGGTGAGGGTGCTGGCCCCATGCCCAACTACCCCAGAAGGTACATACAGTGCTTTGCCTTCCCAAATCGTCACCCATCTGGTACTGGCCAGGCTCAACGTTGCTTAACTTCGGTGATCTGGTGAGAACTGGTGTGTCAACATCATTGTGTCGTACAGTGATAGATTGGAACTGTTATTTTTATCTATAGCATGTTATGTTGTTTAGTAGATTTAATGAAAAGTCGAAACAACATGATGATTTTTTTATTTAAAATGTAGATTTTATGATGATATTAGATATTTGCATTGGGATGAACTTATATTCTTATCTGAATCTCTCAACAACCACCACTCTGGTCTCCTCAAATGATGTGCTAATCGAATTTGTTCAGGACTTCAAACATTTAGAAGGATTCACTAATTCATGGTTATGATATGAATACAAATATTGAACAGGTATCTCCAATGACTTGCACTAGATAGGTCCAAAATTGATAAACTAGCTTGAGTGGTGGCTGGGGGGATTTCCTAACAATGGAACTAGCTAAGGGAAATCTGTGGTGTAAATTTATTACTAGGGTCAAGTAGGTAGGGTTAGGTCAAAGAAAGTATCTAAGAAAGCTGGAAACTTTGATGTACATAAGATCTTTGTTGCAGTTTGGATAGACACATTCAGAAAGTATAGGTTCACGAGTTTAGTTAAAAAGGAAAACAAGAAAAGAGAGCCTCATCTTAACATTAAAAAAAACAACAACTTTATTTGTCATTTTCGTTAGAAGCGTGTATATGAAAGAGAAACAGGTTGTTCTTGTGTGTAAGGAAAAATTGAATATTATACCGGCTTGTTGAAGAAGAGAATAGTTCAGTGTCCACTTGTTGTAGTCAGCAGTAGTCAGGACTAAGGATTAGACAGTCCTGTAACGTTGATTAGATAGGCCGGTTAATGGAGAAAGAAAGAGGAAAGTGTTCATGTGTATCGTGTTGTAGGAGCGGGGGGGGGCAAAAGATTAGAGTTCCATGGTAGGTAAGAGAGTACATGTGTGGAGATAGCCATGTTGCCTTGTGGTACTCACATTAGCCTGAGGCTAAAGGGCCTAGGCGGTGTCTGCTGCCAGTAGAAGCCAGGGAGAAAGAGAGAGAACTTGTTGCCAGTTTCACGTTTTATACACTCGGTCATGTGATTGAGAGCTGGCTTGTGATTGGACAAGCCAGGAAGACAGTAGATTTAAAATCTCGAGCCGCGAGATTTAGCCCCTGCCTGTCATTTTAGCAATTTTCGACTGCTACAGGAGATTTACAAGGGATGTCAAGAAGAAACAGAAGACATGAAAAATTATTAATAAAACATTAAAATTTGCCCCTTTACACCGTCGGTTTTTAATAGTGGAAAAATCCCAGTTCTCCTAAACAGATCACTCTACCTCGGGATAGAAAATTATAATTGCCTCTGTCTAGAAGGATTTTTTCTCTGACTGAGATGCTACACTTTCATTCCAGCCAGGAAGCAGTATTCCTATTTACTTGCCTCCCCATGTTGTACACAATGTCGGTTTTTAATATGGGGGAAATCTAGCTCTGGATTAAGATAAAAATGAAAATTGCCTCAGTCTAGAAGGATTTTTGCTAACATTTTTCTCCTTAGCCGAAAATGATAATATTCATAAAAAGAAAACAGCATTATTGTAATAGTTCAGGTTGTTTAAAAAATAGGATCCGAACACGAGAAAATGAACGAAATTTTAAAATTCATCAGCCAGCCAATTAAGCAATAATTATTGTTTAAGTATATATATATTTGTTAATATTATGAATATTTATTCAAAATGCGTCGTCAAAAGAAAACATTGTTTTGAAAATATCTCTATGCATTATCCTGGCTTCTTGTATTTTGGGTTCTTTTCGTTTCGTTTCGTCATTTTGTATTGACAGACAATCATCTTCCATTTCGCTTGTGTACTTGAAAAAAACCTTGCGTCCTCGCCGAACGCTCACCATCGAAATGGGTTTCCTCGGTCAAATATACACAACTCTTTTTCGACGAACCTCGACATTTGCTCTGACCATCATCACTGGAGCTTTTCTATTTGAACGGATCATAGACGAAGGTGGGGATTATGTATTTCATCGGATGAATGAAGGGGTAAGTTACGGTTCACGTAATCAGTGAATAAATCACCATCATATTCATTCTTTTCTTTCCCTCGTGAATTTTCTCCTTCATCGAATATTAACACATGACTTTTAATCTTTGTTGATAAAAAAATAAATAAATAAAAATGAAATATTTCTAATCTTTATCCGTAAATCCGTATCATTCACTGAAATGAAGGTTAATTTGACAAAACCACATCTAGAGGAACCGTAAATTCTCAAGGTCAATAATAATTTGTAGAACTAGAAGTTACCCTCTTTTATTTATTTTATGTCATTTTCTTCACTATACATATATATTTTTTGTTTAAATTATTTTTTATTTTTCAAAAACAAAAGTTACAAAATTTATGTCGCAATAATGGAATAATCAAATGGCACCAATCTCTCGGTTTTCATAAAGTATACTTTACGAAGTCCACGCTACTTTCTTTGGCCACTTCAAAGGTGACTGACTTTGTCTTAAGTGTGAGGGGTTATCTGTACGATTCAAGTTTCCACTTCACTTCCGATTGCTGCTTCATTTTTAATTTTTTACGGTATCTTTTGCTTACTAAATTGCTAAATCATAGTATAGAATAGTTAAAGGAAGCCCCCCCCCCACATACACACCTTCCCATATTAACAAGGGCTTATCCAATAAATAACCTTCTTTTAAAAAGCCATTCTTAACTTGGGCAGGGCAAGCGGAAGTGAAGTGGAAATTTGAATCGTATCTCTTCTGACTTTGGCCAGAGAAGGTGCTTGTTACGATAGTCGACGGATCGATTTTTTGGTAAAATTTTAGAAAAAGCGTGTACTCGAATTAAGTAGAAAACAAAATATTTTTCTTGTAGATTTCGGTTTTAGATTTATTTTATTTTTTTATGCTTAAAACAAGCGAAAACAGTACTTATGTCGAAAATCGTAAATATCCAAAAATTACGAAAATTCATCGAGTAGAACAACTATTTTAGTAAAAAAGAAAAAAAAGTGGTGAACCTGGATAAGAATTAGGGTTTGTATTACTGTACACATAGATTCGAAAAAGTTGTCAAAAAACAAATATATAACAAATATTATCAAAGGCAAGATAAGTTACTTTTCTACCAAACTGGATACATTTTTTTTGTTTTGTTTTTATTCAATGTAACATGTTTATTCAGCTCGAAAAACATGCAGTATTTATCGATGTATTGGAAAATTTAAAATGGCGCCCGACACTCTCTTTAACATGGTAAGTTTGGGAAAAGGTGTTATAAATAATAAACTAGACAAAATACTATTAAAAACCCGCCGAATATATGTTAACATATGTCACGGTAACATATATTGAGCGAGTTTCCAACAGTATTTTGTATAGTTTATTATTTATAACATCTTTTCCTGAACTTACCGTGTTAGAGAGTGTCGGGCGCCATTTTGAATTTTCCAATTCATCGCCGATGTACATCGGTAAACACTGCATGCTTTTCGAGCTGAATAAACATGTTACATTGAATAAAAACACGAAAAATATATCCAGTTAGGTAGAAAAGTAACTTATCTTGCCTTTGATAATATTTATTTATTATATATTTGTTTTTTGACAACTTTTTCGAATGTATGTGTACAGTAATACAAACCCATGCTGGGTTTTGGTTTTACGGTTGTTTTAAAAATGGAATGGAAATTTAAATTTCGTTCCATTTAAATCTTTTTTTAATTGGCTTTCAGAATAGACACTTCAACCTCCCCATATTAAGAATGGCTTTCAGAATATACCTCCGACCTTGTCAGCATACCCGAAAACCCATAAAACTAGAAGTTGACAACTTGACATGTCGAATGTGGACAGCAAGTTGTACGTTGAGCACATGCGCAATTTCAAAGAGGAAAACTGAATGAAATTTAAATTCCCGTTCCAGTTTTAAAACAACCCTAGATCAGCGTTTGCCGCAAGTTTTACCAAAAATCGAAGGGTTTGTATTACGGGCTGAATAAACATTTTACATTAAATAAAAACACTAAAATAATATACAGTTAAGTAGTGTGAGATTTCTCTCACAAGGTTTTTGCCCCTGGCAGAATGGAAGAAAACAAAACAGAAATTACAACAAGCTCACCTTAAAACTTCAACATAAATTTTATTAAAGTAAAAAAGCTCCAAGTTGCAAAAGATGCTTCATCTTGGCTATCTGCCACTTTGGACTGGTAATATTCCCAAAGGGAATAATAGTTCGTCTTCGATAAAGGCTGGGTAGAATTCCCGCTGACGAAGTAGTGCGCAGATTGGATATGTTGAGGTGACTTCCACGTCGAACTGCTAGCTGGGCATACACAAGGAGTCCTTATAGAATCTGTCCAATGGCAGGTCAAACAGTAGACTTTAAATTCGTCTTAACAGCCATTAAATTGAAGCACAAATGTGCAAATATAAATTCACCCTACTTAAGGGCATTGGTAATTGTAATGATAAAGTTCCGCTCCACATTTTGGCATTTGAAACGTCTCGAAGCAGCAAAGTATTTTCGCTGCCTCGATTCGAGTGGGAAATCCAGTTTTTCCAACTCTAGGTCTGCTCAGATTCTTATCTCAAAAGGGAATTTGGTGCCGAGAACATTCTCGGCAGTTAGTTGTAACATGCAATTTCATTGGTTAAAATAAATCCGTGGGCGGAGAAACCGTCCAATAAAAAAGCTTGCTTATTTCTGCAGAATTTCTTACAGTAGAAAAGTAACTTATCTTTGATAACATTTATTTGTTTTTTGACAACTTTTTTGAATCTATGTGTACAGTAATACAACCCTGGGCACTTGATGACGAATATGGACCCTGCGTAAACGTTTGCTTTTTAAGAACTGCTCCCTTACGGCACCTGCGCATAAGGTTTTCATTTGTCTATTTAGCCATGAAAAACTTTTTCAGGCCAAATAAAAAAAAATGAAAAGTATAAATTAAATTTACTCAAAGAAAAAAGTCAAAACAGAAAATACGCTCGATTAAAAGAAAAAAAGTGAAATTGTGAAATGAAATGAAATAGCGCACGAAAAAAGTTTTAAAAATTTAGTTTTGTCCGATATAAGTTAGCTGTTGATTCCAATTTGTACTTGGCGTAATTCAATGGATAAATGACCTAATGAAAATCTTCTGCGCATGTGTCGTAAGGGAGCAGTTCTTGGAAAGCAAACGTTTGCGCAGGGTCCATTTCGTCATCAAGTATCCAGGGTCCACACTGGTCATCAAGTACCCAGGGTCCACACTGGTCATCAAGTACCCATACCCGTGTTTACCAATGTATTTGAAACTCCGAACACGTTAAGTTTGGGAAAATAAGTTAAAATTGAAAAAACTATTCAAAATACTGTTAGGAACTCGCTCAATATATGTTACCGTGACATAGGCTGACATATATTCGGTGGGTTTCTAATAGTATTTTGTATAGTCTTTTAGTTTTAACTCATTTTCCCCAAACTTAATGTGTTTAACACAGTCCGCTGCCATTTGTATTTTTCAAATACATACAACACTGTATGTTTCTTAACATGGGAAAGTTGAGGGTGTTTATTCCGAATTCTTGGGAGGGGGAGGGGTTCTGCCCAAAAATTTGTCTATGTCTAGCGGAAATGCCAAAATAATGAATTTCAAGTAAAACAAATGGTACCTACATAATTGTCATCTCACAAATAGTAACATGTCCGAAAATTATGAAAAACGATGGCATATAAAAAGAATTATTAATGAAAAATAGTTTCAATAAGGGTAAAATGCTCAATAAGATTACACGCTGGGTCGGACATAACGGGTCACATGACGTAAGCAAAAGAAGTACTTTAGTTAGGACTATTTAGAAAACAAAAATAAAAATATCATATATATATATATACTATAACATATTTACATAATTTGTGAATATTTTTAAAAATAACATTTTTGACTGTTTGAATTTTGAATTTTTTTTTTTTTTTTTTTTTTAATATAAAAAATAACTGATTGAATTTATGAGAAATTGAAAATTTAATTACCTCTCCTGTTAACTCTCCAATTCAAATTGGGAGATTTTTCTTTTTTTTCATTAATAATTATTTTTCTACCTCCCCGTTTTCCGTAATTTATGGATATGTTACTATTTGAGACATAGGTACCAATTGTTTTATTTAAAATTCAATATTTTTTAGCTATTATAATATAAAAACAAATAATTTTCTACTCGAATTTTCATAATTTTTTAATATATTACTATTTTCGACATAAGTACTGTTGTTTTTGCTTAAAACCACTTTTTTTTTTTTTTTTTTAAATCGATCTGTCGATTCTATCTTAATAAGCACTGAGAAGAAATATCGACTGAAATACACGAATGAGACCCCAGTTAGGAAATATGCATCGGCTTCGATGTTGTGAGCAGCGCACTCCAGAGAGTGTTCATTAATCTGAAAAGAAAAAGAATTTTTATGTGTGTGACCTTGTTTTTTTTTTTTTTGTTTTTTTTATTTTGACTTGAACTTTGCGCTTTTCGGATTATTTCATGTTTTTTTTTTTTGGCTGGATATTATATTATTATTTGTAGTTGCATAAAAAAAAATGGTACTTATGCAAAAGGAAAGGTGCTTTTACAGAATTTGAACTGAACAAAACCCAACGAGGTTGATGAAAATAGACAAGACTGCAGCTATCTTGATTGGAAATTTAAAAACCGTAAAGAGTTAATGTTTGAGATGAAATCCAAAGCATTTTAAATTTCATAAAAACACCAAAAAATTATGCATCTAGGTTGAAAAGTAACCTTTTTTTCACTATGGTAACATTGATTTGATTAAAAAAAATTTTTTAACCGAATTTTCAAATCGCTGCAGATTGTAAAACATACCCAAAATTAATTAATTAATTCCCACGTTTAAGGTACGTTTAAAAATAATAATGGCAGATCAATGGATCGTGAAAGTAAATGTTTTATGTAATGTAATATGTTATTAATTTAGACATGACAATCAAGTAAATGACATCATTTTTAGTTGAAATTCAATTTTTCGATTTTCGTTATTGCAAATAAGCACCTAAACCTGAAATTTTCAGATAATTTAATTTCATTAATAAATCTGAAGACTTTTAAATATAAAAACAATTGGTTTAAAATTTGCAGAAGTCTCGTTCAGTGGACATTATATGCATTAACCACAAAATAAAAATTGGCTCAATCTTGAAGAATTTCTTTCATTGACCAAGAAAATATCAAGTTGTAATATTAAAATTTGATCTTAGCCAAATGGCTATACTGGCAACAGATATAGGGGAGCTAACTCTAGTATCTCCATGTTTTAGAAATATATACAAATTGTTTTTTGGTTTTTTTTACTATCACACACATCCTAGTTACTTAACCAGATTCTACTTTTTGTGACTATATTTAAATAGCTCTGAAAAATATCTGCTTTTAAAGTGTGTGGAGGGGGGGGGACATTCTCCTATATAAATTTAATGTAAAATGTGCATCCACTTCCCAACCAGTTGACAGCAATATGGAGATGTGAAATTATTTCTTTTTTCTACAATAAAATAAATTGCAGAAACAATATTTAAGCATACTTTTTTTCCCCGTGCTAAAAGAAAATGTGTGTGTGTAAGGGTGGATTCTTCCTTGGGACTAATTTCAAATAGGTATCTATATATTGACAATCATGACCTAAGGTGTTTTGACTACAAATGGAGAAAGCCAAAGCAATTCCAACTTTTCGCATTTTTGCAGAAAGTGTAAACAATGCAAGGGAAATGATTCAGTTTGTATAAGAATTTCGTTTTTTAAGAATTTGAAATGCTGAAAAAAGTGTGCAACTTATGCGATGTGTTAAATTTGTTAAAACTGTCTTCAACAGTAAAATAAATAATGTTACTATTTCTAAATTTCTGATACCAGATTTCGCAGATAATATGTTTTTAAGTGTACATTTTCTTTTGGATCCGAGTTATATATACTGAACCCTAAGCAGCACTCATTCTAGGCAGGTTGAACCGACTTCCTCCAAAAGCAATATCAATTTCACAAGCAGTCCCCAGTAGTTTGCATATCTCTGTTAAAGGAGATGGTGATGTTAGGTTCTTGCAGTTCTAGCAGTGTTGTCAACATCCTCCTACATACAGTGCATCAGGGTTGAAGATATCAAAATTTTAATCTTGATGAAGGAGACAACAATGATTTTAACTTTAATTATATTTTATTTACTTAAATATTTGGATTTCCATTTTCCTTTAAGAGTTGCTTTTGCTGGACAATCAACCACAAGGATTTTACCCTTTTTTTTATATCTGAACTTTACATTTTTCCTCATTAAGATTTTATCAGCAACTGATTATTGGTCCCTCAATTTATCGGAGAAGGACCTATGTTTTCAGCGGTATCTGTGTGTCCATTATTCTGGGCGATTGCCAGATAACCGTCCATTAGTTTTTTTTTTTCATTGAAATTTTGCCACAAATTGTATTTCATTAAATAAATGTGCACAGTAGAAACTTTTTTTTTTTTTTTTTTTTTTGTTTTGTGAAAATTCCTGTTGTATCTCCAGGGGCTCAAAAGGGCTCAAAAATACCCCAAAATGGCCAAAAATGACACGTTTTGCTCCATAACTTTTGATCTATCCATTAGATTTTTCTGAAACTTAGCCAAAATGTGGAACCCATTGTTCTTAATATAAATCCAGTATGGGTGACCCTGGCAAAATTCTGGTTCACATCCCCGGGGATTTTTAGTGCTAAAAACGCCACTTTTTGTGGCTCTTTTTTTTTTTTTCATATTTCTCAACAAAAACTTTATATATCTGACTATATAATGGTTTTTCACGGTGGTCAACTCAAATATGTGTTAAGGCCTGAAACTGCATCGTTATCAATTTACACTAGGATTCAGCATCCCTAGGAGCTCAAAAGAGGTCAAAAATACCTCAAAATGGCCAAAAAGTGTCATTTTTGGCCCATAGCATTTGATCCATCTATTAAATCTTCCTGAAATTTTGCCAAAATGTGGAGGCCATTGTTCCTAATATAAATTCAGCATGGGTGACCCTGGCAAGATTCTGGTTCGCATCTCTCTGGGACTTTTAGGGCTAAAAAAACATGCCTTTTTTTAGCTCTTTTTCATATTACTCAAAAACTTGATATGTATGTCTATATAGTGGTTTTTCATGGTGCTGAATTCAAATATACATGTTTTCAGGCGTGAAACTGCACTGTTTGTGCATTTTTACTGGGATTCAGCATTCCCAGGAGCTCAAAAGGGGTCACAAATGCCCCAAAATTGTAAAAAAATGACATTTTTTTTTACCCCATCCATTAGATTTTTCTAAAACTTTGCAAAAATGTGAAAACAACGTTGTCCCTTCATACTTCTCACATTCATCATTTTTTCACTATTTTTTTATGGCATCCTCTTACATGCAGCACCAGAGGGAGATCACGCACGCACACACAGCTTGTTCACCTTCAAAACTATTCTGTCACATGATTAAATTAACCAATCAGATTCACTTTTATATTCTTTTCCTCTGGAAAAATCTGTGACTTCTTCCACATGAATGTTAACATTTGAAACAAACTTTGGTAACCTTATATCTTGCAATTGAAAAAATTATATTTTCTATGATTGATTGCAATAAACATAAATCCTAGAATAGAATAACTTTATCGATTTTTTTTTTTTTTTTTTTTTTTTTTTAATTTAACTGGAGAAAGAAAAAAGAAAGTTGGGTATGTCCTTTAAGGTTTTATTTGCATACCTTGCTATGGGCATAAGTAAATGTCTTTTGGGTTATAGCTAACATAAGCGCCTGATTTCTATGACTTCATGATTTGAGGCTTATTTGATATTTTTTTTTTTTTTTTTTTTTTTTTTTTTCAGAAATTATGGCACCAAATACAGCACAAATATGTACCAAAAGAAGATGAGGATGAATGAAAGCTGTATTAGGAGTTCCCAACTGATGTGTTCAATGGATTCTGGTGTCGAGATGAACAACATTTATTAATATCAAATTGTTTGGTATTAAAATTATTCACCAAAAATAAAAACAATGTAGAAAGTCATCAGTAAAACTTGCTTTATTTAATAAATTTGATGTAATTATTTCATTTGTTTTTATGATTTTAGTTTTTTGTAATGAATCTAAAACATCTGATCAGATTTGATGTTTCTTTCAAAATCTTACTATTTCTCTCATAGAAACCTATAACCTTATGTATTGAATCAATCTTACTTATATATCTACAAAAGTGTGTGTGAGAGAGAGAGAAGACTTCTCAACAAATTTTTGATCTACAGACTTGAAATTTGGTATATAGGGCATTCACACTATGGAAAACTTTTTAATCGATTTTCATTAAAAAAAAAAAAAAGGGCCGCTAAGGGGTCAAAATTGAAAAAATAGCTACATAAGAAGTGGTCATCGGATTTTTATCCGTTTGTCAACTGTTTCACAAATGCACATGCATGAATAGTTGACGGCAGATTCCTTATGTTAAGAATAAGGAGGTTTGAAAACACTTTTTAAGGATCGTGCCAAGCTGACCTAATGGTTATCATACTTGACTCACTGTCATTAAGTTTTGGATCTTTGAGTATTTTTTTTTTTTTTTTTTACTTACAAGAAGTGAATTGTTTAGAAAAAAAAAACAATACTCACATGCACGTCTTTTTTACTTTATTTTTTAAAGAAATTTAATGCTACGTTTAATACCTACAGTATTTTTGTTTATAATAAATAAGAATTCTGCATTAATTAAAATATAATATTTATGCATATTTTACAAAAAATATAATGAACAAGTCTGGCAGAAACAAAAAAAAATTGAATAAAATCAGGAGTTATAAACTGAAAGGTCAAATCATAATGTAATCGGACTAATTATTTACATAAGAAGTTTCAGCATTCATCATATTCAGTTTAAAAGCAATTTTTATATGCTGATATGTTGAACAGCTTTTAGAAATTGACTTCCAAACTAACCTATCTCTGACCAGGTCTTTATTTATCCTTTTTCTTAATTCCATTATTATCACTTCCTCTCATACTTTCCTTGCTCTTTCTCTGCTATCTCAATCTTTCTACATCTTTAGCACAAGAACTCTCACCCATTCTTTAACGTGGTCATACCATCAAAGACAATTCTTTGGTACGCATCTCCCTATACTGTTGAGATTTAACCTTCCTCTGGGGTCATAAAATCTAAGCCTATTATTAAGACTCGCATTATGTATCCATCGTAGCATTCTCATACTTTTTTTTTATGTAACGCATGTCCTCAACCCTTATCAGCTTTCACTTCCATACATCACACTGCATACACATTCTTTCTCTTGGTCAAAAGTGATAACGTTCTGCTAATTAGTAATAACAAAAGTTCACTGAACTTCATCCACTCCTAATTCTTGCAATCACACTAGGACCTGTTTTTTCCCTGTGCACTAAAACTTTTGAACCACCTCAATAGTATCAATCTTCAAATATACTTTCTCTACATCTGAAGTCTCATCTCTGTTTGTTGTCTTATACTTCTTGCATACAAGCTGGTTATCATCTCTCAAACTTGCCTGTAATTCCACTGCACTTGTGTACCCAATAATTACAAGTACCACAGAAATTGAGTTCTAACCAACTGTTGTCACAGACTTGACTTTTTTCTTTCTGAGGGCGTACCTACACCACTACTGATCATCAACTTGGTCCTGGTACCATTTACCCTTGGAACTTTAATTTTTAGACCATTCTTCCAGCTTAACAAGTAGACCTGTTTCAGACATGCACAAAGTCATCAGCATAAAGCATCTGTTTTGGATAACCTGTATAGAACTCCCTAGACAGCATTTCTAAAACACAAATAAAAAGCAACAATCTCTGTACAGGACCCCTGCTTCAAACATTCGCTTGCCCCTGACTTATGCAAAGCTCACCAGACAACATCTTTTTACATTGGGAGCTGTTTCCACAGACTTCTGGCCATGTTTGAATTCACAATGCCAGCGTTTTACAAGGTCATATGATGAAGCATTATCACCATAAGTTTCTTTCATTTCATCAAGTCTCTCCGGTGGTGTGCGTCCTTTCAAATACAAAAACCGGATCACTGCTTGACATTCAACAGGCTCCATTCCACACCTGACTCAGTTCAAACACCTGTAAAACAGAAACCACAATTAGTTCAGAGCTGTCAATTGCTACATAACCCGTAGAGATATAAATCATTGCACATGCAAAATTTCAGCTAGATCAGACAACTGGAAGTGCGTCAGGAGCATTATTTATTGCATGCCCCTCGTACACAAAGGTTGTGAATATTCTAAGTGAAAGAGTTTCTGAGGAATGAACTGCATTCGAACTTAGCACTCTTGGATTGTGTGTGTTGTTCAACCACTTAGCCACTGTCGCCTAGTTACTGTAATAAAACATCTTCACTCAACAAACCATAGGCTAGTGTATAAACAGATTTTCTCATGAAGATTAACATTGAAGTTAATCATAATCGAAATCAATCACTTATCTACTCATTTCACTGCAATAAAAAAGTACAAAACTTTTTCTTTATTAGTTAATAATAAACTAATAAAGAAAAAGTTTTGTATTTTTTTTTATTGCTGTTTTATTAAAAAATATTTAAACAGTAATTTATAGTAAGTTTCACCATCCACGTTACAAACTTAGTAATAATTATCCTCAAGTGGCCTTTGAGTCTTAATAAATGGTGATTCAGTAGCACAACAGCAACAAAACCTGAGGAAGGGGGATCATGTTTGAATGGCTTGCATTAACAAAATAAGACAAATACTAAGGGAGATAATTTGTTATTGCAACTTGCTAACCTTGTCACTTGCTAGGAATTTCCTTTGGAAATGATGAAGTATTTTTATTGGTTTTTAATGACATACATCACTTGGAATGGTAGTGCTGCTCTGTTTAAGTAGTACCCAATTTCTGGCCTTGGGAAATTTATTTGATATTATTGTAGACGTAAAACTGATAAAACATCTCATCTGAAACTATCATGCGCTTTTATCAACAGATTTTCTGAGGTCAGAAATTGAATAATACTTAAATACACTTGACTAACACTGAAATGGTAGAAATTCTAGTTGTTGAATAGAAAATTCTTAGCTTTCTTGGTGTATTTATATCAATCATTCAAACATGGGGACTTTTTTCTGCATTTCATATGTACGATTTAGCTTGGTTTTTAATGTCTAATGTTACTTTTCAATTATTTGTTGTTCCCCCCCCCCCTCTTATTATATACTCTTGTCGGGTGATAAATGTATAAAATTTAGCAATTTAATTAAGTGATTTCCTGTATTAATTTAGTGTGAAGTGTGCTTCTTTTTTTTTTTTTTTTTTTTTTTTTTTTTTTTTTTAAATATGGTAAGAATGTTGTAATCGTGTTCCAAGGATTTTGTGTTTCCAGTACATGATTATGATAGCTGTATTTAAGTGAATTTTATTCTGTTGTGTCAAACTATTCTATACATATATATGTCACTCAATTACTCATAATAATTACCTCCTCCGAGCCTTGGAGAGTTGCCTCCCTTGTATCTGCATTATCATCTCATTTTTAGGAACGTACTGTACAAACATAATATTCGTTGTTTATTTATTTATATAACTAATATTATATACTAGCGTTGCCTGATCATAAAATATGCATAAATATTATATTTTAATTCATACAAAAACTGGGACATGTGCATGCGAGTATTATGTTTTTTTTTGTTTTTTTTTTTTTTGTTTTTTTAAACAACTCACTTCTTGTAAGTACAAAAACAAAAATACTCGAGCTGAGATTGAAACTAAAACTTAAAGATAGTAAGGCAATTGTGATAACTAGCTTGATACACTCTTTACAAAGTGTTTTCAAACCTACTTATTATTAACATAAAGAGTCTGCACATACACATTTGTGAAACAGTTGACAAACAAAAATCCGATGACGCCCAAGTATCCATTTTGACCCATGAGCAACCTTATTCTCTGGATGAAAACCGATTTAAAAAAAAAAAAAAAAAAAAAAAAATGAAGTTTTCTACATGTGTGAATACTATATATACCAAATTTCAAGTCTGTAGATCAAAAATACATTGAGTATATAGGTTGAGAAGTGTCCTCACACACACACACACACACACACACATTCTCTTTTATAGATAAGTTATAAAAATAACTATTTTATCTATGAAAAAAATATATATAGTGGGAGCAAACATGATATCAAGTGTAAGAATCATTTATTTATTCAATTCAGATGTGAATATGTTGAACATGGCTTTTCAAGCCTGTCAAACTCTTGCCCTCTAATAGTACAGTATTTCCACATATGCAAATTTGTCATTGGGCTGTTTTCTTTCATTATTTTCCCCCTCCACTTATTTTGTTTTAGTATCCTACCAGATGTTAGACATTCACCTGTTATTTCATACATTTCAACCATCACTTTTTGTTCATTTTACTTGAAGTTCTCAGAAATCAAGTGGCTCTATCTGCAGACTCTCATATACTGTTTCAAAACTGGCAAAGATTAGCATTCATTACCATATTCATTAAACACAGATAGTGCACCGGTTCTTTTTAGAGAAGCTGGTGACTTGTAAGATCTGTTTTGGTCAGGCGTACTTTAACACAGTCCCCACAAACTCAATGATGAAGAATCACAGCCATTTTATTTGGCATTTCTGGGGGCCCTTTCCTAACTGCTATCTTAAGAAGTCTTTTACATTCAATGCGTCTTCTCTTATATTTATGCACACCAATAATGATGTCCTGTCTCTATGTTGCTCTATTTAGTGCACCCTCTTCCCAATTACTGTTCACAATCCCACGTTTTTGAGAAAGATCTTACAAGAGTTTCTTGAATCTAAGTTTCAGTTTGAGGTTGCTCATTTCGTTTACAAAGTTCTCTATAAAAAAAAATACTTTGAGATACAATTTTCATTCATTCCACATACATGCGCATACCACTTAATAATATTTGTGTGACATACTTTCAATGCAGCAACAATCACTGTTGAAGCACCTCCACATCACTAACCTGCATCTTCCATCTCACATCGAGAGTCTTATAAATACACTACTGACGAAAGCATTCTAATCTCATGTCTTCTGTGTACCACTCGGGTTTCACATGCATACAGCAAAGCTGACAAAATACAAGCATTATAAACCTCGATTTTTTATTTTAAGTCATATGCCACTGTTTTTTCTGTCGATACTCCAACTTACCAAATGATTCACTTGCTTTTCTAAAATGGAGACTAGTTTCTGCATCAATTTGACAGGAGGAGCTTATAATACTATCTACAGAAGCAAATGTCAACAACACTATCAATAATTTCCCCCACTCTTTATCTGTGCCTAAACCTAAACATAGATTCCATGAACAAAGCTTCTTTCTTAGAACTGCACGCCTGTGGAATTGTCTTCCGTTTTCCTGCTTTCCGGCTGACTACAATATGGTTGTGTTCAAGTCTAAGGTAAATAAGTTCTTGATGAGCCGTTCCATATAAGTTATTAAATTTACCAAATTTTCATTACTAATGATTACTATATTGACCAACTTCTACTGTACACTCTTTAACCCTTATCCTTGAGTGGCCTCTGGGCCTTGATAATGTGGTGATGCCTTTGTAAAAAAAAAAAAAAAAAAACATTCAATTTCTTGACATACACGAATAAATTTTGAGCTTAACTATTGCAAGTTCAACATTCAATTTCTTGACATAAACGAATGGCTAAATTTTGAGCTTAACTATTGCAAGTTGATGCAAAACAATTCTTTTATAAGTTCAAGATTTACGCGAACATACTACACGCATGTCCAAAAGAATCCATAAGATGTTGCAAGTCCGTTTGGAGAATGTGCAAAAAAGATCAATCATCCACATATTATAATTCTCTAATTAGTGAATCTGCAACTTTGGATTTTGTCTGAAGTCATTTATGCAAGCTTAACAGAATTATAAAACCATAGGTATATGCCATATTGACAATCTTTAAAGGCGTTAAAAACACCACAGTGAAGTATAAGATAAAAAGTGCTGGCACAGGTACATCATCCTACCTGACACCATTTTCTACTGAGATTTGTTCAGAAAGCTGCCAACATTTATTCATGTTTTTATACTGCCCTTGAAAGAGCTAAATCATTCTCAAACTTTGGAAGAGAACCAAGCTTCTCTAGAATACACCACAAAGAATTTTTATAGACAGTGCCAAAAGACTTGGTAAGCTTTATAAAGACATGGTACATTCCAACATGTTGCTCGAGACACTTTTCTTGGAACTGTCTAATGGAAAGATCATGTCAACTGTTTCTATCCTATTCCTGAAATCACATTGAGATTCTGAATAAACACCATTTATTTAATCCATGGAGATAGCATGCTCTCGTTCCATTAGCTATGACTTGGGACTTCTACCCAGTCATGGTTGATGGAATGAGAGCATGATAACCCCATGGATTAAATAAAGGGTTCTCTTCAAAATTCCATTTAGATTCCTGAGTTGGACATAAAGATTCTAGAGTTTGGCTTTGTTCAGGTGTATCTTGTTAAAGGTTAAATCAACCGAAAAGTCAAAATAACACTCAAGATGAGAACAGTAGTCTGAAAAATCCTAATAATACAAATAATCGATCCTTCAGAAATTTATCATTTAATTCATTTTTTGTTGGTCTCAATAGTATAGATGCAAAGGACCGATTATCTAGCACAGATTAGCTATCAAAATGTTTATGAAAGTGATAACACCATCTTGAGAGAATATTCATGAGATCCCTAAACAATTCCTTACCATCTTCTAAGTAGACTGGAGTTATATATGAGCTAGTTGGACAATACACTTTATTTATTTAACCGTATAGATTCATATTATTTGGATTATTCAAACTCCTGTTATTATCTTGAGTGTTATTCCAAAAATGTTTCAGTCGATATAACCTGCAATCTTCTTCAGATGTATCTCGTCAAACTCAGGAATGTGTAGTAAAAAATAGTGATGTATAGTGATAAGTAACAAGTAGGGCTGGGACAACAGCATATTCTTTTCATTGTTTTGACTCTTGAGTATATATCTGTCAATATCTTATATATTTTTATATAGACTGATGTGGTTCTCTGTTGATTGACTGTGTCTTACTGTGTCGGATATATACTTGGGAGTCAAAAGCATGAAAAGAATATGCTGTTGTCACAGCCCTAGTAATAAGATTGTACATCTAAAAACAACAATTTATACTAAAATTGTCTGCATTGTAGTGAATAATACAAATTGTAACAGTGTCGTTGGATGTAACAATAATCACGATGATGATGATGGAAAGAAAGGTTGTTATACTATTGATTTAATGCACACACACACACACACACAATTATTTGTGGATATAATGAATTGATAAAAAGAAATCTGTTTCCTTCCATGGTAATTGGGTTGACATCAATAGGCATTAAAAAAATTAAAAACACACTAGCTGAAAAAGTTGATGTCTTGGATTATAAAGATATCTCCCCCACCCCACCCCTAAATGTCAGAAATGTCGCCTTTTGGCAATTTGTTAAAAAACAGCCTAATTACTTGGGTGATCGAATTTATTTGTAGGTCACCTGAAATATGGGCCAGATATTATGAGCGTCTTTAGATAGGAAAAACAAGATAACCAATTTATTTATTATTTTACTTATACAAAATTGTATTTGAGAAAAATGCTTGTTATGCAGATGAAGTTAAAGGAGAAGGGTCCCTCCTACGTGAGTGATGGTGAAAGATATAGACTGAATGGAGGGTGAAGGTAATGAGGCCCTCCTCTTGAGAGTAGCGGTCAGACACACAGATTTGAGGAAGAAGAAGAAAGGGAAAAGTTTTTCAGAGCTTGAAAATTTCAAAAACACTTCCTGAGATTGGTTTACTGAGTATTTTGAAATGAAATTCTGTGGATTGGAAGGCAGAGTAAAGCCCATCTGATTCTCAGTATAATGAAAGGCAAAAATAACCTTGAGGACACACTCTGTCTGACCGCCAAGGAATCCACACCATTCAGAGAAAAGAAAAACCCTTGACTTAAGTCTCACTCGGTTCTAAGCCACTGAATCCACACTGTGAAGAAACAAGTCCCCAGACTTAGGGTCGACCACCCCAGCTTTACTAATAGAAGGCACCAGTTTCCGAGCAATTGCTTCTCGAGTTAAAAACTTATGAATGATCAGAGTTTTGTAACTTTCAGAGAATAATTATCCTGTTATATTTATACAATAAACCCAGTTATCGACTTGTTATTATTTTCGTCTTTTGACTTGAAATGACCTCTACTCTCCAATGATGTCAACTTGAGAGACCATGACAACAGATTACACACTCTTTCAAAAGCAACGTGGGGAGAGTGGCAACCTGTCCAACCGAATCCTCATGAACCAGTACTCTTGTTAAAGAAACAACCCAGTCTCAGCGACCAAATGAAACCCAGAGTGGACAAATCTGGTAGCATCACTTAAGCAAAATTGAAACTTCGCTTGGACAAAATGGTGATCCATCCAACATAATGTCTACCATGTGAACATTCGTGATATTTCACTTTCTCATCATTAGTTTGAAAATGAATAATTGATGTTTTCACTGAAGATAGATTAACTAAGCCATTGTGATTTTAAAAATAAATTCAAATATGATGGTTGAATCTAAATTTTTTTCATTTAACAAGAATAAATGATATTTTATACTATCGGCAGGATGCATTTATTTTGTAGAAATGTGTGTAAACCTTTGACTGTTAACATAACCTCTTATTGATAATGAAAACCGAGGCATGATATATTTTAGACACAGGTTTATTGATCAGCAGAAAAGGAATAAACACATTGCTTTAGAAACACTTAAATTCAAAATGAAGACCGGGAATTTAAAGAGAATAGTAGATTTAATAAACTTACAGAATAGAAAGCATTTGAAATATAAAAAATATTGCTACAAATGAATAAATGCAAATTATGCTATGTAACAGCCAAGTTACGAAAGGTTAGATGGAGATTTCACATGTGGGCAAAAAGGTAAACAAATTTTGTTTAAATAAAAAAAATAGTACTAAAAATAGTACTAGCATATTCAATTCTATCCTTAGAGAAGAAAAGCAAGCTCAAAAAATGTTGAGATACTTAAAAGGATAGAAAACTAAGCTGTGAGAACCATTAAGAAGGCAGCTAAATAGATTGGTGACAAGCAACAGAGCCTCTGTCGATATTGAGTTTGAAGGAATCCTTAAAGACAAAAACAAAGTTTGACAAAGAAGATAAATGTTAGGGAATCTATTCTATGCCAGACAGAACACGTGTGATTGGTTAGAGTAAAAAAAAAAAAGAAAAAGCGAGATATACAAAAGTTTATAAAACAAATAAATCATTTCAATATTATATGACACATAATCCAGCAGCAAAGACTTACAAAAATAAAAGAATAGACACAACATTAATTCACTGGTACAATAAATTTAATGAGGTACTTACTTTTTCAAATAAAGAAAATATCTCTTGGGTAGTCAGGATATTTTCAATTCTCGGTATCGTTTTCTTCCTTTAGTCAAACACATCTGTCACCTACAACATCTGCTATGCATATGCCTCACCAGAATATGCTGCGCAGCACATGTTTACACATTCTTTATCCCAAATTGTTTGGAAATAAAATGCTAGTTCTTGCAAGGATATCATTCATAAAGATCTGCTTTCAGGACTGCCAACAACCACTGTAAAAGAGTAATAAAAAATGCAAGAGAGCTATATGCTCAGTCCGTTAAATCCAAAGTTGCTGAGCAGTGGCTTGGTTCCCACCAGTTCTGGCAAATAGCAAACAGGATCTTGAACAGAAGCGTGCGTTCTATCCCAACCGTCATCAATGGACCTGAGGTCATCTCGTCAGCATCAAACAAGAACTTTGCAGCTAATTCTACCCTACACAACGAAGGCCATCAACTCCCTGTATTTCCTCCTATAACAGACAGCACGCTATGCAACATACAAATATCTGTGCGTGAGGTCACTAAGCTAATCAAGAACCTTGATTCCAGTAAAGCAACTAGCCCTGACGGCATTCCAATTATAGTGCTGAAAAAGCTTCAACCAGAACTTGCCCCCATACTTACAAAACTGTTTAAGCGTTGCCTTAAAGAAAAGTGCTTCCCAACATCCTGGAAAACCTCACCAGTATGCCCTGTATTTAAGAATTCAGGTGATAAGTCGTCCCTCTCTCAGTACAGACCAATAAGTCTCCTGTGTGTCATGAGTAAGTTGTTGGAATCTATATTAAATAAAGAAGTAGTCAACCACCTCAGCAGAAATAACCTTCTTAGTGACATACAATATGGTTTCCGTTCTGCTAGATCTACAGCAGATGTGCTAACGGTTATATCTCATAGGATTAGTGATTCTCTTGACAAAGGCTTTCTCTCTAGGGCAATTGCTCTTGACATATCAAAAGCCTTTGATAAAGTATGGCATAAGATTTCCAGCTACGGTATAACTGGAAATGTTTTCTCGATCATTAAATCATTTCTCTCTGATAGGCTCATAAGAGTAGTGGTTGATGGGCAGAAATCAGAGACCCTCAGTATTAATGCTGGAGTTCCTCAGGGGTCCATCCTAGGCCCAACTCTCTTCCTAATCTACATCAATGATCTCCCAAAACACATACTTAAATCATTCGTTGACATCTATGACAACACATCAAAGGCCGTAAATGACAAAGTTCTCACTGATTATCTCTCCTCTGATCTTGAGCGTGTGGTACAGTGGGGGAAGAGGTGGCTGGTTACTTTTAATGCATCCAAAACCAAGCTCCTATCTTTACATCATCAACGCTCTGATCTCCATCTGGCATTAATTGAAATGAATGACTCTCTACTGGGGGAAGCTCCATGCTTTGATAAGTAAAGATCAAGCCCAGAGGCTTGATCTTTACTCCTGATCTGAAATGGAACATGTGCATCAAGTCTATTGCCAAGGTCGCTGGAAAAATGGTAGGATCCTTCTACCGCTCCTGAAGATATCTCACTGCTGATGCAATTCTCTACTTATATAAAAGCCAAGTACGTCCAAGGATGGAGTACTGTTACCACATCTGGGCAGGAGCTGCTAAAACATTCTATCCTGCCTTGACAGAGTACAAAATAGGCTTTGTGGCTTAGTGGGGGATGCCTTTTTCTCTTCCCACAGGAGAGTCGTTGCGAGCCTGTCTTTGTTTTATCGTTACTTCCATGGCAGGTGCTCGTCTGAGATCTAATCCCTGGTCCCCCCTCGCCGATCTTTCACAAAAAACACCCGTCTAGCTGAAACCACTGTCAAAAATTTTCCCCACTCTTTATCTGTGCCAAAACCAAAACGTAGATTCCATGAACAAAGCTTCTTTCTTAGAAGTGCACGCCTGTGGAGCTCTGTTCCGTCTGCCTGTTTCCCACCTGCCTACAACTTGGATGTCTTCAAGTCCAACATAAACAAATTCCTGATGAACTGCCCACTTAAGTAGACACTTTATCAAATCTCAACATTGACATACTGTACACGCAATAAGCCTTATCCACGAGTGGCTTCCAGGCCTTGATAAGTGATGACCACCTTGTAAAAAAAAAAAAAAATCACTTTTGCTATCAGATTGCTTTTTTGTCTTCCAAGTCTGATTGAGAGAAATAACTGCTTCATTAGGAATTTCATTAAGAGGATTTTACGGCAGATGATAATAATTTAAATTTAATTCTAGAAGATACAGATGTTTCATATGCCAGCATCTAACCTCCTCACCTTTACAGATCACACATAATCATTAGCTTTCTCTAAAGCTCTAATACTTGATAAAGATACCAATAAGGCCATGTTTTTTTTTGGGGGGGGGGATTATTTTATACCTTAATTTTATTACTCTCATATAGATCTTTTCTCTGTTATGACAAACTAAAAAATATTCGTATAGCAGTTGTAAATTTTATGATCTATTTTCTTTTGCGTAGGATTACACTTTTCCATGTGGATAAATACACTATCCAATGAAAACACTTTGCATAAGAGGCATTTCCACTAATCTATTTGTACATCTCTTTTCTCCACATTTCATCAGGCAGAGGTTTTAACATCAAGCTGAAAAGATGTGTGATATTTCTCAGCCCAAACAAAGACATGATGCAAGACCCAACTAATTGACTCAAAATGTTTTGGCATTTCTAACTATGTCACTCTTTTATGCCCCTTGCTGTATGTTGATGCAGTGATGTATAATCCGTGATGTTGTTGATCCAGTACCACCACCAGGCTGGAAGAAGCGTCACAATGGCCAACAGAAAACCTGACTCAGGATGGTGAAGCAGGATGCTGAACTCATTTTAGGCCCTAACTTTTACAAGGTCCATCATTGGAACTGTAAATAGCTTGCACTCATAATAGAAGCAGTCTTGGATTGCCGTGTCTGGTCAACCAGTGTTCAAGACAAGGTGAACTTGTTGGATAGAGCTGACCCAACTGAGCTAGGATGAATACTGTAACATGACCATGACTATGAATAAAACTAACTTTAAATGTTGGAGGAAGAGTTTGTTTTTATATTCGAGCCAAAGGCAGCCCCCTTTTTCTTCTTACCAAACAAGAACTATGAAATGGACATCATATTCCTCTTTCTTACACTTATGAACATGCATGTGAGCATTCACTCTACTGGTCATGATCATCCCATCTGTTGCACGAGTTCAAAGTTGTTGTTCGACTTTGTCAGTGTTTCAACAAAGAACTTGCATCCCAAGCAAAACAAAAACCACAAGTTCACTTTACGAGCAAATAATAATTTTTTTTTTTTTGGGATATTACAAATGGTACTCGCTTTCCCAAGGTTGAATGGCAGACTTGCAGAATGAAATATTTTGCCAAACCAGACCGAAACACACAAATTCCATCGACACAGTCATTGAGTTAAGAACCTCCAAAGGATCCAACCTGGTAGCATACAATTATTTGTGGATATAATGAATTGGTAAAAAGAAATCTGTTTCCTTCCATGGTAATTGAGTTGACATCAATAGGCATTAAAAACACACTAGCTGAAAAAGTTGATGTCTTGGATTATAAAGATATCTCCTCCCCCCCCCTAAATGTCAGAAATGTCGCCTTTTGGCAATTTGTTAAAAAAATCAACCAAACTGCCCGGCATGCTCTCAAGAAAATCAACTCCTTCTTCTCATCTAGAGGAGGGTGGTTCTTACCACCTCACCTTCCCATATCCTGAAATCTTTACACTTTTAATTCTGGATCTTTGTATGTGGTCACAATTCGACCACCCAAAAGTTGACCAGAAGATAACATCCAAAAAGTCTTTATTCATGATAGCTTATCTGGAGCCCATCTAGGAAAGTTATTTTTTCCCAAGCAGGTCGGTCTCATCATGATTTTTTCCATTTAATGAGGTACTTACTTTCTCACATAAAGAAAATATCTCTTGGGTAGTCAGGATATTTTCAATTCTCGGTGTCCTTTTCTTCCTTTAGTCAAACACACATCTGTCACCTACAACATCTGCTATGCATATGCCTCACCAAAATATGCTGCGCAGCATGTTTACACATTCTTTATCCCAGACTATGAAATAAAATGCTAGTTCTTGCAAGGATATCATTCATAAAGATCACATCACAAAAAAAAAAAATTTTTTTTTAGCGTTTAATGCAGACAAATGAAATGTTAAGTGATGATTCCAGTATAAAATTTACTGAATATTTATGAGCAATTGGCTTGAAATTGACAGCATTTTGATTATATGAAATTTCTGACAGTAAATCAATCGCAGACAATTCCAAATTAGCAAGAATATATGTGTATGATCAAGTGTTTAATTGACAAGATTTGCTATTGAAAGTTTATTTAGAGAAAATCAACTTGTACAATATTGCTGCACAAACATTTAATACAATTAGATCTATCTTAGCTAAAAAAAAAAAAGGTCCAGGTCAGTCTTGATGACCGTACATCCAAACAACACCACATCAATGCAGGTGTGTCCCAGGGGCAAATATTTAGACCTATATTATTCCTTATATCATAAACAATCTCCCTAATGCAATTGCATCTGTGATGGGTATATTTACTGATGACACCACTCTCTATTCCTGGAAGGAAGAAAAATAAAATATCTACATAAGCAAGACTATGGCTGAATCCTTGGAAAATGACCTTGGATCCATAGAAGCAACCAGAAACAAAATCACGCCCTTTTACTATAAAGATCTCCAGATAACCATAAATTTTTCTACTCTAATAAATTATTTCCTTAGACTGCTTGCCTTTAGAAGTCTCTCCCTGCTTCCTGCTTTTCTGACCACACAAACATGTAGAAATTTAAATGTAATGCAAACAAACATCTTTCTTTCAAACTACTTATCCTGGTTGTCACCCTTTATAAATAAGGCTCATATCACAGTAGCCTCTTATACTTCAATGGCAATATGACTTGTTTGAGACTAGAAAAAAATAATATAGTTTCCTAATCTATAAGTAAACTTATCGCACGTATGCATCCGATTAAACAAGCTGTAATCTGCTGTAAAAGACTCGGCATTGTTTTAATGCATGTCCGATTGAATACAATTGATACTAATCTTATCTTGGCAAACATGAATGAATGAGTAATCATATTATAGATGATTTTCAAATTGTCAGCTTGTATGTTCAAACAAGTGAATAGCAACAGATGCCCTTTTCTATCGTCCTCCGACTGAGACCAGTAATGTCTATACCGATATGTGGGAAGGCTTGAATCAAATTAACTTCATGCTAAGATAAATTGGTGACTTTTAGGGTACCTAAATGAAATTGAGTTGAATTACTTCTACAAATTATAAGAGAAAATCCCTGTTTGTCTAGCTGTAGATATCCTGAAGCCACTTGAAGATAAAGTTAACAAGATAGTTGAATGACAAAGAATACTATAAGGCGATTGAAGATGATGAATGGAATGAAAAAATTCTGATTATTTATGGAGAACGATTTAAGATTGTTGACATTGGATTTGAAGTTGACCATGTTGTAGTTTGAAAAAAAAAAATCTTATTATAATGCGTTACACGGATGGGAAGTTCTTGGAATAAACTCTGTTCATGGAAATTTCAGCTGATAGTAGGTGCAATAAAAAAGATGGGAAAGTTCTTTTCAGTTGTGGTAGGAAGACGGGTCCATATTGTAAATGCCTTACAAAGAGTAATCGGGTATTGGAGCTTAATTTGTCAGAATCTAAAAATAGATTAAGATGAGTGACTAAGCAAGGATGTAGAATTAAGATAAAGTCTCATTCTAACATATAAACTTTATTGGCCATCTTCGTTAACAAAAAATAATGGGGAATGGGTTAGTAATAGACGATAAGTACATGATTCTGGACAAAGAAAAAGGTTTGAAAGTCCATAATATGTAGAATTAATATCCTGTTTATAGGGAATAAACAAGAGTACTTAACAAGAATACATAAGAGAAGTCCCTATGCACATAGGTATGGTTTAAAGGTAGGCCAAATGCATGTGTAGTTTGTAAGTAAGTGTGTGCTTAAATAGTATTGAAAGAAGTCCATGTACAGCAGGTCAGCCATCTTGGATATTGACACTTTCTAGTCGATGTTGGGAGCCAGTGGCTCGGCAGATTTTGGTTTGTGTCTCAAGAATGGAGTTTTGTTGGTTGAACTCAGTAGCGTGGATTCATTACACAAGGAATCAATACTTATATCTTTATTATTTCTGATTTTCATAAACGACCTCCATAATGCAATCGTGTCTGAGATGAGTATATTTGCTGAAAATATCATGCTCTATTCTTAACACATGGGCAAACTGAACACATGGGGGTTATGGTGGCTAAATGGTTAACGATATAGACTGAAAACCTGGACGTGCTAAGTTCAAATCCAGTTTGCTCCACAGAAATATTTTCATCAAACCCACACATGAACTTGTGTATAACCTCTTGGATTGGAGGCAAATAAAATAACCAAGGCAATATATGAATCCTTAAAAAATGGATGGTCACACATTCAATGCTATCAAAATTGTTGCAATATTTTTGATTCATAATGGGGTATGATCCCACACAGTCGGGCGATTCTATTTATAAACGATGCTGCTAGGAACTGACGAATCGAATTAATTCACGTTCTGCTACCAACCAATTAGAAACCAGAATTGCTCCATAAATATTAAACTTTTTCTGTAGCAATTTCGCACGTTTTTTCCGTCTCATCACGGTAAGAATATTTTGCTCTGTGGAACTGTCTACTGCAAACCAGTCACCTCTCAGGACTTATGTGTAACAACGAACCATCGGAAACTGTTCTGTCTACTGCAAACCAGTCACCTCTCAGGACTTGTGTATAACAACGAACCATCGGAAACTGTTCTGAAACTAAACATGGCTTACACTTCTAAAGGGTATGTGCCCAGCGTGCGTCTTTATTTCGATGGATCCGAATCAAAATTCGAATTGTGGCAAGTTCAATTTCTAGGATATCTACGAATCCAAAAGCTATACAAAGTACTTCAAACACAACCTGAAAACAGAAACGACCCTGACTTCATTGAAAAGAACACAACTGTTTTTGCGGAATTAATACAGTGTTTAGATGACCAAAGTCTATCACTAGTAATGAGAGAAGCCTTGGACGATGGCTGCAAAGCATTGAACATATTGAGAGAGCATTATTTATCGAAAGGAAAACCCAACATTATTTCTTTATAAACTGAACTGACCTCTCTAAAACGAATGGAAGCTGAAACTATTACTGATTATATTATAAGAACCGAAACGACTGCAAATTCTTTAAAAATGTCTGGTGAAGTTATAAGTGACAGTCTGTTAATTTTCATGGTCCTTAAGGGATTACCGAGTGATTTCAAGAAAGAAAAACCCATGACTTTTAGCCAATTCAAGGTAGCACTCAGAAGTTACGAAGAAACTGAAAAAATGATCACAGAAAAAAACGAATCCACAAATATCATGAAATATAAAAATACACACATAAAAACACCAAAATTAAATTATACCCATGCCAGGAATAAAAACCGCAACTTTGCCAAAAACAATTTTTCTCCTAAGAAAAGTACAAAAATTATTTACTATAATTGTGGACGACCTAATCACAAGAGTTTCCAATGTAGATACAGGATTCAAAATGGCGACTCCATTAAAAAGTGTGGAGAGCTCTGTTAGCGAACACACATTTTTATTTTCGTGTACGTTTGATGCTTCAACAAACAATAATAATTTTCTTGTCGATTGTGGGCCACGGCACATGTGATTACAAAGGAATCTGATTTTATCAATTTTGACCCCAACTTTAAGCCACAAAATCATTTTGTAAAACTAGCTGACAGGAGTCGAGTAAATGATATCGTTTTGAAAATATACTTTTTCGATCTTCGTCGTTTCCCCAATCTGAATCCGAAAACCCTTCTAATTTTAGGGGATTTCTTGATTTTCTAAATACTAACTTCTTTTCTTTAGTTCCTTTTAAATAACGCAGGACTTGTTTAGCTCTGTTTAAATCCTTCATTGTCGGTCGTGATAATTTTTGTGATAGTTTTGTTACTGTATAGCATATGTCGGGTCTGGTCGCAGTCATTAAGTATACAAGACTACCTATAATTTTGCGGTATTGTGTATCATTTATTATTTCATATTCTGTGTGTATATTTTTATTAATATCATTTTCGACCGGTGTAGACCGTTTCTTGCACTCTCCCATTCCAAATTTTAATAGTATTTTGTCGATGTATCTCGATTGATTCATCGTAACAAGTCCTTTGCTTTGAGTAAATTCTATCCCCAAAAACCAGGATATTTTGCCAAGATCGGTCATTTTGAATCTTTTACTTAATTTGTTCTTAACATCGGTTAACATTATGTCACAATTTGATGCAATTAAAATATCATCGACCCATAAAACCAAAATCAGTAGTTTATCGTCTTTGTGTTGGGTATATAAACAGGGGTTTACAGCGCATTGTCTGAATTGTTGTTTAATAATATAATCATGAAATACTGTATTCCAACACTGAGCACTCTGCTTTAGACCATATAATGACTTGTTAAGTCGCCACACGCTATTTTTATTTTTCATTATAAATCCCTCTGGAGGAGTAATATAAATTTCACAGTCTATTAGGGCATTCAAATAAGCATTTTTTTACGTCCATTTGATGGATGTTTAGGTCATATTGCGATGCGATTTGCAGTAAAATTCTGATTGTCATTAGGTTTGTGGTCAGTGAAAACATAGAAAAATATTCTATACCGTAAATCTGAGAGTACCCTTTAGCAACAAATCTAGCTTTGTACTGTTCTGCGCTTGCTGCTGTAGTCTTTTTTGTAAAGATCCATCTTGTAGAAATAACATGTTTATCTTTTGGGAGAGGCACTACCGTATAGGTATCATTTTCGGTTAAGGCATCCATTTCTTTTTTCATGGCAATTTTCCATTGATCACAATGTTCTGAATTAATTGCTTCATTAAAGGTTTTTAGCGCATTTTCCCTTGAATAGCAATAGTCGATTTGATGATCTTTTATATTGTCGACCACCAAAAAAGCGGGTCACCTTCTATTTCTTTTGGGATATCTTTTGCCTTTATCATCATCATCATCATCATCATCATCATCATGGATACTCTTGTCTCCGTCATTTTTATTGTCTTCGTTTGTTTTAATTATTTGAGGGAATATAATTTCATCTTCTTCATATGACGGGTTTTCATCTCTAAAATTAAATGTGTCTGAATTTTACACACCGGATTCTTTTTATTTTATTTTTTTCGGGAAAAAATACTAAATTGGCTGGACTGTTTTTATCGTATCCAAGAAATATACCTCTGTCGGCTTTAATATTCAATTTACTCTTTTTATCTATATATGCGAAGCAAGTTGAACCAAATATATGCATTCTGCTTAAATTTGTTTTTTTTTACCGCAGAAAGATTTATATGGAGTTTTAGATAGTGTTTTGTTAAAACACCTGTTGCGTACATAGGCTGCCACCATAAGTGCGTACGTCCAGAGGTTTTTGGGGAGTTTTGATTCAATGAGTAGGCATCTTGCCATTTCAAAAAGTGTCCGCCACGCACGTTCAGCAGTCCCGTTTTAGTGTGGCGATCTAGGAGCTGATTTTTCATGCCTGATATGATGGTTAATTAGTAAAAGTTCAAAGTCTTTATTGGTGAATTCCGTACCGTTGTCAGAGCGAATACACTTGACTTCACCGTAGGGAGCCATGTCAGCTAGATATTTTTAGTTGCTACCAGGGTATCAGATTTGTTCTTTAAAAAGTAAACCATTATTAAACCTGAATGGTCATCTACGAAATTCAACACATATCTATAATGTTCTCTGGCCATCGGTTCCATGAGACCATTCAAGTCACAATGCACCATTGATAGGATTTTTTTGGCCTTCTTGTCTGATATCTTGCTTTGATAGTTTGTCATTTTCCCTTGCGTACAGACGTCGAAGTTGAAGTTTTTTTATGTTTGTATTTTCATTCCATCAACTACAGTCGGCAACTTTTTGATATCAGGAATATTGCAATGTCCAAGAATTTTATGCCATGTCTGTAGATAATGGCAGGCAGTTTTTGATGAGACTACACTATTTAAACAATATAATCTTCCATTTTCTTTAATGTCGAATACAGTTCCATTCGGGTATACCAGTTTTGATTTATTGGGGCTAAAGTTTATATTTGTACCTTGTTTTGTGGCATCTTGTACAGAAAATATATTTTGTTTAAATTTTGAGATTAGAAGAGCGTTTTTTACAATACAGAAACATAGTTCACCTTTATTGTTCTTTAGCGAGATTTAGCATCGCCTCTTTTCAAAACGATATCATTTACTCGACTTCTGTCAGCTAGTTCTACAAAATGATTTTGTGGCTTAAAGTTGGGGGTCAAAATTGATAAAATCAGATTCCTTTGTAATCACATGTGCCGTGGCCCACAATCGACAAGAAAATTATTATTGTTTGTTGAAGCATCAAACGTACACGAAAATAAAAATGTTTGTTCGCTAACAGAGCTCTCCACACTTTTTAATGAAGTCGCCATTTTGAGTCCTGTATCTACATTGGAAACTTGTAATTAGGTCGTCCACAATTATAGTAAATAATTTTTGTACTTTTCTTAGGAGAAAAATTGTTTTTGGCAAAGTTGCGGTTTTTATTCCTGGCATGGGTATAATTTAATTTTGGTGTTTTTATGTGTGTATTTTTATATTTCATGATATTTGTGGATTCGTTTTTTTCTGTGATCATTTTTTCAGTTTCTTCGTAACTTCTGAGTGCTACCTTGAATTGGCTAAAAGTCAAGGGTTTAAACTCCTTTCTTTTAACAAATAATAAGAAACTTATCATAGCTGATAGTACACTTCCGGACAATCTGGCATTAAGACTCCCTAACTTAAGATTCACAAGCAAGTTGAATTGGAATAAATACATAGAAGATAATGCCAAGTCTACTGCAAGGAAGATGGGCTCCATTTACCAAGCTAGAAAACTTCCCACAACTCCCAATATCCCATACTTCTTCAAAGTCAGTATTCCCCCGTTCATGAAATATTGTTACTCATATCTTGACTGGTGTGACAGCTACTAGTTTCTCTCTCTTGGACAGAGTACTAAAAAGATTCTCTATTCTAATAGATCTAACATTATCTACCATACTCCAGTCTCTGTTCCATCATAATAATATTGCAACCCTGTGTTTGTTTTTCAAGTAATTCAATGGAATGTTCTCTGATGAACTTTCTGAACGTGTATTCCCTCAATATAAATACTCCTGAATAACCTAACAATTAACAAGCTGCAAAATCCCACCCCTTCTCTCTAAAGCTCAGTGGATACCGGAAAACTTTCTACTCTTTAGTTGAACTTCTTAACTTTGAAATTCCTTCACGTTTCTCCAACTCTACCAATATGCAGAAATATGCTTATGCGGATGCGTGCATGTTTATATAGCTAAATTTTTTATATGTATATATGTCTGTCTGTGCCATGTGCGTATGTATGTGTGTGTGTGTGTGCATGCATACGTTTGATTTGCGAGAATACAAGTTGTTTTTTTTTTACTTATAACATATAATTATTTTCCACTCGCTTACCTAAAGCCGAAGATATGGGGAATGCGGAGAGAGTGTTGAGCATATGTTCTTGAGTACTTTGGTGCAGCCGGCTGGTGAAATCTGATTTTGTTGAGAAGGTCACTTTTCTTATATGATTGGTTAATTTTGATACATGATTGTTACTTTTTGGATTTAAAACGGTTTTCATTGTTTGAAAATATTTTGAGTTAACACATTCCTGTGAAAACCTACTTGCTTTTGAAGAGAGGAGGAGAATGAATTACAACAAAGTGGAAATAGAAGGAGGGTAGGTATTCAAGTCATTTACTTTTTAGTGTTCATCTGCATTGTGTCTCCATCTTTCTGCAGATAGATGAAAAGCACCATCAAAATAGAGAGTGATATTATCAGCATAGATATTAATCTTCTGAATGATATTATCAGCATAGATATTAATCTTCTGAATAATATTATCAGCATAGATATTAATCTTCTGAATGATATTATCAGCATAGATATTAATCTTCTGAATGATATTATCAGGTAAGTCATTAATATAAAGACGAAACAGTGTTTGGACTAGAACAGAGCTTTAGGTGGGTTTATTTCGAAAGAAGAAGAACTGTGTTCAAAGTGAAAGAAAGAAAAGGAATAGAAAGTTCTAGGATGGAGAGAGAGACAGAAGCTTAAAGTGTCCCCAGGTTATCCAGTGGAGGTCCAATGAAGTAGTCGTAGCTTGGAGGGATTCAGTGGACAGAGAGTGAGAGGAGAGAGGTCTGTCTTCTTTGGTGGTCAGAGCTCCTCTGCTGGCTAGATCCTGACAGGGGTAATTAGTTCCTTAAGGGACATATAGGATTAATGCGCCATAGTAACTGACTAGTCTGTGCGTGGCAGCATCAGTCAGCAAGGGGACATTAATCCACAAGAGAAAATAGTTTGTTACGGGGGACCACCATTATAGATATGAAAAGAGAATGGAATCAAATTATGCAAGTATTATTTACTTGGATTTCTATTTACTTTATTCCCCTCGAAGGCAAAATTAGACACAATACGGATTTTAATGTCAATAAAATTCACCTTCCCTAAACGACACATTCTTGATTGGGACATGAATAAAAATTGCCTCAGCTTACACCCACATTACACTACAAAAATTCCCCAACCCTTGTAAGTACTTTCAACTTAGACCGAAAGAACGAGACTAAGAAATATGTTTATTGTCATTATAAATAACTGTGAGTCAGCTAATATCCTATGACGCGTACTTTTATTAACAATAAAATATATCAATTTATCAGGTTAAAGTTCAATTAATTTCAAATCAAATTCTTCACGTTGGCAAGGGACATAACTCTAATTAACTCGGCAGAATCACGACCAGTGTTGCCAATTTAGAGGTTTTCTCGCTAGACTCAGAGATTTCGTTTGTAATCTGGTGGACAAAATTTTGATCTAGCCGCTAGCGTGTTTTTGTTTTTTCTTTTCCTTTTTCTTTTTATATATCTAGAAAATCTGAAAGTTATTTGAAACACACACACACACACACACGCGCGCGCGCACGCGCGATTTAAGATTTAAAAAAAATGAAGAAAACTGCTTGATTTTAAAACATAAGCTAAACTCATTCAGGTAGATAGAAAAGTAGCATTTATTGCCTTTGGTATGAATTATTTGCAGACTATTTTTTTTTCACCCATTTTTTTTTTTTTTGGTTAACCATTTTTTTTTGGGGGGGGTAACCATTCTTAAAACTCGCTATAAAATCGATTTTTTCAAGTAGTTTTTATTGGGGGGGGGGCGTTCCAGCCTCTATAGTTTAAAACAGGATCTAAGCACTCCCATTAATTTAATCGTATTTACTCATTTGGTAAAAGCGTAGAAATGGTAATAGTTGAAAATTGTAATAAATAAATAAATAAAAAGCAACAACAACAACAAAAAAAAACTTTAGCAAACGAAATAGAATTCAATTATCTACCGATCTGTGTACTTTTAACGTATTAAAACTATTTTTTTTTTTTTTAATTTCAAAATATGTTCTTCAAAGCGGTTTTTTACATACTGAATAAAAAAAATAAAAAAAATGGCCGCTAATCGCTTAACAGGTGGGAAGGCTTAATTCTTGAAAAATTGTAAAGAAATAACTTATTTTACCACTAACCCTATGTTCAATTTGCACCCCCAAATTTAAAGTTAGTGGTAGTCATAGATTTTTTTTACAGTTTTCCAAGAATAAGTCCCCAATAGTTAAGCGACAAACAACCATGTATTTGTTGTAAAGACAGCTAAAAAATAAAATAATAATAGCAACAACAACAACAACAACAACAACTAGCGGGACCTGTGGAAATTCCACAGCGGACTCTTTCATATGTAATATATTGATGTTGGCATTCTGTAGATGTTCAGCGTAAATGAAGATGCTCTGATATTATTGTAGCTTTTTTGTTAAAACTGCAAAATTATTTATCTAAGTTAGCACAAACGTCCGGTAAAGCCCGGTCGTAAAGTACGCTTAAATATATTTTAATTCTTGCAGGTTTCGTATATATTATTATAGAGTTAATGTTCTATTGATTTTTATATGTAATAAACTTGCGATTTAAAAAAAATATATATCTATTTAACTTGGGTGCATTAACTTAAATCGAAACCGAAATAAAAACTTATGAAAATATATATATATATATATATATAAATATATATATATATATATATATATAACTTGAGTTCCTTCAGCCATAATTGAAACAAAAAAAAGGATGTGTATCAAACCTGACGGAATGGTTAATTGTAGGTATAGACCGTTTCATACCCTAAAAAAAAAATGGTTCTCTACAGAATGTGCTGCTGCCATTGCGCTCAGGAATCACTTTTTCCATTGCTTCCAACGTAATAGATGTATGGAGACTAAAGCGGGTTTCAGGACTGCCAGCAACCATTATAAGCCTCCTGTGCGTCATGAGTAAATTGCTGGAATCTGTGTTAAATAGAGAAGTAATCAACATCTCAGCAAAAATAACCTTCTTAGTGACACACAATATGGTTTCCGTTCTGCTAGATCTACAGCAGATGTGCTTACAGTTATATCTCATAGGATTAGCAAATCTCTCGACGGAGGCAACCTTTCTATGGCAATTGCTCTTGACATATCAAAAGCCTTTGATAGGGTATGGCATAAAGGTTTACTTCACAAGATCTCCAGCTATGGTATAGCTGGAAATGTCTTCTCAATTATTAAATCATTTCTCTCTGATAGGTTCATAAGAGTAGTAGTTGATGGGCAAAAATCAGAAGCTCACAGTATTAATGCTGAAGTTCCTCAGGTGTCCATCCTGGGCCCAACTCTCTTCCTGACCTACATTAATGATCTTCCAAATCACATCCTTACATCACTCTTAGGCATTTATGCTGATGACACTACCATCTATGGTAACATATCTAAGACCGTAAATGACCAAGTTCTCTCCGATTCTCTCTCCTCTGATCTTTAGCATGTGGTACAATGGGGAAAGGAGTGGCTGGTTACTTTTAATGTATCTAAAACCAAGCTTCTATTTTTACATCATCAACGTTCTGATCCCCATCTGGCATCAATTGAAATGAATGGCTTTCGTCTTGGGGAGGCCTCATGTTTTGAAAAGCTTCTGGGCTTGACCTTTACTCCTGGAACATGTACTAAATGAAACACGTACATCAAATCTGTTGCCAAGGCCACTGGAAAAATGGCAGGATCCTTCTATCGATCCAGTCGATATCTCACTGCTAATGCAATTCTCTATCTATATAAAAGCCAAGTACGTCCAAAGATGGAGTACTGTTGCCACATCTAGTCAGGAGCTGCTAGAAAGGACTTGTCCTGCCCTGATAGACTTCGTAGCCTCGTAGGAGATGTCCTTTTCTCTTCCCTGCAACCTCTATCTCACAGAAGAGATGTTGCACGTTTGTCTCTGCTTTATCGTTATTTTCATGGCAAGTGCTCGACTGAGCTTCAATCTATAGTCCTCCCTCGCCAAACTTTCACAAGAAACACTTGTCTAGCTGAAAACACTATCAATAATTCTCTTTACTCTTTATCTGTGCCTAAACCTAAACGTAAATTCCATGAACAAAGCTTCTTTCTTAGAAGTGCACGCCTATGGAACTGTCTTCCGTTTTTCTGCTTTCCAGCTGACTACAATCTGATTGTCTTCAAGTTCAACGTAAATAAGTTCTTGATGAGCCATTTCACTTAAGTTAACAAATTTACCGAATTTCCATTACTAACGATTACTATATTGTCCAATTGACTACTGTACACTCTTAAACCCTTATCCTCAAGTGGTCTCTAGGCCTTGGTAAGTGGTGATTCCTATGTAAAAAATAAAAATAAAAATGAAACAAAAACTTATGAAGAATTCTTGATAAAATTATTTATAAAAAAAATTGATGATTCAAGTACCATCAGCTATAGTGGAAACCGAAATAAAAAATTATGAAGAATTCTTGTTAAAATTATTTATGACAAGAAATAGAAGAACATAACAATTAAACGACCCGGATGTAAGTGTGACACACAAAAAAACACACACGCTATCGTATTGATATATAGATTATAATAATAAAACAACTTAAAAACAGTTCCAGCACATATAAAAGATAGATAAATGAATTTTATTGTGCTTAGTATAAAGTATTTATTGATTTTTGTTGTTGTTTACGATTTTTCAACTGTTAACTATTCTGTACTTCAACTAATGACTGTATTGTTCCTACTTACTAGCCTCCCCAACCAACATTCATGATTTTTTTATCTATTTTTACTATTATTTCAACGTTTATCATTACATTTAATTATCAGCGTGAACCACCTTTTCTAAGACGCAGTATATGTTAACACTTCAGCAAAGTTTATTGCATTTATTTTTGAGTAAACAAAAGTTTTCCACGTGTAATATATATATATATATATAAATATAAATATATATATATATATATATATATATATATATATATATATAAGTACAAGAATTTCATAAAATATGTTGAAAAATATTTTAGCAAGAGTTAAAAACATTTATTTTTCGGAAAGGAAACACAAGTACAATGAATTGTTCCATATATATATATATATATATATATATATATATATATATATATATATATATATATATACATCTTAACCAATAATCGAAGCTGATCTGTTAGTTTTTCGATCTCTACTTTTCTCTCTTCTATTCAACTAAAGAACAATCTTGCTATCTTTGGATTATACTGATTGAATGAACAATTTTTATCAATTTGAGTTGATTTTATCATTTTTTTCCTACCGAATTATATTACCTCTGGATTTAAAATTCTGACTGTTGCATTCCTTTTTAAAAAATCCCTTTTCACTTTTCGGATTACCATTGAAAGAGTCTTCAAATAAGCAGGAATGTTATTCCCGGTTTGTTTTTGTTCTTTTCCACATTTCCCACATTTTTTTCCACATTTCTTCACACGTTTCTTAACGGACATTTTGCAATTTATGACTATCATGAATTGTAGTTTCATCTCATGCCTCAACCAGCAAATTCTAGCCTAGCTATAATTATATTTTGCTAATTTCTTTCTGCCCTCTGATGAGAAGAATAGCAAGAACAGCATTCTTTGAAACTCTGCGGAATAAGGACTTTGAACATTGTTTGCAGAAGTAGTATGTCAAATAATAAATTTAATTGTAAATTATAATTTACAGTTTTGATTTCTTTTCTCTTATATATATATATATATATATATATATATATATATATATATATATATATATATATATATATATATATATATATATATTTGCTTTCCTACGGTCCGTGTTTAATGTAGTTAATACCCCACTAACACAAAAAAGAGACACTCGGTAGTCAGGCAACAATTTTTAAAATCCTCAATCTTAAAAGATTTCTCCTTTATTGACCAAAGACAGAAAAGATAAAGTATAGTACCAGAACAGATACTATACTTTAATGTTAATTTTATTTTGAAAAGTAAATATAATACAAATAAACCGAAAATAAAAAGATATTGTAAAATTGACAAATATTTAAATCCTTAAAAAAAATATTCAAAGCAGACAAAAATATGCTCGATTGTTAATTGGTGGTTGGCAATACGTAGATAGCATTGTTTTCATGTGAAATCCAGCATTACGATTTCCGAAATTTCAACCAAATAGTGTAGAAACGCCAAAGTAGGTGATAAAATTTGGCAGTCTTCTGGGGAGCTAACCGCTTCAACATAATCCCAAAAATATATAGTGAGAAAACACAAAATATTTTGTATATATTCATAATATTTTTTATGTAGGGTAGGGATTAGGGAAGTTAAAATATAGTTTTTCTTTTTTGGAGATTTTTTTGTTTTGTTTCGAATTAGCGGTTTTTGAAGATTTCAGATGGCGACATTGGCGAAAAGTAAAAAATCTAGCGGTTTTCTGGAGATTTCTTTTCTCTGGTCTAGAGGGTTTTTAAAATCTCATTTGGCAACACGTTGTGATCACACGACGGAAAACATCGGACGCATCTATCTGTCTATCTGAGATCGCAATATTTACCGTAAGTTTTGCTCTTGTTTCTTTCGTGTTCTCTGTTATGATTAGATCTGCTCTGGCTTTATTTTATATGTTTGTTTTCATTGTTATTATTAAAATCATTTTTTTCAATGTTGATAGAACGGAATTAACTATCGTAAACGTTTACGTTGTCTACTGTTTCTGATGTACAGTGTAAAAAACGCAAAAAGTCCAAGTGACAATTAAATTTCAACGAGCGCGCAAAAACAACAACAAAAAAGACGACACTGTTTTATCGAAACAACAAAAATGAGTTGTACAGGTTTTAAAATAATTATTTTTTTTAATTTCTGAATTCCATTGTTTTTAATTGTACAATGAAAAAAAAAAAAAAAAAAGGTCACAGTTATTTCGATTTTCTTTCTTTTTTTTTTTCTTTTTATTTTCAATGAGTCTTAAAAATTGTAATTTTTTTAAAACCTGAAATAAAATTATATATATTGTATAGTCTACTACTTTAGGGAGCTTCCTTCACTTCGATTCTTGAAATTGCGGTGCTTCTACAGAATTTGAACGGAACCAAACCGACTTTTGTCGAACTAAATCTAAAACTTAGTTTAGAGTTAGCAGTTAGGGTAAATAAAAAGGGTGTTTATGCACTTATGTTACCGCGCTTTTTTTTTTTTTTAACTAGTATTTTTAACTTTTACAATAAGTTTTGTTTTTTTTGTGCTAATGCAGTACACTTACTGGTCCGCGCATTTTTTTTTAAAAATCGTATTTTCAAGTTTAATTAAAGTTTTATGTTTTTTTATTCAAGTGTTAAGGTTAAAGTTCAGAATAGGTACAAAACACCACCCCCCTCCCCATGTTAAGAATGGATTTTTAAATAATAACGTTATTATTTCAGCACGGATCAATAAGTGCATGGGTACCCACCCTCCCCATGTTAATGCCTTTCCAAAATAATAACGTGGTAAATTTTTACGAGGTGCCATGGCCCCGCCCCAGCGTATTATAAACACCCTAACCTCCTCATGAACGGCTTTCAGAATACCCCCCCGCCTCCAACTTCGAAAGCTGTTTTAAAGATGGGATGGTTGGGGGTGTTTATACTACGCTGGGGCAGGTCGTAAAATTGACCAATAACGTTATTTCCACATGGCAACATAAGTTCATAAGTATCAACAAAAAAAAGAAAAGAAAAAAAAAGTAATCTATATATCTATGAAAGTGTCTGTGTACATTTCCCTACACAATAACTCTGTTAATTTTTAGTCTACAGACTCGAAATTTGATATACAGGGTATTGAGATTTGGGAAATCTTTGTAATCGGTTTTTGGCCAGAAATTTGGCTGTTAAGGGGTCAAAGTTTAACGATTTTACCTTTGAGAACTAAATAAAACTCGTTCAAATGCTGTAAAGTACCGAAATTACCTCACCCTATGTTTAATACGATAAAACACGAATAACTATTATAATTTAAAAATTAAAAAAGAAAAAGCATTAAATAAATTCCTAATGATTTAAAAAAAAAAAAAGCTGGGGATTAATGATAAGGTAATTGTTTACTTTAACGGCAACTCTACACTTTTATAAAAATAAGCAATTACTTGGTAAGATGCCATTTTATAAAAAAAAAAAAAATCAAAGAATTCTATTCATTACGAAAAATCAAAGCGTATGACTGAGATATCATTGTATAAGATGTGAGATATTATATAAGATGTAAAATATCACTGTAAAATGTGAAATATCACTATGTAAGCTATGACTAAGATGTGAGATATGATTATGTAAGATCTGACAGATCATTACGTAAGGTGTGAGATATGACTGTAAGATCTGACATATCATTATGTAAGATGTTGGGGAAACCAAGCGAAAAAGAGAGAACTCTCAAATGAATAGCAATTGTCTGATATGAAAGGTTTTCCCCACATTGATTATTGCTTTCAAGACGTCCCGCCATGAAAAGCCGCTGACAGGTATTGCTTCATTGAGTTTCACTTTATTTATACAAAAAAGACGAACAAACATGCGTAACAACAGAATAGCGTGAATTTTTTAAAAGTCCATGTAAATAAATGTAGATACGACGTCCGTTTGTAAACCGTAGGTATTATGATCTAACGAGTATATAAAAAGTTCTAAAAAAAATAGTACCCCCCCCCCCCCGAAAAAAGGCTTTCTTGAACATACAAAAACGCGTGCGGCCGTTTTGCCTTATATATATATAAGAAATATTGTAGGATGGGAAATTCAGAATAATAATCTATATGTACATTATGCACTGTCAAATGATAATGTTGCAAACCAGGGTCCAAAAAAGAGTATCCAAACTATTATCACTATCAACTAAACTGTGTACTTTTATTTTAGAATTTTGATAATACATAATTCATACAGACTCTCCGTCCGTGCTTTCAGCAATAGTAAGAGAGATGAGTCTCGGTTCAACTTGTTGATAAAAATATATCCATCGACTAAAATTAAAAAATAAAACTCTTTCTCAAAACTGAGTCTCTAAGAACAAAAAAGTATTAATTTTATTATTTTGCAGTTTTCTTTTTCTTTTTAAATGTCAAATTATATATATAAAAAAAAAAATGGCTACCCATCTTTTCAAACTATGTTAGTCCATTAAATTTTAATAGGTGAGCTAGTATCTCCTTTAGAAGCTAAAATCTAGCTTAAAATATAGTCTAAAGAAGCTTTGAGTATTTTATATAAAACATTTTAAGAAAATAAAATAATACAGTTTCAATTCTCGTAGATACTAAGTTCAACATATTGTAGACTTAGCACTTGCATAAGTCAACTTAATGCTAGGAGGAAATTCACAATTGCAAAAGTGAATTCAACAATATAACAGTGAAAAATCTATATGTTCATAAATTGATTATTGGATATTTTCCAGGTTAATTAGTTCTAATAGTCTATTTAGGTTATTAGAACTAATTTAAAAAAAAATCTAATTTTAATTTCAAGAGACATCAACCAGATATTTACCATATATAAAACAAATCTTTTAATTCCCCCCCCCCCCCCAAAAAAAATCAAATATAGATTTTAAAAGTAGGCGTGGTAACAGTGTTGACAGGATAAAAGTTCTCTACAAAATCTATAAAGGTGAAATTGTCTGTGTGTGTGTCCGTCTGTGTGTGTACATTTCCCTACCAAATTATTCTGTCAATTTTCAGTCTACAGACTCGAGATTTGAGATAAGGGCTATTGAGATTTAGGAAAATCTTTTTAATTGGTTTTCGGGCAGAAATTTGGCTGTCAAGGGGTCCAAGTTCAATGATTTGACCTTTGAAAACCCTACCAAACTCCTCCGCCAATTTTGAGTCTAAATACTTGAAATTTTAGATGTAGATTACTTGAACATGGATCAAACGTTTTAATTTGATTTGAGCCCAAAACAATAAATGTTAAGGGGTCAAAATAAATGTTAAGGAGTTTAAAAAAACTTTGACCTCTCAGCCAATTTTTGGTCTAAACATTTGAAATTTTACATAAGGTGCATGCAAACATAGGGCAAGCCTTTTAATCGGTTTTTAGCCAAAAATTTGGCTGCCAAGGGGTCAAAGTTCAAAAGATTTGACCTTTGCGGTCTCTAGTAAACTATTCAGCTAATTTTGGGACTAAACATTTGAAATTTTACATAAAGGGTATTTAGACATGCAGCAAGCTTTTTAATCAGTTTTTAGGCGATAATTTGGCTGCCAAGAGGTCAAAGTTGAAAGAGTTGACCTTTGCAGATTCTACCATACTCCTCTGTCAATTTTGGGTCTAAACATTTGAAATTTTAGATTTAGGTTATCTAGACATTTGTCATACTTATATATATATATATATATATATATATATATATATATATACACACACATATGCACATAAAGTTATGAACAGTACATAGGGCCCGAGCATAGCCGGGCTGAACTGCTAGTAAATAATAAAAATTATATTTATACATTTAAAATTTTTGTCATCTCTATATTAAATTATGAGACAACTTTGTGTGTATGTGTATTTCTCGTGTCAATATAACTTTGATAGCTTTTTTACTTTATTGATTATTTATTGAAATGAAAATGTAATAACATAAAATAAAACAAAATTTAAGAATCCTATTTAAAAAAATAATTTAATTTGGTAAAAATCCACCAGACAGCATTTTGATTTCTTTGTAAACAAATCGACTGGTTCAATTATTTTTAATAGTTGAAAATAAAATAATAAAGAATGATTTACTTTGCAACTAGGGATGTACCGATTATCAAATTGGCTGATTACCGATTAATCGGTTGATTAATAGGTTTTCTAATGCCAAGTTATCAAAAACTTTTGTTGTCATAAATGATACTAATATTAATTATATTGTAAACGAAGACAAGTTACCTCCCTTTTTTGATTGACAGTGAAAATTTATAGAAGCGACATACATTGTCTTCACTATATTATCAAATAACATGCATCATGTGCTGTTAAGATGTAGAGATTTTACAACTGCACTGAATTTGAGGCAGATAGATATAAACATATGGAAAATTTCCATCCTTTCCCTGCCTATCAAATTAACATTATTTTTTACTTTAAATCATTGTCAAAGAAAATTATTACTTCATCTTCCAGTTTTCATGTTGAGGAATTGTACAGTAAATTGCAACGATGTGAGAACCGAAACTAAAGCATTCTTTATTAGTTATACTCTTGTTCCGCATTTTCGGGCTCTTGCTACCATTAGATATATATTTTTATTTTTATGGTTTAAATAATGTACAGTTTATTGAGATAAATTACTAATTAGATATCAGACATAATTTAAATATGTAAAAAATTAACTAAATACTGACAACAACCTTCAACCATTATGGCAACCAGTTTCTACTGGAAGTATTTTGATGTCAATCCAAAGAATAAAAATACAGCTGCTTGCAAGTTATGTCGAATCATCACATCAAAAGGTGACAAATCAGCAAAAACTTTTACAATGACTAATATGTTAAACCATCTTAGAAAAGGTCATTCAAAAAATAGCAGAAGTTGCAGATAAGAAACGGAAACACAGTGAATATTCAGGGACAGACATTCCAGGAACAAGTGACAACAACTACGAGCCTCCGGCGAAACACCAAACTACTATAGAATCAATATTGGCCAAAAAGAAAGTTTGAAATACTAATGATCACAAGTCATACGAGATCCATTATCTGATAAGAGAAATGATGTTGATATTCCATCATATTCTATAACATCTGAGATTGGATTTAATAGAGTTATTGCAAAACTTTGTTCAAATTACAGCATTCTATTAAAAAAGTACTTCAATATAAAATAATTTTCGATATATTTACAAAAATTCAATGGTCTCTTGCTGAAATTAGCATTTCATAAACAAAACATTTAGACAGCTAAAACAGATAATGCTTCCTTTCTGAGTTTGACAGGTTTCAAATGACTTTGATCTGTGCAGAGCTGTGCTTAGAGTTGTTCTATTTTGCATTGCAAACACAGGTGCAAGAATAAGTAAAGAATTGCACAATGTTCTTAGTGACTACAAAATCTTCAATAAAGTTTCCTTAGAAAATTGTTGTTAAAAATCATTAAAACCATTACCTCCCAAATATTTTCCCCAAAAAATCCAAAAAACATGGCTGTCTGTTTAAGGTTTCAAATTGGATATTTTATTTTATAATTAAAAAAGTCATGTTGAGAGAAGACTAATTTTTCATTTTATTGTAGTTTCTTTTTAAAATAATAAAAAAAAAATGTGCAAGTGGATTGACATCTATTCCTTTATGATTTATTAGCGGGGGTATCCGGCGTTGCCCGGTTGTTTGGAGGTGTGTGTGGTGTGTGTAAGAGAGGGGGGCGGGGGTAAAGTAAAGAATAAGCGAAGTAATAACCCTGTTTAAATATAAAAATAAAAATAAAAACGATGTTAAACTTCTTTAAAAAATCGGAAAAAAAAAAAACGCAAACAAACGTAAAACTTCTTTAAAAAAGAAATCGGAAAAACAGAAAGCATAAATCAGGGGAAAAAAATGATGGACGTGTTCGTAAAAACAAAACAAAAAACACAGCGAAAAGCAAAAAAAAAATGGCATAAATAACCCTTCGTTAACTCCATGGTGCGTTTCACCCAGTCCATTCCAGTTTTTTTTTTAATCAACTACAAAACGAAATAAAGCGAAAAAAAAAAATGGCATGAATAACTCTTTGATTTGGTTAACTCCATGGTGCGTTTCACCCAGTCCATTCCAGTTTTTTTTTTTAATCAACTACAAAACGAAATAAAAAAAATGGTATGAATAACTCTTCGATTTGGTTAACTCCATGGTGCGTTTCATCTAGTAGAATTAAAATTCCATTCCAATTTTTTTAAGCAACTACGAATTAAAGAAAACCCAAACCGGTGTTCCTTCATAACTGTCTCTTGTGGACGATCCCACAATGGTGTTAAGTGGTGGCAGGTGAAGGAGGAATTTATTAGAGAGAAAAGATTTTACCACTTCCATTGTGGGCTATAATTATGAAAAATTATTGTCGAAATTAGAAACATATCCAAGAATTATGAACAATGATGAAATGTGAGTGAATTGATCGGTGGCTATGTAATGAAATAATCAACCCAGACAATATATCAAAGTTATTATTTTCGTAAGAGGGGGGGGGGGGCGATAATGTGGGTTAAAATTATGAAAAATAATTGTCGATATTAGTAACATATCCAAGAGTGATTAAAAATGATGAAATGTGAGTCAATTGATTGGTGTGTTTGTAATGAAATAATAAGCCCAGACAGTATATCAAAGTCATTATTTTCGTAAAGAGGAGGAGGGTGGGGGCGAGAATGTAGATTAAAATTATGAAAAATGATTGTCAAAATTAGTAACATATCCAAGAATTATGAAAAAAAATGAAATGTGAGTTAATTGATTGGTGTGTTTGTAATCAAAAAATCAACCCAGACAATATTACAAAGTTATAATTTTCGTAAGGGGGGGGGATAATGTGGATTTAAATTATAAAAAATTAATTTCGAAATTAGTAACATATCCAAGAATTATGAAAAATGAAATGTGAGTTAATTGATTGGTCTGTTTGTAATGAAATAATCGGCCCAGACAATATATCAAAGTTATTATGTTAGTAAGGGAGGAGGCGATAATGTGGGTTACAAATATAGAAAATGATTGTCGAAATTAGTAGTATATCCAAAAATTATGAAAAATGATGAAATGTCAATAAATCCATTGGTGTGTTTGTAATGAAATAATAGACTCAGACAATATATCAAATTATTATTTTTGTAAGAGAGGGGGGCGATAATGTTGATTAAAATTATGAAAACTGATTGTCGAAAATGAAACATGTCCAAGAATTATGAAATGAGAGTTAATTGATTAGTTATTTTCGTAAGGGGGTAGGGTAATGTGGGTTAAAATTATGAAAAAATGATTGTCGAAATTAGTAACATATCTAAGAATTATGAAAAATGATGAAATGGAAGTTGATTGATTGGTGCGTTTGTAATGAATTAATCGACCCAGATAATATATCAAATTAATTTTTTTTGTTAGGGAAGGCGATAATGCGGGTTAAATTATGAGAAATAATTGTCGAAATTAGTGACATATCCAGGAATTATGAAAAATGATGAAATGTGAGTTAATTGATTGGTATATTTGTAATGAAATAATCAACCCAGACATTGTATCAAAGTTATTATTTTCATAAGGGGAGGGGGGGGCGATAATTTGGGTTTAAATTATGAAAAATGATTGTCGAAATAGTAACATATCCAAGAATTATGAAAAATGATGAAATGGAAGTTAATTGATTTGTGTGTTTGTAATGAAGTAACAAACCCAGACAGTAAAGCAAAGTGTTTATTTTCGTAAGGGGGAGTGGGGCGAGAATGTAGATTAAATTATGAGAAATGGTCAAAATTAGTAACATATCCAAGAATTATGAAAATGATGAAATGCGAGTTAATTGATTGGTGTGTTTGTAATAAAAAAATCAACCCAGACAATATTACAAAGTTATTATTTTCGTAAGGGCGGGCGATAATGTAGGTTAAAATTATAAAATATGATTGTAGAAATTAGTAACATATCCAAGAATTATGAAAAATGATTAAATTTGGTATAATTGATTAGTCCCTTTGTAATAAAATAATCAGCCCAGACAATATATCGAAGTTCTTATGGTAGTAAGGGGAGGGGGAGCAAGATTGTGGGTTAAAAATATAAAAAATGATTGTCAAAATTAGTAATATACCCAAGAATTACGAAAAATGATGGAATGTGAATAAATCCATTAACATGTTTGTAATGAAATAATCAACCCAGACAATATATCAAAGTTATTATTTTCGTAAGGGTGGGAGAGCAATAACGTTGGTTAAAATTATGAAAAATGATTGTCGAAATTAGTAACACATCCAAGAATTATGAAAAATAATGAAATGTGAGTTAATTGATTGATGTGTTTGTAATGAAATAATAAACCCAGATGATATATCAAAGTTATTATTTTCATAAGGGGAGGGGCATAATGTGGGTTAAGATTATAAAAAATGATTGTCGAACTAGTAACATATCTAAGAATTATGAAAAATGATGATGACATGTGAGTTGATTGATTGGTGCGTTTGTAATGAATTAATCGACCCAGACAAAACATCAGTTATTTTTTTTTGTAGGGGGGGGGCGATAATGCGGGTTAAAATTATGAAAAATGGTTGAAATTAGTAACATATCCAAGAATTATTAAAAATGATGAAATGTAAGTTAATTTATTGGTGTGTTTGTAATGAAATAGTCAACCCAGACAATATATCAAAGTGTTTATTTTCGTAAGGGGATGGGGGCGAAAATCTGTTTGAAATTATAAAAATGATTGTCGAAATTAGTAACATATCCAAGTATTATAAAAAATGATGAAATGCAAGTTAATTGATTGGTCTGTTTGTAATGAAATAATCGGCCCAGACAATTTATCACTTTCTGCATGTGGTTAAGAATATTTTCCTGAATTTTCAATATTAACTTCGGGGAATGCCATCACGGTTGGTGTGGTGAGTAGAAAGACATAATTATGTTGCTTTTTAACGTGCTCTGGAGTTTTCTAGCAATAAACAAACCTTCACTTTTTGGGTGGGCTGGAGGGAGTAATGTCATATTCCAAAAATATGGAATAACTATGGAATTATATTCCGCAAGTGACATCGTTTTTCTTACTAATGTGTTGTTGGTGATTGTGGTAGGAAACAGGGAGAACTGCATTAATATTTAAAATTGTGGTAAAGTAAAAGTTGCCGAATCATCATTCGCATCAATGCATTTATGTAATTATTTGGAAAACCTGCTGAGTTATGGTCAAGAAATGGTATCATTTCACTTAAAATGATGGTGTCAGTAGTAGGGAGGGAAAGAACACAGTAATGTGGAATTTTGTAATGAAGCAAGGTTTGCCTAATTACTAAGTTTTTCAACATATTTGTTTGTAAAGCCTTCTGAAAATCACGTCTTTTTTCCAAAAATTTTTGTTGACAGTAGTGGTGAAAAAATGAAACAGAGTAATGTGGAATTTGATAATGAACTGTGTCAATGTATTTATGCATTAATTTAAAAATTCTGATGAGATTTCTTCCAAAAATGACATCATTTTTCTTACAATAATAGTGCCGTTAGTGAGGAAAGAAAGTAATGCAGTAATGTTGAAATTTATGGTGAAGCAAGGGTTGCGAACTCATTAACCAACACAATGTATTTGTGTATTAATTTGGAAATCCTAATGATCCATCTTCTAAAAATTATTTCAATTTTCTTAAAATTATATTAGCCTTGGTGGGAAGAGAAATTATTTCATATATGTTGTACAATACCTGTCGAGAGTATGTTAAATTGTTTCATATATGTCTATAAATTACCCGTCTGATGGTAGGTAAACATATTTTAAAGAGAAAGCATCCACCTCATAGGGTAGAACCAAGACCGTCTTATAACGAAGGCCACGGTAGAACACACTTATCCTCTATGTTAGATACAAGCCTGATATTGGCGGAAGATATTCATCCTATCAACGATAGAGGTCTCCACCTGGTGGGTGAGTTGTGAACTTTTGTATTGCTTTATTATGTTGTGTTACTTGTCCGTATTGCGTTTGTCAATGTGTTAATAAATGTCTATAGCTAGTTATAATATGTAATTATGCTTGTAAAGTATTTTCTGTTTTAGGTTAATTAATTTAACTACGCGATGGCAATAAGTCCAATAAAAATATGTCTTTTGTAAATTTTTGCTTTTGAGCTCATTATTTTGCTTGTGTTTATCATCTAACATTTCTCTTGCTCTCTCTTTCTCACATTTAACTACAAAGCTAAAAACAGTTTTCACTGAAAATGTTTCTTTGAAACCAGCTCTCCTCAAAATCCTCTGCCAAAATTGGAACCTCTAAAAAGAGACCCTCCAAAACCTTATACAGCCGTTACAATTCAGATTTGTTCCTAACTCCAGTTGTTGTGATCAGCTTATTGAGTCTCGTTGGCTGCTAATAGTGGTTCATGATGTTGTTTAGCTTGATTTCAATACATCTTTTAATTCTGTGCCACACAAAATGTTTATGGCAAAAATCTCTGCAATGGGCGTGAAGTATAATCTTTTAACAGGTTGAAATCCTTTTGGAGTGTGCAAGGTATTTTGTTCATCGACTACTTGGAGAAAGGAAAAAAACATCAATAGCAAATATTATATGTGATTAAATGCCTTAAAAATTTCTACAAACCTGATTTTGTGCAGCATGTAGTGGCCAATGGCAGACAAAACAATTTTTTTTTAAATGGCTACTGCTTTTATTTATATGTTGGTGATCTCATGAAATAACAAAATTTCTCGTTACTGTGTATGCAAATGAGGTGATACCAGTTTGAATAAAGAGCCTTGATTTCAGAAACTGAGTTGATTCTGATTTTGGAGTAGTAAGCTTTGCCAGCAGTGTGTCAAATTTAATCCCGGAAATTCTTAGTTAAAAGTGCAGAATAGTTAACAATCCATTTGGGAGACTGCAGAATAGTTAGTAATTGATTATTATCCACTTTATATAGCACTGTTGATGCATTTGAAAAAAAAAAAAAAAAAAAAAAAGGGGGACAAAAATGCCCACAAATGAAGAAGAAAAGAGTGAGCTTTTCATCAAGATGATACACAATGTCACAAGTCGATCCCAACGAAGGCAAAACTATATGTGTAACGGGATCCCGGACGACACCAGGGATCCCATTCAGATAGATGAGGATGAGAGAGGATGAAGTATGGTTAGGGGGACCATGCTGACATTTGGTCAAGGAAAGACAGATGCCCATGAAATGCTGTCCACCAGAAAAATGATATCTATTTCAATGAAAGGAAAATATAAATCTGATAATGGGATTTCCTTGGGGCTAGGGAACTGGGAAAAGAGACTGTTTTTCTAGTCAGGTTTGGTAAAAATGAATTTTAAATAACTAATGAAGGCAGACAAGTATAATAACTGAGATTCAGAAAGACCAGACTTTTGTCGTCAAGCGTATAGGAAAAACTATTAATCAAGAGAGAGGTGACCTCAGTCTCCCAACTGTTGCATGTCTGGCCAGTTGGCCAACCAGATAGTTGTGGATGGTGATGGACTCCAATTGGGGAAGAATCAGAATTGATTTCACAAAGAACCTTTAGAATATATAGGGAAGTGGGTGGACAGATAAATAAATAAATTGAACCTTGGAAGATAATACAGTTTCTTTGAGAGAAAAGTAATTTGAGTTGAAAAGAAAGAAAGAAAAAGGAAAAAAAAGGAGAATTAAAGAGGGATATGGGTACAAAAGAGAAAGAAGAAATTCACAAGACAAAAGAAAAAGAATATAAAATAATGGAAAAGAGAAGGAAGAGGTTCAGAGGCAAAGAGAAAGAAGTAATCTTCAAATGACAGAGGGGGAAGAAGCCGATTTAATAAAAATAATTGTGTTTTTAGAGATAAGAGTCTTTTGCTGGTTAGCATCAAGGAGTGCACATCGCCGTGGCCTCCCGCCCGGTGGGAGTTTGGGGGGAGGGGGGACTCCCATAAGAGCTAAGTTGAAAAGCTCTTGTTCCTAGCTGGGAAATTAACTAAATGAACTTAAGTTGTAACAACCTATATCAGGAAGTCATTGAGAACTCGAGGAACTTAGTTCTCCATGTACAAAGTTTACCACAAAAATTTTTCTTTAAAATAATTATTTTTGTTGACAAGAAATGCTCTGAATTATTTTTTGAACTGTTAAATCAAAACATGTTTTGTTACAGCATCGATGCCAAATTGCAGCTGAGAAGGGCAGCATACAAGCCATTCATCAGAGCATCTACGAAGGACGAACGCAACCCTCATCATTTAACGACGAGTGGCCAGCTGAAGATAAGAGTTGCCACATAGACTTAGGGTCATGCACGTTTTACGTGCCTTGAGTAGCAGAGCGGTATTTTCTGGTGACCAGTGAGAGTCTAGTCACCCTTGAGGGGTCCACCACTAGACAATTAAGAATGTAGTCCTGCTGGGTTGCATCTATTTTGTGAGCCAGGAGCAATGAACATGGTCAGGAGTACATCACAAGTATGCTCCCGTGAACTAGGATCTGACAGATGCGGCCTGGGGATGTATAGTGTTATATATGATCTAAACTTCTAATTGCGTTTGCACCAATGCTGTTCTCCAAATCTAATCTCTGGCAACTACTGGCTGTTTGCAGGCCTCAAAAGAACAGTCAAGGTAAAGAGATTTGGCTTCAATGAAGAATTGATATCATAAACTGAAGTGTATTTTGAGACAAAAGACAAGTCGTTCTACACAAAAAGGAATTAAATTATTAGAGAATCGTTGGAATCAGCGTATTATTCTAAAAAGAGATTCTGTTGATGAATATAGTAAAAGTTTTCCTAAAAGTTGTTTTATTAGTTCCGAGAATTAGTGCTGTTTTATTCTATTTATTTTTATTGATGAGGTAGATATTAGATAATTTCCTAATTGAGCTAGAGTAGGCAGAAGCCAGTTTGTGTTTCCTTTACCTCCAAGATTTGTTCCTATTTACTTGCCTCCCCATGAGGGCAGAGTAAGACACAAGGTCGTTTTTTAATGTGGGGAAAATCCAACTCCCCAAAAAGGGAAACTCTGGATAGGAACAAAAATAAGAATTACCTTAGTCTAGAAGGACTTCTCCACCGCTGGAAGGTGAAGTGTAGTATCAGAACAGATATTACACTTTGTTCGTAGCCAAAAGGCCAAGGGATTGAATTGTTATTTCCTAATGTATGATCGCTTGTGAATCTTTCTGTAGAACTTGGGTAAATAAAGTACTTAAAATTTTTACCCGGTCATGGCTGATGGAATAAGAGCAAGCTACCCGTGGATTTAATAAAAAGTTCAGTTTGAAATTCTGTTCTATAGCTGAGTTCAACAGAAAGATTCTTGAATTCAACAAGATACGCCTGAAGAAGTTTGAAGGTTACATCGGCCAAAAGGTTGTAAGAAAACGTCCAAGATGAGAACAGCACGGTAGTTTATATAAAAAAATGAAAAAAAGATAAAAGTTGGGTACTCTCCCTTTGTTAGAATTATGATTTCATGCTTATCTCCTTTTAAAAAATTTTTTTTTTTTTTTTTTATTCGATTATGATTAGTTTTATTCAATGTTTGCTTTAACTAACTAAAAAGTGATTTGGGAAACAATGCCAAAGCCTATTTTACTGCAAATAATAATAAGTGACCATACATTAGCAAATGTTGGCGTAAAGAGAACTGAAAAGGAGAAGATTAACTAAATACCAAGATCTTACATATACAACATGAAAAGAAATTGGAATCTTGGGAAATTTTCCATCATTCCAGTAATCCTAGCTGCTACTAAGTTCATGAGAAATAATTTTGAAAAATAAATAATGAATATACCCGATGAACCAAGTGCAAGAGAGATCCGAACAATTGTGCTTAAGTTAAAATTTAAAAAAGATTTATTGAAGTCTTTGAAATAGTGGGTGAATGTCCGGCATCTGGTAGTAACATAATGCGGACGACTATATGCAAATACCTAACTGTGAGCAAAATGACGTCATGGTGAAGAAAAAGAAGACTATAAAAAGGAGAGAGCATGTTTGAGAAGATGATCATGCTAGAAACCTTGATGACGTTAGAGAGCACGGATCACGTGGGGTAACATCACAGTCGTAATGAGAAGTCACGCATGGTGGGAGAATGAGAAAATGCCATTATACGACAAAAAAAAAGCAAGTTGTTCTTTTCTATTCTTCATTTACTTTGTGACTGAGGCTACAACGTGTTGGTTCCCAGACAACGTTACAGTAGCCCCATACCCCATCCCCGGCAAAAACAAAAATGAAAAAGAAAATCGAAGAAACAATATAGGAATTATCATATAGAAAGTTTTTACTCTAAAGCAATTCTTATAAAGAAAGGGCAAAGTGTTAAAGGTCACATTAAATAGGAAAATATATTCTTTTTACATAGAAAAATAATGGTTCCTATGAATAGTTCCAGTATTCCCTCGATTACAATTCATGCATAACAGGTTTTCTTTTAAATTCTGTTTCTTGTTCTTTGTATTATTTCAGATCTGAAATGTGCCTGTTGTTTTATCATTTGAATGAAGAAGCTACTTCCGGTTCTTTCCGTTTAATATTGGCAAATATTCGTGATGAGTATTGGGATCGACCTACCCTTCCATCCGGATTTTGGATCAATAATCCATGTTGCATTGGAGGTAAGCCAATTTTTCTATTGCCATCATTGCTTTTCTGAATTGTTGTAAATAAGACATAGTAAGATAACCGTCACAATAATCTATATAAAACTAGCAGGGGTACCCGATGTTGCCCCAGGTCATATAAACTAAATAGAAGAAATGAAGATGATTTCGTAACAATAATCTACATATCATAAATAATTGTCAGGGACTTTTATCAACATTTCCTGGAGGACTATCTGGAAGGAGGGTTTACACTCCTACTCGTCTTTCTCCATTAAATGTAACTATATTCCTTTGTGAGACAATTTTCAAAGCATCAATAATAAAAACACATAGGTATAAAATAAAATATGCATTTAGTGTGCTTGAAAACCAAATCACAACGTAATATTAGGAAAATAAACAAATATTTTACTTGTTTGAAATTTATAACATAAATATATTTCGGAGCTATACTCCATCCTCAGTATGTTGTTTTTTTTTCTGTTTTTTTCTTTTTCTTCTTTCTTGTCATGTTGTAAAGTTGGACAAAAAAAAAAGTCCGTTTGTAAAGAGCCACGTGTTGTATTTCAGCAGTTGTATTTTGAAATGCACTGTTCCAACATTTGAAAATACAACCACTGAGATACAACGCACGGCTCTTTACAAACAGACTTTGAACAACAACTAAATTTCTGGTCCTTGTTTTTCTCCAAAGATGATTTGGGCATTCACCTCGGCACCTAGAAGGAAAGCTAATCTATAAGAGCCTTCTTCCTCCTCTCCTTCGCTACCTGGTTGCTATAAATGGTGAGCAGCGACAATCAAACCCGACTTAGTGGCTCTATCAGGTCCACAAGTAGTTGGTCTTTGACTATGGAATCTGGATTGGCTCACCATATCATGTGACCTAGCTCAGGATTGTTGAAAGTGGGCTATGATGGTCACAAATGTTGTACTTGCTTGGAAGGAAAATATCTCAAGCCAACAAAGGTGATATCTGAAACTAGTACATATCTCCCCACAATGGGAAGCTGTGACACAAGGTCAGAAAAGTGGGATTTGGGAAGCCAGCACTTTAGAGGAAGAGCATTCTAGCCTGAAAAAAATGCCTGGGTAGCCTTGTAGACATTCCCTGGTAGTGGCACGTCAAGCAATAACTTAACCCCTCTTCAAAGAGTGAAAAGATAAAACCTAAAAAGGTGGACCTCCTATAACTACACAGGGCCATACATGTCTGCCAACAGATAACAAGCCACCTCAACAATGGCCTAGACTAGGGGTTTCCAAACTACAGCTTGTGGGCCAGATCCGGCCCACCAAAATCTTTAATTCGGCTTGCGGAGCTCTTCTAATGGAAAACGGAATAATATCCAGGAAAAATTTTTTAAATTGAAATATGTAAAAACAATGTTGTAGTGGTTCTTTTTATTTAGAAAATGATTAAAAGAATGAGGTCTTGGAGAACCAGTTTCAAGAAAAAAACAAAGCTAATAAGTAAAGCAGTATAAAACTCGTCCAGGTCATTTTTTTTTTTTTTTTTTTTTTTTTTTGATCTATGTAGCTCTAAAATGTTAGCAATATGCCCCTCCCCTCTTTGAATACTTTGGAGAGCCCTGGGAAAAACTGGAATAAGTATACTTATAAATGCATCATTCTTGACACAAAGTCTACGAGATGACCAGATTAGTTTGGTAAAATGGTGGCATGATTGATGTTGGTTGGACCAGCATTAAGATGTTTCTTGCAGCCATTGAATACATCAGATGTTTCAGAATTTATAGGAAACTAGCTTGGGTGCCCGGTGTTGCCCAGGTATTTGAAGGTGTGTGTTGAGCAAAAAAAATATTAGGCAGGCAGGCAGGCTTGAACCCATACCGCGAAGGAGGAAAAGAATGTGATATTTTTGTTGTTGTGTCCATCGCCAAACTGGAAGTGGTGAAGGTTTAAATTAAGGCTAGTCAATCGAAAAGAGGGGATGACTTTCGAAAATATTGGCGAAAAAAAAGCGAGCTCTTCCTTGTAAGAAAGTGCCCAGTTGAGGGTGAAGGAATTAATGTTTTTAGCCAATTTTTTTATATTTGTCGTCTAAAGAGTTAAGCTTCAAAACAATATCGATCTTGTGAAAAATCCGTCGCCTTTGTTGAAAGTTTTAAGCAGACCCACAAACATACATACAAACATACATACATACATTTAAACAGACAGGTGAGATTTATATTAAAGAAGATTCTGTTTTGTAAAAGAGATGTGCTTTTTTTTTTAAATAAAACAGAGGCATGCTTTATTCAAAACTTATAAGTATAGGTTGCAAGTAGTGTGGGACGATTCCTAAATTTTTTCCAATTCCGATTCCAGGAAAATGTTGATTAACGATTCCAATACTAAGTACAATTCCGATTCATGTGGAATTGTTGTTTTGAAATATACCATTATATAATCGAAAGTTTTTGTGTAGTGAAAAAATTTGGTACAGCGAAAAAGTGGAAATACAATTAAGGGAATTTTGAAAACGATTTGATTTTTTTCGTAAAATTATTTTCATTGAAGATAAGTCAAAACAAATATTTTAACCATGAATTAAACATGCACCATGAAATTAATAACAATCAATTAAGAGTTATTTTATATATTAAAAAAATATAAAGAAAAATTAAATCATGATTAATTCAACAAAATTACAATAACATCAAATTTCAGTTTTGTTTATCTTGATATTCATTTTTTTTTTTTCTCTTTATATTCAATAACTCTTTAAAATTTAATTTTTTGTTTTTGCGGCTTCAATCGCTAACTGATTTTTATTCCACATTGTAGAATATTCTTATTTCTAAATGAAATTTAAAAATAACTAAATCTTTGATTAAATTTTTAGCCTTTTATATTCAATTGTCTCAAATTATTCCTATTTATATATTTGACTTTTTAAAAAATATTTTTAGCAATAATAATGTTATTTTTTAAATCTAAATAAATTGGTTTATTTCTATATTTTTATTATATAATTATATACTTATCATCCTTTAATGTTTATTCTTATTTAATGTCGTAATTTACTTCTTTATTTCTATATAAAAAAGTAAATTTTTGGTAATTGTTTATTTCTATTGTTAAATAAAAGTCATTTATTGAACTTTTGAAATCGCCTCTGCCTTAATGCTGTTTCTGACAACCTTTTTATTTTTTGTTAGGGGTTGGAAAACATTTACCTATGCTCACGTCACGACTTTGATACCAGGCATCGGTGAATGTAAACCAAGCCCATACAGTCCTTTAGTTGAACGGCTTTGAGTGACTACTTAGTTTGCAAAGTTAGGGTTCAAAGGATTAAAAAAAAAAAGTTAAACTTTTTTCCTTTTTTAATAAATTTTTCACATTTATTTTTTTTGTTTTTGCTGTGCAAAGATGTTCCAAAAGAAATGTTTAATTGCTTCATTCGCAGAATATTTTAATGAAATGTAAATTTCTAAATGAAAAAAAAAATTAAATTCACTTACCACATTTATTTAACAGATAGCAAAATGATTGTTTTCTTTTGTAGTTTTCAAAAGACCTTAAACGGAACCATCATAATATGTAGTTCTAACGTTTTTGTTTTCGGATGCTTTAAAAAAGCCGACCAACTAAGTTTTGCAAACTGATACCACGTGATCAGTTTCACTTTAGTTTTAGAAATATTTCCTGAAACAGCCTTCGTTCAGAAAATAGAAAGTACATATATTGTTCTATTAAACCTTTTATTGTTTAAATAATTTGACTTTGCTTGTTTTATTTTAAAAAAATATAAAGGTTGACAAGACATTTTTCATTTACTAATGAGATTTTTTATTCATTTACTAATGGAAGAGTGTCGGTAAAAAAAAAAACTTGCCAAAAGATAAGCGCCCCCCCCCCCTTTTTTTAGTCACTAGTTGGAAAAAACACTGATTTGTAACATGATTTATTCACACTGTAAAATCTTTTTTCTCTAAAGGTTAAGTATTCATCAACTTTTTCAGGGACTTGACATAGTTAGGCTGTTTTATACATAAATAAACTTGGCCCCTAAAGTTTCACAACAGTGCAAACAGATAACTAATCATGGACCTCAAAGTTTCAAAACAGACAAACAGTACCTATGTATGTGACGGAATAAGAAAACTCATTCAGATAAATAAAGATTACCTTTAAGGTAGTTAATAAAATTCTTGTATATCATATTAAATATGTTATGAAAAATTCTATGACGTTTTTATTATAAATTTTTGACAGCATTAATCTCACTTCAACAAACAGTTCAACTTAAAAATATAAGAGAATCGTAATGAAAGAATCGTAAATCTAAAGTATTTTTTAATGATGCGATTCCGATTCTGATTTCCCCCAAAATACACAATTTTTACGATTAACAATTCCAATTAATCGTCCTACCATTAGTTGCAAGGCTGAACGAGTCATTAGTAGTGACAGCTCTAGCAGAGACCTAAGCTTTTCTGGATCTGTGTTTTTTTTCAAATCACCCTGGACAAAACATGAAGCCACTTGATGTAAGGAGCTAAAAAAATATTACAACAAACATTGTCAATTTTTTTTTTTTTAGTATTTGTTAACATGCATTGGATAGGATTTTTTGTGGTATAAAAAAAGGCAATGATGAAAGGAAAGTGGGTTTGTATTACTATACACATAGATACATAAAAGTTGTCAAAAGACAAATATATAACAAATAAATGTTATCAAAGGCAAGATAAGTTACTTTTCTACCTAACAGGATAAATTTTTAGTGTTTTTTATTTAATGTAAAATGTTTATTCGGTTCAAAAATCATGCAGTGTTTATCGATATATTTTAAAAAGACAAATGGCGGCATGCTCGCTGATGAATACATTAAGTTTGGGAAAATGAGTTCAAACTAAAAAATTATATAAAATACTGTTAGAAACTCACTCAATATATGTTACCGTGACATAGGCTGACATATATTGAGTTGGTTTCTAACAGTATTTTGAATAATTTTTTTTAATTTGAACTTATTTTCCGAAACTTAACGTATTCAACAACGAGCACACTGACATTTGTCTTTTTCAAATATACTGATAAACACTGCATATTATTCCAACTGAGTAAACATTTTACATTAAATAAAAACACTAAAAACTTATCCAGTTAGGTAGAAAAGTAACTTATCTTTCCTTTGATAACATTTATTTTTTTATATATTTGTTTTTTGACAACTTTTTCGAATCTATGTGTATAGTAAAACAAACCTAGGAAAGTTTCCACGTGATTTGTGTGAACATTGTTTATTCGGCTTGGTCTTTTGCAGGAATTGATTTACAAAATGGAAGACAAGGTGGTACATGGCTGGGGATGAACCGACAAGGAAAGATTGGAATTCTTTTAAACATTTTAGAGAAGGAACAAAAAGAAAACATGTTGTCTAGAGGTGAGTAGTAGAATTAGTAGTAGTAGTAGTAGTAGTAGTACTAATTAGTAGTAGTAATTAATAGGTGCAGAATTTTTTTTTTACCAAAATAAAAACAAAAATTATGAAATAGCTGTGTTCAAAGCAGATTTTTTTTTTTTTTTTTTTTTTTTTTTGCAGCAAACTTTATTTTTTATAGCAAATTTGGATGTTATATACATCCAAAATTGCTGAAAAAAAGAAAAAATTAAGTTTGCTGAAAAAAAAAATCAAAATCTGCTTTAAACGCAGCTATTTTATATCCTTATATAAATGAGAACTATGTTGAGTGACACTTTTAAAGCTCAAGGTTCCTCAAAAATGAAATTCAGCAAAAACCATATGACTCGCATTATTTCCTCTTAGCTGGTGAGATTTCATTTCATAAATCTTTTACATAAATACTGGGATTCGAGTGAGTTTATCAGCAGATGAAGAGAACCTGGGTTCACAATGATGACGTCACGAGTATACACGAGGTGCCTTAAATAAGTTTCCAGACTTTTTGTACAGGTATTTAAAATTATAGTAGACCCTTATGTTATTGCTATACATCTTATGAAATGGCTGATAAATTTTTATGCTTTCAGGTTCAAATGAACAACTACAGCAGGAATTGGAATACACCCTACTAAAGCCCGATTGTCACAGCTTGTGAATTTCAAAATGCAATCTGGACATAAGGACACTTTAGAAGAACAATATACAATAAACTTGTGTTTCAAACTTGGAAAAAATGCCACAGAAATGTATGGAATACCTCAGACTGCTTTTGAACCATCTTGCATGATTCGAGCATCAGTTTTTTGAGTGGCATAAGGGCTTCAAGGAAGGTAGGGCGTCTGTGAGCGATAATGAGAGATGTGTGAGGAGTAAGTTTGTCTCAAGAGTTCTCAGAGAAGATCAGAAAGACAAACTATTTGACCAAGATGGGCATCAAGACAGTTCCTCACCCTAACCCTCTAGTCTAGACCTTGACCCCTGTGATTTTGGTTATTCCCTAAGCTTAAGGAAAACCTTAGAGGATATCGTCATGAGACAATTGAGGAGATGAAAGAAGCTGTGATGAGGGTCATTAATACGCTCACACAAGAGAACTTTCATGGGGACTTTCAGAAGTTGTTGGGATGGTACAAGTGCATTGCAGCCGGAGGAGATTACTTCGAAGGGGACTAGAGTTTCATGTGTGCACTATCAATAAAAGTGCCCATACGAAAAAAGTGGAAATTTATTGAAGGCACCTCCATAAGTAAAATATAACAAGAAAAATAGTGAGTGGGCAATCAGACATGGTTAGAAACGATATCAGGTACAAGGAAAAATTCAGTAACAAAACGGTCAAATATATAATATCACATATACCACATCAAATGTAAGGGAATAAAATTCTCACAAATTCATAAAAAAATAAATTTTTTTGCACCACACAATTGTTTTAGTCTACCATCAAGAAATCTGTAATGTTCAAAATATATCAGGCATTTTATTTCTTGCTGAGGCCATTCCCCTAAAGAAGAAGGAAGTCTTTATCTTATGATTGTCTGTAGTTAAAAGAACAATTTATATCAATTATCTATCTACCTGTCTTTCTATATTTTTGTAATTTATTTATTATATTTTACTAGCCTGGGTGCCCGGCATTGCCCGGGTGTTTGGAGGTGTGTGATGAGCAAAAAAAAAGTGATAGTAGGCAGACAGGCAGGCTTGAACCTATACTGCGAAGGAGGAAAAGAATATGAAAAAAAAAAAACATGACATCTTTGCCGTTGTGTCCATTGCAAAGCCAGAAGTGGCAGAGGTTTAAATTAAGGTTAGTCAATCGAAAATACCAGCGGAAAAAGCAACCCCTCCTTGTAGAAATAGGCCCAGTTGAGGGCGAAGAAATTAATATTTTTAGCCAATTTTTTGGTATTTGTCATTCGAAGGGTCGAACTTCAAAACGATACCAATCTTGTGAAAATCCGTCGCGTCTGTCGAAAGTTTTAGGCAGACACAAACATACATACATTTAAATAAACAGGTGAGATTTGTATTATACATAATTTAATTTTTTTGTCAAAACTTTATTGTAAATTTTTTGAATTTTTGAAAATTTTTGGAAATTCAAAAAAAAATTTTTAAATAATTTTTTTTAAAGATTTTGAAATTTTTTTATATTAATTAATTAAAAAAAATTTTCTTATTTTATTTTCTAACCTTTGTTTTTTTTTATGTTTCTTCTCTCTTTTATCCCCATCATTAACCCCCCCCCTGAACACACGCACACAGAAATCAAAATTTTTTCTAATTCTAATCTAAAAAATTTTTCCATTTCTAATCTGAATATTTTCAAAGTTGATGTTGTCTTTTTTACGTTTACATTTGTGTAATGCTAGCTTTTTCTTCTCTTCTGACGAGAAGCTTTGAAATGCGATGACTGAAAAAAACTTCTCTCTTATTCCTCTTTCTGTAACCCTTATTAACTTGATAATGTAATAAAAAATATATATATATATATATATATATATATATATATTGTTTTAACAAAATCAAGACATCAAGGAATAGATTGATAGCAACAAATATTGTATTTCATCGTTAGTTACATTTGTTTCAAGACTATTCAGACCCACCATATATATATGTTTACTGTTTTTGGGAAAGAATTCCATCAAAGTGCTTGATTAAAAAGAAAAAATTTCAATATAAGAGCTTAATATCTATTTATTTAAAACTATACAAAAGGTCAGAAAAAACATTGGTACCGTCGGTTTCAAGCCTAACATAAGGGGGACCAGTTAATGGTAAATAATGTTAGGCTCTCGTCAGCCATACTGTTTTCTGTCCTTCTGTACAGTTTTAAATATACATATTAATGAAAAAGACTGAGGTAGATCAGGAAGAGCATCTAACATAAAGAAATGTAATTTGTGAAATAGATTGTATTTTGAATTTTACTTTGTAAATAACAGATTGAGAATTTACATAAATCATTGGTTAGTCAGAATAAAATGTAGATTTGTCAAATGCATTGCTATCTTGGTCTAATTCTAAAAATCTATTCGACTTTATTTCATATTTATATATATATATAGAATGATGATATTTTTAAATAAATATCAATAATTACTTTTTTAGACCTACAGACATGGTGTTTCAAACTCATGTTCTCATCAATGTTGGTAATGATTATTACTGCCAGCTTGGGGTGATTCAAACCCAATCGCAAAGTCATCTTTGCCTTCATAGGCCGGTATTCAACCTCCAAGCTACAAGGAATTAGCATAAGAAAGGAATTAAGTTCTATTAATAACGATTAGGTTAGCATAAACAGTAAACAGCCAGATAGTATTCAACAAAGTCAGAATATTGCATTGTGGTAAGATTGATCGCTTACTCTTAATTTGCCTAAATATATGTTTTTTGCTTTTCAGGTGTTCTTGTTTCTGATTATATAATGAACAAAGAGGTAGATATTAACAAATATATCAACGCTATCGCTCAAAAATCTGACCAATTCAATTTGTTCAGTTTAGTACTTTTTGATCTCAAGTAAGTATCTCAAATCTCATCTCCAAAAGTTGTCGCATGACAATCTCTCAATTTATTGTTTCATTATGTTTTTTTTATATATATATTTACCAGGTCAGGTAGAATTTTTAGTAAGTTTGAATCTCTTTTTAAATTTTTTGTTGACATGAATGATTTTAAGTATTAAAAACATTCTGTAATTAAATGCTTTTTTATCTTAAAAATATTTATTCTAATTAAATTTAAATTGGAATAAAAATGTATTACATGATTAAATACTAATTTTTGTTTGTTTTTAGGAAAATTATCCAAAATACAATAAAAAATAAATAAAAATCTTCAGATCAAGATGTACAAGTTCTTCTTCAGACCAACCTATGAAGGATCTGGTGTACCTTATTAGTTATTCTGCCCAGTTTGTTTCTAATAGTTTTCTTTGTCTTCTCACATATTCTTTTACAATCTTCTTTTTCTTTTCTGTAGATTTGATAGTGTCTGCTTCCAGCAGTAAATAATTGTAGGTATCATTTTCACATCTTGGTTGGGCAGTCCCATGCCCTCTGATGTCTCTAGTTTTCCCCTTTTCATCTCTAGCAGTGAACCTCTTTTCCATCCTGAATTCTATTTCAGTATCCTGGTTGAATATTCTGGTCATATTTATCAGTTGTTTTGCATTTCATTTTGCAAATAGTTCCAGGTCATCCATATACATTAGGTGGTTTATTCTCTGTTCTCTCTGTAAACGTGTATCCAGCATAATTTTTCTTAAGTATGTAGTTGAGTAGCATCATGGCTATGATAGACAATAGTAGTGATAGAGGGTCTTTCTATTTTGTCGCAAGTTACAATTGCTCAATATTGGAGAAGGAACATTATTATAGTTGCTATATTCAATTTGAACAGTTTTTGATTTCTGATCTAATATTCGAATGAATGATTACTACTTGAAATGTATAATTAATTTGTGCCCTGATAAACCTCATATGTTCTACCACACCTCACAATATATCTGTGGAATTGCCGATGCATAACAAATTTTTTTTGCTTTCTTTTCAATGTTATTTTTTGTTGTAATTTCCCTTCTTCACTTGGAATTATAACATGTAAGATTCTATCAAACTTTTGATAGAACAGTTATATTTTCTTATGGAAAGGATTTGGGATCTCTTACAAGAATATTTCTAACTTTATAATCTTTTTAAAATTAATAATTGAAGTCAAAGTTTTTATTACTAAGTAACTGGTTTCACCTGATGAGAAAGAAATTTTGATGGATCTGAACGAGCATCATCTCCCCCCCCCCCCACTCCCCGTAAATTTTCTTTCTGTTCATTTTTTTGCAATTTTTTCACTGGATTATTACTGATTGGATATTAATAAACCAGATTATCAAAAAAACAAAAAAAAAATATCATTATTTCAACATTTGTAAGGGGTGCTCACTTTTTAGTTACAATGGTAAATCGATCCCCCATTTTGTAACCAAGAATCATGCAGGAAAATCAAAACTGTAAAGAATAGAAAATAAAAATGACATGAACCTTCTGCATTTCTAATTCAGAAATATTTATTTTGGTTCTCAAAAAAACGGAAGAAAAATTATTTTTTTCGTTTTTTTTATATTTCTTTTCATTTTTCATTTTTTTTTATGAAAAATGAGTTTATTTAAGTTTTTTTTTACTTATTTTTTTGTTGATGAAAAGTGAGTTTGTGGGATTTAAAAAAAATTTTGTTTTTATCAGAGATGAGGTTTTTTTTGATTTTTAATAAACTTTCTTGTTTTTTTTTACTTCTTTTTGTTTCTTTTTTGATGAAAGGTAAGTTTTTTTAATTGCTATAAATTTTGCTAACATGGCCATTTGTCATGGCCATATGAGCAAACCTTGCTTTGTGGTATTAATTGTTTCTCCTAAGCATATTATATCGGTGCTTCATTAAATTTATTCAATAATTCCCATCTTAAGTTTCTGGAAGTAGCCATACTATTTTTTCATTCTCACGTGTTTCCAATTAAAAAAAATAAGAAAGAAAGAAAAAGAAGAAAAAAGGGCAATAAAAAAAGACAATAAAAAAAAAAACAAAGGGCAATAATTAACTTCCATGTTTGTGTAATCATTAACTTCGTCTTTAGAAAATAGAGAAAAAAATGGGGGATCGATTTACTAAAATGTTGTAACTAAAAAGTGAGCATCCCTTTCAAATGTAGAAATAATGATTTTTTTTTAATTTTTTTTTTTTTTTTAGATAATCTGGTTTATTAGTGTCCAATCAATAATAATCCACTGAAAAAATTGCAAACAAAAACAAAAAAACAAATTATAAGTTGGAGTGACACTTATTCAGTTCCACTTAAATTTGTTTTTCTTTGAAAAATTTAGATAAAAAAAAAACACTTATAGATGTATACTTTGCTTTTAATGAATTTAAATATAAGCAAAATAATAATCTGAGATGGAAGAATTGTACGAACAATGATTGAGTAACACAATAAGGTTTATTATACGAATAGTACAAAACAAGAATAGTCTAATGAAGGATATATTAGTGACCTGGCAAAGCCACAAGAGAGACAATCAAGTAAAAAAAAAACCTTAAGCGAAATTCATCCCAAAGCAGCAAAACTAAAGCAAAATCCGATCCCGCACTTTGCTAAATTCTACCCTCTGATGAGAAAAAAAGTATTTCTTCGAAACTCCGCGGATTAAGGACGATCCACTTATTTAGTGTTTCCTTTTCAAATTAATTATGTTTTTAACTCTTTTTCTAAGTGTTTTTTTAACTACTTCCTCTTATATATATGATAAAGTCTGTATTCTAAATTTCAGGATGTTGACCATCTTACAATTTATTCTTTTAAGTACATTGTCATGCACAATTCTTGACAAAATCATTCATTTAATTATTATATCAATCAATGAATCTATTCTGCCCTTAACTCCTAAAAAGAAATAGCACCCATCAACTCATTAAAAGAAAATAAAATGCATATGGGCATGATTAGAATTAAATCATTAAATATTAATTAATATACTCATTTAATTAATTAAAATAATAAATTATTATATGATTAGTGTATTTTAAAAATAAATACAATTGGAAGTATGATTTATTCAAGTTAAGTAAAATGTACTAACCAATTTAACTAGTTTGGGAAATAATTATTGAAACTTGATTGAAGAATATTTGTATATAACAATTATATGTTGAAAAAAAGTTTATTCTTAGAGTAAGATTTTCAAAATAATTAAATTAAAATAAATAGATAAATAAAAATAATAAATAGTAATTAATTAAATAATACAAAATATTAAGTTAATAAGGTTATCTATAAATATAAAAGCGAAAATGTATGTATGTATGTCCGCTTTTTTTGTATGTCTGTAAAAGGCTTTTTTCCAAGAAGCGATTGGTCGGCTCACAACTTCTTAAAACATTTTACATCACATATAAATGATAATATCTCCGAGTTAACAATGGAGCTCGCCTGTCTATTTAATTTGCTTGACTTTGAAAAGATAAATATTCAACATTTTTCACTCGTCGCATGTGGATTAAGCTTTTTCGTATAATAAAAGCGATACTAATTCTGGTGGTATTTTTTCGGTCGCGATCGCTGGAAATGTTCGAAAGCAATCAGATTTGATCAATGTGGAGTTTTTTCTTATATCAGACAATTGCTATTCAATTTGGACAATCCCCTTTTTATGGGGAGCTGGTTTCCCCCCAACATCTTGGGGAAACAACAAAAAAAAAAAAATTAAAAAAGCGTTCCCGCAGTAAATAAAATACTACCCCCGCAGTCAAAGTTGACCTCATTAAGTAATTAAAAACAGGCACCTGCTAATTCTAAATAGTTAAATAAATTCAAACGTGTTTCCGTTGGTGTTTCGTGGTGGCCTAGTGGTTAACGTCGCGCTTTTTTTTTTTTCACACTTTAATTACCAACTTTGCCTCAAGGGTTCGGGTTCGATCTTTCATACTTACCTACCAAAATTTTTCTTTTATTTTACCCCCCCGACACAAACACCTAGGTGGTAATTTCTTGATAAGTATGTCTTGACCTGTTGGGTGTTCGCTTAGGTTGGGAGGCGGGAGGGCTATGATTCGGTTTATCTATTTGATTTTTATTTGTTGTTATGTGCTTGGAGAGGGTTAGCTTGCGGCTGTACGCGCGAGCACACACATGCGAGCACACACATGCGTACATACACACACATATACTTAAAGAAACGCTCAGCTGTACACATACATCTCCGCCTAGGCATGTAAACAAATGCATGTATGCGTACATGCACCTCACCAACGAAACGCCAACAACCTAAACCTTAGGACTCGAAATTTACAGTAACCCCCCCCCACACACACACACATATCTCCCTCCCCCTCCCCCCACATATCTCCCTCCCCCCTCCATGTATCCCTATGCCCTCAGCCACACCAGAGATAAACTTCCCAGACCTCCCACAACCACCTAATGTCCTTAAACTCCAAAACTAAAACATTACCGACATACCAAGCACCCCCTCCCACCTCTCCCCCTTGTTCCCATCTCCTTTTTCCGCTTTTCTCTCGCACCTGACACCATTCACCATTTCATTCCACCATAAATGAACATTTCTATAAAAGTCTGAAGAAGCTACAAGACGGCCAAAAAACTTAACAGAAAATATGGTAATAAAAAATAAAACGCATATTTGCTCTACAACAGTATTGAGCACTTTCTTCAGGTTTTATTAATTACCATTTCTACTATATATATATATATATTTTTTTTTTTTTTTTTTATATTTCAGGCTTAAATCCACTTACTATTACACAAATAAATGCAAAAGCAATGAGCCAGAGCAATTAAAAGCAGGTTAGTTTATTTTGAATAAAATATTATTTAAAAATTTTCAGGGTAAAATTTTTTTAATTTTCTATTAAAGGGTGTTTGTAGAACTTTAAATTAAAATAAATCACAGAAAAATATTTTAATTATGCAAATATGTAGTTTATTCCAAATATGAAGTTTTGGCATTTATAATTCAAGTACAATTTCAGACATATGCCCACTACAACTTGCATGTATGTAGCGTAATTTAAAGGCCCAATTTTCATAACTCTCTGCATTAAATTAGGCTGTATTTAAGCAATAATACATTGAATGTTGTTTTCCAAACAGTCTATTGTGTCTGGTTTATCAGCATAGACATGGGATTTTACATATCCCCAAAGAAAATTGAATCAGGTTAAATGGCATGAACAAGGTGGTTAGATGACAGATCCATTTTATGAAATTATTCATCCATTAAATCTTTCTCTCAGTAAATTGATCATATTATGTGCTGTTTGGCATGTAGCTCTGTCCTACTGAAACCACATGATGATTTGCCAGACCAAACTTAACTAAAAATAACCGATAGTTGCCAAATCTGCTATTAAAGAAAATAGGAGGTAATGCTTGGGAAGAGGGTTTCATGATAACTGGAGATGTACTACACTGTCCCCCCCCTTCAAAAAAAAGGAAGGAAGCCTTAGAAGATTTTATCATTACAGCAGATCAGATAGTACACTATCCTCCCCTTGAATTGAGCATTGGAAGATAGTACTTTAGTTTGAAATACTATTGTAAACTGAATCTCACATTAAAAGATAGTAATAGTATATTTCGACTTCAGACAAACAGATACCAAATCTCCATCAGTAAGTTTTTTTTGTATCTATGTTTGTTTGTTTGTTTTTATATTTATGCCGATTTATTTGATCTGCTCAGCTAAATAATAAACTTGGTAATGATGTATTAGTTTTTCAGGTGCATCAAAACTGTCTCGAAGCAATCTCATAGAGAATAAAACTTTACATCAGAAGACAGTGTATATTTTTTTAATAGTTTTATTTTTATGTACTAATATAATAAGATCCATATAATTTTACTGTCCATTTTGTACATGTACAAACAACCAAGAATATATGTATTGGGGTAAAACAATTAATTGACAGGTAATTGGTAATCGGCCTAATCGGCCACTCTGTTGATTAATCGGTAATCGACAAATTTGCAGATTAATCGGCCGATTACTTACTTTTCTCTTTCCTATTAAATTTAAATCATTTCATCACTGCCAAATGACTCATCAGATAGCTTGGACACATTAACATAGTAACTACCAATTCAACTTAACATTTAATTAAGTGTCTGGTCACTATTATGGCTTTTTGTTTTTATTAACTAAAATTACAAAATGCAAAGTACAATTTCCAATTCTTAAATGAATATACTTAAATAATTAGATAGGAAAAAAGAAATTACAAACCAACTACAAAGTAAAAATTGTAATTCTTCAAGTGAATAATTATAAACTGCTGGTGCTCTACTTCCTCTTCTATTCTAGCTGTTTGCTTCCTCTGCTCTCATAGTCTTCTCAGTATTTAAAGTTGAATACTTTTAAGTTGTAATGTAGAAACGTTAGAAATTCTCCATTTTCAGGACACAGCCTGTTCCTCATAGGTTTATACACATTACCACCTGTACTATAGAGCCTCTTACTTTCCACAGATGGAGGTGGTGTGCTTAAATATTTTGAAGCCAGTTTACTCAGCAGTGGTAAAGTCTCCTGTGTCTACTTCCACTACTGAAATGGATCATCACCTCTTACAAGTAGCTGTAAAACTATGTAATGGTCAAGTTCTTTTGTTCACTTAACCATAAGGGATTTACTCCTTTTGAGTTTAGATTGTGATTCTTGTATTTTTGTTGTAGTTACAACCTCCATGTTTAACTCAGCTTCTACCTGCTCTAAGTTTTCATTTGTTACAGTAGGCTTATTCGAAGCTAATTCATCAAACGAGCTTGAAAGAGATAGTTTTACTTTCACTTTGATCTATTTGACCTTCAACAGAGCTTGATGAAGTGTATCCTGCTGATTGTTTCATTATCATCAGTAGAATATGTAGAATCCAATTCCAGTGTTTTCCGTGTTATTCTTTTGAAATTTAAATTTGAATCTTTAATCTAGGAAAGTAGGCACACAAGTTTTTATCATTTAAATAGGATGAAAATGTTGTTTCCATTGATTCATTGAATTGTTCAGCAGTGGTAAGGATTCCACTAAAGTCAGAAATATCAGAATTAGATTGGGCAGCTTTTGAAAGAAATAACCTCAAAACTAAAATTGTAGGCATTATCATCGATATGGTTGAAGTTCTGTGACTTGTTTCTTTGGTGATTTCTTCAAATGGATTCAGCAACTGGATAATTTTTTTGAACAAGTCCCCATTGGCAAGTTGTTAAGGTAGGAATTTTATAGCGTCGCAAATTCTTGTATGAAAAAACTGAATGAATCTCTTATTAAAAAATTAAAGAATCATTCTGCTTCACATATATTCCATGAAAAAGTTATTTCTGATTAATGTTTACCAGTTAAAAAAAATTCTGTTATTCTGAAAAAAAAAACAGTCAAGTTCGTTTGCTTATTTTAAAACTGGTAAACATTAATTAGAAGCGACTTTTTCTGGGCATTCAACATAAAGCAGAACGGTCCGTATAAACCAGAAATAAATTATTTGCAAACAATCACGTCAACTTGAGCAAAGCCAATACAAAACTAAAATAATTATGTTAAAACAATAAAAAATAATAGTACTTTTTGGAAACCCATTTCTTAACATGTGGAGGAGAAGGTATTTTTCTAACTCGTCTGTACTTTCACCTAACAATTTAATAAACAATACAAAACAAGTGATTTGTACCACAAATATTGAAGAGGGACAACTGAAGTTTTTTCTCTTTGTGTTTGACTGGAAAGGAGGTGAAGAAACCGTGTCGAATGGACGAATCATCAGTGCCAAGCAAAGAATTCAACGGAATTGCACAGAAATACCAATTGTATAAAGAACTCTATCGTTGATAGCATGCAGCTCTCTTTTTATTAAAGTTAAATTAATGTTAAGCATGTACGTTTACTTGATTACATTGCTATGATGAACAAAGTGAAAAACACTACATAAAATTATTACATTGTCTTGGGCATACTATTTTAGAAGTACATGGTATAGCATTCTACAATATGTATAGATTAGGCATGCAATATTCTAGATCTGTATATTTTAACAGTTTTTGTGATGTGCGATTTTGAAATTAGTATATGTTTAACATTTGATACTTATTTCCGACACTAAAATTGAACATATCAGCATTTTCATCGACTTATAATGAAGTAAGTTGCAGTTGAAATTGTTTAAAAAAAAGGCATAATAATCATTCAGGATTATATTTATTGCTATTTAATTCAGTTTTATTTCATGATACCAGGCTATGGAGTCGGATGGTAAAAGTCCAACTCTGACTCCTAGAATTCCTAGGATGCGAACTCTGACTCTCGACTCTTTGATACCTATGTGGAAATCTATTCTTCAGATAGATATACCAGCCTTCCACACTTATTCAGCAAGCATTTTATAAATACTTTTCATGTATATAATTTTTTACGTTTAACATTCACTTGTATGATAAATATACTCACATATACACTTAACCAGCTTCATAGAATAAGTTAAGATAACAAAGGAATAAAAAATTTACAATGAAATTTGATTATGCTATCAGTTCAAAAGGGAATACAATATTTAGGGATAGGGAAACCTCTTTAGGCCATGTTATTTTGAAGCCAAACGCTTCTCATCAGAAGAGGGGAGTAAAGATGCATATTATACAGAGGATAAATTTTTTTGATGATAGTACTGCCTTTATGGAAAGAGGATCAAAGGAAAAACAGCTAAAAACTATAAAGGGCTATAATAGTATGGGTTGCTTCTTATTGATTTAGGCCCAATTTTTGGATAAGATTGTAATTCCGGATCGATCCTGGACTAATCCAATTGCCAAATTCCATTTGATTCAGGAACTGGATAACTTTCAGATTACAATCTGATTGTTATCCAGTGTAATTCACAGTGCTCTCAAAGACAAAATTTTCATTGATCCTGTGTAACGTCACAACCAAAATGAAAACAGCTGTACAGACAGGATTTGTAGTGATCCAATGGACTGAAATATCTTGATGATGTAGAAGCATTGCAGTACAGTACAAAATATGATATATCTCAAAAAATAAGAACAAGACATTACAAAAACTGCTAAATTGTGCAACTGGTAAAACCAAACAGGAAAACCATATAAAAATATAAATTTATTGGACTTAAGGAGTTGCAGTTGAATAAAAAATTCTGACTCTAACTTAGACTCCTTGTACTCTTAGAAATCCAACTCTGACTCCAACTAAAACCTCAGACTCCCTCTGATTTTGACTCCACAACCCTTGATGATACTTTAAAAATTGTCCATCAGTGCAATTTTGCTATTATAAATGATGCTCACTTTTCACACTTCAAAAATGAAGGCCGAAATTTAATTAGAAATAATTGTACTTTTACTTTTTATTGTCTTCTTATAATAGGAGTAATGAAAGCATCTTTTGTGGCATTTTTACTGATTTTTTTGTCAGTTGGTTTCAAAGACATGTTGTAATTTACACGTTCGTGCTTCTTCACCTTCAGCAAGGTAGTGTATCCTGCTGATTCGGCTTCAGTATCATCAGTGGAAAGCAGATGTAGAATCCAATTTTTTATGCCAATCTTTTAAAATCAATATTTGAATCAAGGGCCTAGGAAAGTAGACATACACAAGTTTTTAGATAGGATGAAAATCTTTAGTAAGTTGTTATGGTAGAAATCTTATCAGCAGTGCACATTACAAGAGCTTTTCATTGTTCTTAATTTATTGTCAGCATATGATATGTTGAATTCCACCGTGTGGTCACATCTTGAATGAGTTCATTTTTTCAAAATAAAGCTGATCCTGTATTTCAGTTAATTTGCTAATTGCTAATAAGAAGCGATTTAAGTGAGAGACTATTTCTGTTAGATGTAATGGTTGTCTTCACAGACAATGTATGATAGTGATTCTAAACCACATTCTCTGACATCAGTAACCATATTTGCTCTTGAATCCCACAAGAATAAAAAAAACTTTATTGAAGATTTTATAGTCACTAAGAACATTGTGCAATTCTTCACTTAATCTTGCACCTGTGTTTACAATAGGGAATAGAACCACTCTAAGCACAGCTCTGCACTGGTCAAAGTCATTTAATAGCTAATAGCCTGTCAAATACTGAAACGAAGCATTATCTGTTGTAGCTATCTAAGTGTCTTGTTTATGAAATGCTGCTAATTTCAGCAAGAGGTAATTGAGTTTTTGTTTTACTTTTGTAAATGTATCGAAAATTATTTTGTATTGAAGTACTTTTTTTATGAAATGTTGTAATTTGAACTAAGTTTTGTAATAAGCCTATTAAACCCAATCTCAGATGTTATAGAATATGATTGAATATCTCTTGTGACTTGTGGTCATTAGTATTTCAAACTTTCTTTTTGGCCAATATTGATTCTATAGTAGTTTGTCATTTCACTGGAGGCTCATAGTTTTTGGAATGTCTGTCCATGAATATTCATTGTGCTTTCTTTTCTTATCTGCAATGTTTGCTTCTTTTTTTTTTTTAAATGAACTTTTCTAAGATGGTTTAACATATTAGTCATTGTAAAAGATTTTGCTGATTTGCCGTCCTTTGATGTGATGATTCGACATAACTTGCTGACAGCTGTATTCTTATTCTTGCGATTGACATCAAAATACTTCCAGCAGAAACTGGTTGCCATACTGGTTGAAGGTTGTTGTCATTATTTAGTTAACTTTTTACATATGTCAATAAACTATACATTATCTAAACCAAAAAAATAAAAATATATATGTAATGGTAGCAAGAGCCCGAAAATGAGGAACAATAGTATAACTGATGAAGAATGCTTTAGTTTTCGGTTTGCACATCGTCGCAATTTACTGTACAATTCCTCAACATGAAAACTGAAAGATGAAGTAATAATTTTCTTTGGCAGTGATTTAAAGTAAAAAATAATAATGTTAATTCGATAGGAAGAGAAAGGAGAGTGCAGTTGTAAAAGTCTACATGTTAACAACGTGTCATGCCTGTTATTTGATAATATGCTGTAGATGATACATGTCTTCGATAAATTTTCACTGGCAAGCAAAAGAGGGAGGTAACTTGTCTTCATTTACAATATAATTAATATTAGTATCATTTATGACAACAAAATTTGCTAATAAATTGGCATTAGAAAACCTATTAATCGGCCGATTAATCGGTAATCAGCCAATTTGATAATCGGTACATCCCTAATATATATATATATATATATATATGTATATATACACACATTAGTGTTGGGATGATTAATCAGAAAAATTGGAAATTTTCAGGGTATCGGAGTCAGTATTTGAATAAAAAAAATTTGTGCCTATTTTTCAATGCCGAAAACGATTCTTTGAATTGTCTTTTTTTTTTTTTTTTATTTGATTTTGTTTAAAACAAAATTTTGCACTGCTCGTAGTGATAATAAAATACTAAAAATAAATATTTTTTGATTTCAAATAAAATAAAAAAACTTTTATTTTTTTAATTTTGTTATTAAAAGAGCAAATAAATAAAGACTAATTGTATTATTTTTATCTGTATAATTTTGTTAATTTTTATTGTATGCTTTTTAATGTCTGTTTGTTATATTTTATTTCAATAAATCACTTGATAATAGAAAAATATTGAAGAACAATAAAAGGGAAGAAACTGATTTGCCTTGTCATCGCTTCTGGTGTCGCTATGCTGGAAGTTAGGAAGTACGTTTGCTGACTAAAACCTGTAAAACTAAAAATGTAATTTCTTTTATCATTTCTACTAAATATAATCCAATGAATTTCACTGATTTCTCTGTGCTCTTCATCCAATGTAGGTACATATGCTTTTGGCAATACCGAACGAACAAAACCTTGGAAAAAGGTGACAGCAGGTAAAAAAATATTCCAAGATATAGTTGCTAAATTCTCCAAAGTGGAGGATAAAAAAACCCTGAAAACAGCGCTATTTGATTTGTTGGCCAGTGAGGAAAGGTTAGTATAATTTTAAACATCCTAATGCATATCTGTCTATATATAAAGTGTTTGTGTAAAGTGGAAAACTAATTGACTGATCATTAGAAATTTTGGTGAGTAATATGGGTTATATCTAATTTAATTTAATTTCATGCAAATGGAGATGGGAGGCCATTTGGCAATTTTCAGATGGCTCTGATTTTCTTGCAAAAGAAGGTCAGAGGTTACATTGACTGAAACATTGGGTGAATCACACTCGAGATGAGAATGGTACTTCAAAGAATCCGAATTTTACAAATGATATGGATGTTTGGACAAGGAAATGCATGATCTACAACCAAAATTTAAATTATTATTTAATGGTAACATAGCGTCAAAGAATACCAGTACTCATATTAATATATATGAGCAGGACCTGTGAAAATTCCACAGTTGTAACCTTTATTTTGTTGTATATTGCTGCTGTGCTTGAAGATATTTTCATTCTATGGACGTAAACCTCATGATATTATTGAACCACTTTGATAAACTTTTAAGTATAGGAATAAGGTATCGAATAATATTCCTCGTAATTGAATTCCTTTAGAGTATTTTAAAAACTTGTGGGTGCAGCCTCCTATTTAAGTATTCAAATATTTCAGATACACAATGTTTCTGGATTTTTTAGATGAGGATTGGTATTCTTGTTTTTAAATGTATAATAAATCAGCACATCAAAAAACAAGAATATTCATTCTAAAAATTGTCTGCAAGAACTTGTGGCATTATGGACAAAGCACTAAGTGAAATTTAGTTGTAAGTGATGTTCTTCTAGAAGTTGAACATTCTATCCTCAGTGTAGGCAATATGAAGGATACAATTACAAATTACTTAAGACTCCTACACGGTCATGGCTGACGGAACAAGAGTAGACTACGCTCATGAATTAAATAAAGATTTTGAATCACACAAACTAACATACAGTTTTTATTTGAAGACATAGAAGGGCAAATTATGACTATGGAAAATTAAGCATTTTCATCTTAAAGATTGTCACGTATGAATGATAATTTTTTTTTTTTTTTTTAATGTGGTTTATTTCTAAGAATAAAGTCAGATTGCTCAACCGTGTGTTTCATCATTTTGTAACAACCTGTTTTTAATCAATGTTGTCCCGGGTTCAATTTAGATTCATCTTTGTTACGCTTTTTCATTTCTTTAAATAGACTGAAAACAGTTTAATCAAAAGTTACGATTCTATTTATATAATCTTACAAGCAATTCAGCTGTGTTATGTATGTAAAAGATTGTCACGTATCCATAGACGATTTTCTATTGAGTGGCCGGGTTGGACTTTGACAAAGCATTTTTATTTTGCTTTTTCCTGTTTTTAATTATTTCATATTTGATTTTCTTTTTGTTAGTATTAATGCCCTGTTTTGTTTTTTTTTTGTTAGAATTAGTTTTAGAACTATTCTGAATATTTTCAGTTACAATACTATCAACCTGGTTTACATTCTAGAGCAACGCCGGGCCAAGTTATCTAGTGTGTATATATATATATATATATATATATATATATTGCTTTAAAGAAAATAGCCGGCAAAACCCAAGGGGCCCCTTTTACCAACAAACTCATCAGGAGTTAATCGTTAGCCTGTGCAAAAATAAAAATATCACATAAGAACAGAAACTAAATGGGGTGTGCGTGTAAATTTTATCGAGGGAGAAAAAAAAGAGAAATAGGTGGGAATACAAATAAAATAAAATATTTACAATTATGTAAAATATATGTACAAGTGGAGACAAAGGGGAGAGTTAAAATATATCCCTAAATAAGTCTAATAACTGGACGAATTATTTCTGTCAATGTGAGAATGGAGACTCCAAAATCCGCCTGGTGTAGAATTTTAGGTTTTGCCAGCTATTTTCTTTGGAGCAATTTGCAAGTTTTGTACTATTAAACAGCTATATATATATACTAGCAAAAGTACCTGTCGTTGACTGGGTTCAAAAACAGATTACAGAAAATGGACTCTGATTTATGAAAGTATGATAGGTTATGAAAAGGAAGGGTTTTAAAGAGATAGCTTTGAATTTGGGGGTATCAAAACCGAAGCAAAATATGATGAAAGTAAAAATAAAATAGATAAACCCCATAATTTATTATACCATACCTGTTTACACTGAAACACTTATCACAATATTCTGTGGATCGATATTAAAAAACCTTGTTAAACTTTGTGACATATTTACATTCTATTGAGGTCAAGCGCAAACGAACACCCCATAATTTTATTATGCCATATTTCTTCAAACTGAAACATAATTATCAAAGTATACTTACGCAAATAGATATGAAAAGTCTTTGTTAAAGTTTGTGCCTATTTCAATTCTATGGAGGCCAGGCACGAACGCAGACCCCACATTTTTATTATACCATCCCTATTTAAGTTAAAACATACTTCTCAAAGTATTCTTATGTACATCTAAGAAGAACCCTTAATTTTAAAATTTTTTATTTCCATACTTTGTGGACCAGGCGCGTATGCAGACCCCACAATTTTAATGAACCTCCGTTCTGCCAGATCAAACATACCCATTCCTGTGTCTTCATACATCTTCTATCATATGTGATCAGTTTTCTATAATAGTCAACCATATAGGAGCCTATTCGTGACCAGACACACACACACAGACGTTCAGCTTTATATATATATATATATATATATATATATATATATATATATCACAGCTAAGTTTACCAACATGATCCAAGATGGTAAAACTAAAGTATATTATAAATATTAAAGAATTAATATTATAAAGTAATCTCAACCAGATGTAAAAGCTCAGTAAAACCAAATAGGAGATAGAGCTTATAATAAGCATTCACATGAAATCACTTTTTTATTTACCCTATTCCCTCTGCTTCACTTTTTGTTATCAAATAAGATCTGTAACTTACTTGTAGTTTCATCAAATACTTTTGCAAGCAAAATCCGATCCTCTTATAAGAAAGAAAGTATTTCTTTGAAACTTCGCAAATTAAGGACTATCCACTTATTTAGTGTTTCCTTTTCAAATTAAATATGTTTTTAACTCTTTTTCAGTGTTTTTTAACATGTTTTATTAAGTGAACGTGTGTGTGTGTCTGTGTACATTTTCCTACGCAATAACTCTGTCAATTTTCAGTCTACAGACTTGAAATTTGATATACAGGGTACTGAGATTTGGGAAAATCTTTGTGATCGGTTTTTGGCCAGAAATTTGATTGTTAAGGGGTCAAAGTTCAGCAATTTGACCTTTGAAAACTCTACCAATTTTGGGTCTAAACACTTGAAATTTTAGATTTAGGTTCCTTGGGCATGGATCTAACTTAATAACTGGATTTAAGCCCAAAACAATAAATGTTAAAGGGTCATAAGGGTCAAATTTTAAAAAATTGACTGCTTTTTTTTTTTTTTTTTTTCCCCAATATACACCTCCAAACACTCTGACAACGACAGACTGTATATATATAAAAGTAAAATTGTCTGTGTGTGTATGTACATTTCTATACCAAACTACTCTGTCAATTTTCAGTCTGCAGACTCAAGATTTGACATAAGGTGTATTGAGATTTGGAAAAAATCTTTTTAATCGGTTTTTGGCCAGAAATTTGGCTGTCGAGGGGTTAAAGTTAAACTATTTGACCTTTAAAATTCTACCAAACTCTGCCAATTTTGGGTTTAATCACTTGAAATTTTAGATGTAGGTTACATGGATCAAACTTTTTAATTTGATTTGAGCCCAAAACAATAAATTATTTCCAATACAAACAATTATTCGACATGGCATTTTACTCCTATCATCTTCTAAAATACTCCATGCATGCATACATGTGAACAAAAATATAAAAAGCGAAATATAGCCATGGATTCAGCGGTTATATATATATATACAGTCAGCTAACATACTTCCTAACTTTTGGAATGGCTGTTACCAAAAGTGGTGACAAGGCAAATCAGTTCATTCATTTTTATTGTTCCTCAGTATTTCTATTGTGAAGTGATTTATTGAAAAATATACCATAAATATTATACAGATAAAAATGACACAAGTAGTCATTAGTTGCACTTTTAACAAAACTAAAAAATAAAAGTATTTTATTTTATTTTAAATTTTACAAGAAATATGTTTATAAAATTATAAAAATACATTTTCATTATTTAAAAAAATTAAAGTTTTTTTTAATTTGAATTTCTATAATAAATATGTTTAGGAAAGTATAAAAATAAAATTATTGAAATCAAAATAACAAAATTTCAAACACCATAAAAAAAACCTATCCAATACATTTGGTTTTAAATTGAGGAGGGCACTAGTTTGGGTATAATTAGTGTGAGTTGCTTATTGGGGTGCTCTTTAATATGTGATGTTAAATCTTAGGTGTGGCTTTAGATTGAAATTTGGTTAGAGATAACTGTCTGCAATATTACGAATAAAAATATTTGTAGTGTGGGTTAAAACTTGCATGGGGGTGATCAGTTAACATGGATTTTGCTATTTGTAGGGTTATATTTATGCTCTATATGTAGAGATTGTAATAATAATTTATATTTAGGAATTAAAGTCTATATGGCGAGAGCAGGAAAAAAAAAATGGGAGTATTAGCCGTTTGCTGGGGGGGGGACTGATACTCACGTTGGGGTGTTAGATAACCGCATGGTTCACCTGAGGGGCAATTGATCTTAGTCCTTGTCTGGTGGAGGTTTTTTGGCAGAGTTTTCTGTATTTCCATATTTAAATTTTCTTTTGTGCCTGCAACTGCAAATTATCTCTAGCTTAGAGTTGAGGATGTTTAGTTTATTCGGTGCCGTTATAATCTTGGTTGCCTCTGTGTTGCAAAGCAGGTCTCTAAGTGTCGTTGTTGTCTTGGTTACTGCTGTCGCTAAAAAAACTTTTAACATAAATTCCCTACATAGACACTATATATCTTATATATAGATAAAATAGAACCACAACCCAACTACCCCGATACCTCCCCCAGAATCTTAAATACATAAGCTACTTAAAGTATTTAAAACTATGATAGAAACCCTATGCTCCTTTTTACACTACACTTTATTTAGTACGCTCTTCCTTTATCTTAGAATTCAATATAAAGTCCCCCTAACAACATCAAAAACTTTATTTCGTTCCTGATGATTCCCTCGCTAGACGTCACATTCCCATTAAGTTACTTAACACCTTCTCCACTATTCTGATGAGAAGCATTAGGCTTCGAAATAACTTGGTATAAAGAGTCCCCTTTATCCTCCAAATAATTGTATGTATATCTTTATTGAATAAATGACTCATTCTATATTTTCCAATATATAGTGTTTGTGAATTCATTTTAACTTCTATTGTCTCCTATATATATATATATATATATATAGAGAGAGAGAGAGAGAGAGAGAGAGAGAGAGAGAGAAAATAAAAAGGAACAAACCGTATTATGTGTTCATCAACGTTTCGTCTTTATTTCGAGACTTCCTCTGGATGAATGAGATTAAGAAACCAAAAAATATTAATAAAAATTTCTTAATCTCATTCATCCAGAGGAAGTCTCGAAATAAAGACGAAACGTTGATGAACACATAATACGGTTTGTTCCTTTTTATTTTCTCTATTTTGTCGGAATACTATTTCCATTATTTTCATCATATATATATATATAGTGCCAACAAACAGAAAGTCTGCACTTGCAATTTTTTCAAAAACTGCAAATTTAAACTAAATTTGTAACTGTTTAAACAACCTATACCTCATTTGATTCGCCTTTTATTCCTCTATAATTTTACCTGTACATATTTGACTTTTAATTGAAATATTCTAGTGTTCATGTCAATTTAAAAAAATAACTTCAAATTGAGGAGGCAAAAAGAAAGCCTGCAGCAACAAATTCGCTTAAAACCAGCTTAAAATATCCCCCAACAGGCAACAAAGCATCTCTAATCGTAATTGTTGTTGTTCCAGGTTATACAACGTAACATTTAGTCCATATACCACGACTTTCTCTTAGTGATCGTCAGGAGCTCATTAATCTCCACCTTTCTGGTTTATCCAATTGAGGAATTAGCCACAGATTGAAATGTGATGAGAAAATGGTACAAAAGACTGCAAAAGCACCAACACACTGGCAGTGTTCGTGATGCCCCTAAATCTGGTTGTACTAGACTTACTTCTAACAGAAAAAACAATGCTATTAAGATCCGCAGCTAGATTTGAAATGGCTCCCCAAATCCAACAACATTGCAATCTTGTTAAAAAGTGCTCTCTTTCTACTCTCAAGAACAGATTAGGATCCTGAACAGAAGTGTGCGTTCTATCTCAACCATTATCAATGGACCAGAGGTCATCTCGTCAGCATCAGATAAGGCCAAACTATTTGCAAAGAACTTTGCAGCTAATTCTACCCTATGCGACGAAGGCCATCAACTCCCCATATTTCCTCCTATAACACAGAACACGCTAGGTAACATACAAATATCTGTGCATGAGGTCGCCAAGCTAATCAAGAACCTTGATTCCAGTAAAGCAACTGGCCCTGACAGCATCCCAATTATAGTGTTAAAAAAGCTTCAACCTTCAACTTGCTTCCATACTTACGAAACTGTTTAAGTGTTGCCTTAAGGAGAAGTGCTTTCCGACTCCCTGGAAAACCTCATCAGTATGCCCTGTATTTAAGAATTCAGGTGATAAGTCATCTCCCTCTCAGTATAGACCAATAAATCTCCTGTGTGTTATGAGTAAGTTGCTGGAATCCATATTAAATAGAGAAATAGTAAACCACCTCAGCAGAAACAATCTTCTTAGTTACACACAATATGGTTTCCGTTCTGCAAGATCTACTGCAGATGTGCTAACGGTTATATCTCACAGGATTAGTGAATCTCTTAACAAAGGCTTCCTTTCTAGGGCAATTGCTCTTGACATATCAAAGGCCTTTGACAAGGTATGGCATAAGGGTCTACTTCACAAGATTTCCAGCTACGGTATAACTGGAAATGTTTTCTCAATCATTAAATCATTTCTCTCCGATAGGCTCATAAGAGTAGTGGTAGATGGACAAAAATGCTAGAGTCCGTCAAGGGTCAATCCTGAGCCCAACTCTCTTCCTGATCTACATCAATGACCTCCTTAAACACATACTTAAATCATTCGTTGACATCTATGCTGATGACACGACCATCTACGGCAACACATCAAAGGCTGTAAATAACAAAGTTCTCTCTGATTCTCTCTCCTCTGATCTCAAGCGCGTGGTTCAGTGGGGGAAGACATGGTTGGTTACCTTTAATACATCTAAAACCAAACTCCTGTCTTTACATCATCAACGCTCTGATCCCCATCTGGCATCAATTGAAATGGGTGGCTCTCGTCTAGGAGAAGCCCCGTGTTTTGACAAGCTTCTGGGTTTGACTTTACTCCTGATCTGAAATGGAACACGTACATCAAGTCTGTTGCCAAGGTCGCTGGAAAGATGGTGGGATCCTTCTACCGCTCCAGAAGATATCTCACTACTGATGCAGTTCTCTATATAAAAGCCAAGTACGTCCAAGGATGGAATACTGCTGCCATATCTGGGCAGGAGCTGCTAAAAACAGCCTATCCTGCCTTGACAGAGTACAAAATAGACTTTGTGGCTTAATGGGGGATGCCCTTTTCTCTACCCTGCAACCTCTCTCCCACAGAACAGACGTTGCGAGCCTATCCTTGTTTTATCGTTATTTCCATGGCAGGTGCTCGTCTGAACTCCAATCTCTGGTCCCCCCTTGCCAATCTTTCACGAAAAACACCCGTCTAGCTGAATCCACTGTGAAAAATTTCCCCCACTCTTTATCTGTGCCTAAATCAAAACGTGGATTCCATGAACAAAGCTTCTTTCTTAGAACTGCACGCCTGTGGAACTCTGTTCCGTTTGCCTGCTTCCCACCTGACTACAACTTGGATGTCTTCAAATCCAACGTAAACAAATTCCTAATGAACCGCCCCCTTAAGTAAACACTTCATCAAATCTCCACACTAACTAACTGTACTTGCAATAACCCTTATCCCTGAGTGGCTTCCAGGCCTTGATAAGTGGTGACCACCATGTAAAAGAAAAAAAAAATTAATTTGTGAGGATATATTGCACGACGCAAGCCAATGATTTATGTAAAGAACAGAAAGTGCTGTCTGGACTTCGTCAGATGCAATGAAGATCATGACTCTTCATATTGGTCAAAAGTGCTTTTTAGTGATGAAAACAAGTTCAATAGGCTAGGCAGTGATGGTAGGCAGTACGTCCGTCAGAGGAAAGACAAAGAATTTAATCCTAGATGCCCAGTTTCAATGCTACTAGGTGGTGGAGGTTCAGTTTTGGTGTGGGGCATTATTAGTACCAATGGTCCAGGGCCTATAGTTCGCTTGCAAGGTTGAATTAATTTGACTAAGTACATTAATATGTTGACTGAGCATTTTCTACCCTACTTTGGTCAGAATTTGGATAATAATCTCATCTTCATGCAGGATAATGCTCCCATTCACAGCTGGCAATGTCAGGAGGTTCCTGGAAGAGCATGATATTCCGGGTTTGGATTGGCTTGCACAATCTCCAGACCTCAATCCTATCGAAAATGTATGGCATTACATCAAACAACAGCTACGCAATAATAAAATTTCAAATTTGGAAGAATTTTGGACAAAAATTAAAGAAAAATGGGATGCCCTTTCCCTGGAGTATTGCTGTAGTCTAATTCAAGGAATTCCTAAAAGATTGCAGGCTGTCAAATTGCAGAAGGGCTATGCTACTAAATATTAACTAGTTCATTGTGTTCCTGTTGTATTTGTGTTGCATTAATGTCCTAAAGTTACATTTAAATAACAATTTTCTATTGCGTGGACTTTCTTTTTGCCTCCTTAATTTGAAATTATTTTAATTAAATTATTAAATGATATATAAAAAAAATTTCGTAAAAAATATCAATAACATATATATATTATATATATATATATATATATATATATATATATACACACACACACACACACACATCAAGTAGCTTCACGCTTTGAAGTGATTTAAATATAGTTTTAAAGGTTGAAAAATTTCCAATAATATATATATATATATATATATATTATCAAAAAATTTTTAACCTTTAAAACTATATTCAAATCACTTCAAACAAGGTGTGAAGCCACTTGATATAAGGAGCTAATAAGAATGAAAAATGATTATTGTAAAGACAGAAGATGACTATTGAGCTTAGTCTTGAAAAGACCAAGGAGCAAAATGGTTATTAGGAAGAGAGTTCCACAAACTTGCAGTTCTTGAATAATAATTGATGGTGACCACTTGACTAATGAGTCAAATGAGCTAGAACAAAGGAAGCAGGAAATAGATTGGATAATTCTGAAGAACACATGCCATAATAGTATTTATGAAAATGTCTGAGACTAACAACATCATGTCTGTGAGAAAGAAGCCACAAAGAAGAAGAAAGGATGGGGCCAATCAAATTACAGATATCTTTCTGCACCTTATAAAGGACCCTAAAATTAGTCAGAGATTCATCAGCCCAAATATGACGACAGTAAGATGAAGTATCTTTGTGTCAGTGTCCTAACAACCCCCCCCCTACACAGAGAAACTGAAGACCATCAAGGATAGTGACTCATAAGATTCCAAATGCTTTCCTAATTAACAATTGTGGCTCATTTACTTCATGAATGATTCCTTTACTCTAATTTTAATGCAGGTTTTACCGTATACAATCTTTTATTATATGTGGACTTATCTATTCATAGTGTTGTATTGAATTTGTTTTCTCTCTCTATCTCTCTCTTTTATTTGCTTGGAAAGACATTTTGACGAAAATGCAGCAGCAGAATTTCCTGACAAGGATTATCTGACTTCTTATATTCATTGCAGAGAGAAAAATACTCGCTATGGTACAAGGTAAGATAGTATTTATAATATTTAAGATTTTTTCAAAAAAACTTTTATTTCTAAATTCAAACCCTGATCCAATTATAATTAATATTTGAATGCTTTGAAGAGATAAAGAAATATTGCTTAGTTTCAAACAACTGAAAATCTAAAAATGCTGATTAATGTTTTTTTCAATAAATCTTTATCTTCAGTTTCAACAAATACTTCTTGGAGCCAATCTTCTTGTGATGTTGTTCATCATCCAGTGGACTATCTCATTAACCCTCATTCTAAAGTAGCTTTTGGCTTTGGTAAATGATGACATGTTAGTGTGTGTGTATATATATATATATATATATATATATATATATATATATATATTATATTATATATAAAGATAATGTCTAATATTATTACAAACTCTCTCCTGGTATTTATCTTACGAAATATTAAGAGTTTATTATGGCCCATTTGGTCAATAAATGAGTCGTTTAATCTAATGTTGATCCAAGTTTTATTGTACAATATTTAGGATCAGCATCTGTAAACCCAACTCGGATTTATTATCTGTTTGTTTGCAGATAACATGTGCATCGAAAGTCAACCGGTGTCAACCTCATAGCATCCCTTCTGTTTTGCTCATTTTGTAGGATCCTTAAAACCTAATTGATCCAATATTTTATAATGTTGACTTATCTATTGGCATTGTTGCATTAATGTACATGATATCTTGTTAGTATACAACAAAGGATAGTGTCTAGTAGTATTTCAAATTCTCTCCTAGCATTTATCTAAATGATGACTTGTTAGTATAAAAAAAATGTTTGTTTAAAATGTATTTTCTTTCAATTTTTTAACCAATAAAATATAGAGTTGAGTAAACATTGACAATTTTGCTCAAATTGATTCATGCAACATGAATGATTGTTTTTGAAAGGATCACTTTTAGATCAATTTCAATGATAATCATTATCCAATGTTAAAATAAACACTATTAGGATTCACTCTTGATGTTTTGGATTGTCTGCATATAAAATTAATTCTTAAACTCCAAATAAGGTTTCTAACCATGATCTTTAGAGATAATCTAATTCCAGTTTACAGGATAAAAATAAAATGTAAACATATGAATGTGTTTGTGATCCAGGAATTCACTTTGTCATAGTCTATATTATTTGGCAGTAAATACAATCCATTTTTGGTTAGGGTCTGTTGTCCACTTGAAATGCTTTTATTTAAATTGTCTGGAAAATATAATCAGCATTTTTACAAACAAAGCTAAATATGTTAGCTATGTAAGAATGTTCATTCCTTTCATAATGTTCTAGTTAACCTTTGCTAGTACTATGATGAACGAACATGTTATATGTACCCTTAACTTAGAGGATGGTATCATGATCAAAGAACACTATTTTCATCCCCCCTCAAAGAGTAAGTAATTCTTGCAAGGAAGATTTTACAACAAAAAACCTGATACTTTATATATTTTTTCTTTATACACCACCTTTATAAACAGAAGAGGTGAAAGTGTTGTCTTAATTTTCTTTCTTCTGCAAGCTGAAAGAAATGACTGAATATAAAATGAACAAGACATTTTTGTCTTCTTTTTTTAAAAAAAAACAACTTTATTTTTGTTTTATCATTCAATCAGCCCAGTTCATCATAGGGAACTTGTGAATAAAGTTTTCTGCTTTACAACATTCTCCCGACATGGTCGATGTCAAAGCAAGCTGCAAACTGAATCTCTTTGTATATGAGAAACTATCACTCAAAAGAAACATACTGTGACTCGTAGATACAAGCCATCATGGTTATTATTTTCACAGCAAGCTGTGATGCAAATCCATACCCCCCTCCCCCCTGGAAAAAAACAAACATACCGAAAATAAAGAAAAATCTTTATAGTGTACATACCTTTGATGGTAAGAAAATATTGTACGGCAAAAATCATGTAATTAAAACTGCTTGATCAATTAAAAATCAAATTTTATGACTAAATGACGGTAGGCCATGTCTTTATGCCATTTTGCTGGACAAGGGAGATAATTCTAAATAATATAAAGTTTTGTGAGATTTTAGGAATCCATTCTTAACATGGGGAGTATGGGGGTATATTAGAAAAACTCAAATTCGCTTAAAAATTATTTTCTTTATAAAAATAAAACTACTTGATCAATTTATGTGATTTTGGGGTATAATATTATCTTTGTCATTGAGTATAGTATGTACATTGTAAAGATCTTTTTTTTAATTTTTGTTTTTCTTGGAGAGGGTGTTATGGGCTAGCACCCAAAGTCATTGTCATGAAAGCTGTCAACTTAATAAACTCAATGGCTCACTCCTTTTGACCTGTGTACTGGTCACCTTTGAAATTATTTAAAAACAGAGCTAAGGATTTGTCTTTAACTGACATTATGAAACATAATCTCAAAAATTTAGTTGGTCCATGAACAATATTTGAGCGATATTGAAATGTGTTGATTTAAAAAGTTTATAATTTAATTATTCCTGCTAATTAATTTATCTCAGTTACTCATTGTGCCACAAATGTTTTACTTGCAATAATGTTCATTCAGATGATCAAGCAATGGTTTATGATTTAGAAATCAATTCTGGAAACTATTTCTTTTTCTTTGTCTTTTTCAGGACTCACTCTATCATCTTGATCGACCATGATGGAAAATGCCAGTTCTTAGAAAAAACACTTGAAACACCAGTTGTTGTTGATAACTACAAGTGGGAATTATCAAATAATTCATTCAACCTCAATTTAAATTAAATTAAACTCTATGAAAATTGTTTTATAAAAGTTGGTGTGGGTAAGATAAATGTCAATCAAAAATAAGTTCACTTTGCATATTGGAATAAATACAAGTATAAAAACATTTCAGAGTCATTCAATCAAATTAAAATTAGAAAAAAAACCTTAATAAATTCTGACAAGAAATGATCACTAAGTTTGACACAGTTACTGTACAAGTAATATGAGTTTTTTGCGTATTTTATTCTCTTTCTATAAAATTCAGAGTAGAATTTCCTTAGTTTCTCTAGGGAAATGGGTAGAATTATGTAATACTAAACCGTGTATAGAATCTTTATTCTAATTTTGATTTTACATGGTTTTAATTCTAAAATATGTCTAAAATTTAAGACTTGACTTAAAGAGTCTTAAGAAGAAAAATAAAATTCAAGAAATCTTGCTTAAAATTAGAAAAAACTCAATAATTTTTACAAGAAATGATCACTAAGTTTGAGACAGTTACTGTATAGATATGGTTTCTTGACCTACATTTGATTCTCCTCCTATAATATTCAGAATAGAATTTCTTTAGTTTCCATGGGAAAACGGATGAAAGTAAATTGCTAAACAGAACAGTTTTACGCCACTTTTATGTCCTCTTACAAAAATTAAAATCAGGATATAATGATATTAAGCCTTATGTCTAAAACCTTTATTCTAATTTTGAGTAAAATTCTTAGATGATTTTGATTGTAGAAAATATCTAAAATTTAAGCCTTAATTTAAGGGGACTTAAGAAGAAAATTAAATTCAGGGAATCTTGCTTAATTGGTGTCTTAGTGTATTTGGAATAATGATCTTTCAGCAATCGGATGCAAACCGAACATATTGTAAGATTCACAAGATTTCATCAGTTTGATATGTCACATCTACATAAAATGAAGTCAGTAAACGGAACACTAAATAATCTGTTTGCATAGAAATAAATTTGGGAAATCAACTGTTAAATAAAAGCTTTCTTGAAAATAATCAGAATTTCAGGTCAATTGATTCTATATCCACAATTAAAATAGTAATTCCTTCAAATCAACTTTGATAAAAGTTTATTTTATGAAGGTCAGTTTATTATAATAATATTTGGTTATCAACTAAGTAATCATTTTTTTTTTTTAAATTTAAATAGTTGAATAAAAAAAAATAACTAAGGAATCAAAAATGTATTCTTGTTGTTTACAACTTCTTCTCGACGTTCAACAAGATTTTCAATACTTCGTTGGTAGAAATAAAAAAGCTTTTAAAAATGAAAACAAGATAAGAAGTGTCGAAAATTTTCATATTTCTTGGCATTCCATGTTAATCCAGGTGTTACCAGATCAGGCTGTCTGAAGATACCAGTTTCTTGACTGGAAGTGCATTAAACATTGATGTTATTGTATTTCTCCTTTCCATTTGCAAAACTCAATCATGTTCTGTAAAGTAAACAATAAAAACAATTTTCCTCTATAAAACAACTAAACCAAACAAGATGAATAAATATTTTAAAATATAAAGAACTTGAAGCTTTTACCAAAATGAACAGATTCAGAATTAACTCAAAAAGGGTTGATATGCCATAAAACAAAACAACCGAACAAAATAATTTTAATGATCTGAAATAAACAGAAATCAACTATGAAAAAAAAAAAAAAAAAAAAGATTCCAAAATGATTGCAAAATCGAATTCTCAAAAACAATACAATGAATTTTAACAAAAAGAAAAAAAAAATGTCAGGAACTTAGTTGCTAACCCAGTTTAAGTTTATTATGACTTCATATTTAACCTTCTCTTGTGAAAAAATCAACTAATGATAGCAATCATGAGACTGCATTGGCAATTTTCAAATGTATTCAAAAGTAATGATTCATTAATTGTAAGGATCAACTGATAGTACGTTATAATAATTATGATAATAATACATTTGTATGTTTGTGCGTACGTTATTCACACCCATTAAAAAATTAGGCTGACTAATCACTTAAAACTGATATTTTTTCTGGATAGAAAAATATCAGTTTTGTGGACAAACAAAACTAATAATATGCAGCAAATATAAGTTTATTAACATTTCTATGAAAATAGTGTCCATTGTATTTGAAATATAAAACTGATCCAAATGAGATGAATTAATAAGTGCTAATAAATACTCAGAGAATTATATTGTGCTACATAGTTCAATACAAATAATAAAATTACATTGTAAGAGACAATATTTATTCCTTCAGTCCTGCACCTCTTGGAAAACAATGTTCTTCTTTTTCATGGCCTGTTTTTTTTTTTTTCAACTTATGTTCCCTTTTTTATATAATGTGTTACTGACTTCTTTCTTCAGTGAAGAACTGCTGTACATTGAAATTATGAGTTCCTTTCTCACATGATTACAACAATCATCATATATTATAATGCTATTCGAAAGCAAAGCTGTATCAAAGGAAGACTACTCATATTCTTGTACAGAGTTGCCAGAATGTCCTTTTTAAAGCCAAATTTGCAAATTTGGTGGTTTTGAAGCAGCTTGGCCTTCAAGAATTGTATTTGGCCCTTTTCAAAGTGTAACATATGGACTAAGGAAGGAACAAGCAGAATATTATAGATAGACAAGTAGAAACTTGTGGAAATTCCATGGTGATTTCTACATAAATGTATATAATTTATCCTTCCAACTAATAATGTTGTATATTGGTTTATATTGGAGGAGATGATATATTAAAACGTGTCATGTGTTATCTAGTGGATGTAAGATATTGTTCTTTTAACAGACAGATAATAAACGTATAAATCGTATGTATGTTGTTTAGCTAGGAAGACATGATATTGACGTGTAAACTGAATCATGTTGTATGAGACTTATCACATGGGATATTTTTACAGTTCATATGTAAGAAGAATAATATATGCTTCATACCTTTTTTCTTGAGAGTTCTTCTGTATCTTCCCGCTGCTCCGTGACGAATCATGAAGCGATCAGCACCATATAATTGAGACAACTGTTCTTATTTGTGAAACCATTAAAACAACTCTTTATATTTTTGTAATATAAATTTATTACAGTTGTCTCAATTGGTTTTCACAGGGTCTGCAGTTTCTACATTTTTCGTTCATACAGCCCGCTCCTAGCTGTCTGTCCACCCTTGTCTAGACATCTGTCTGCTCTGGTGGTCAATCCTCAACTCTCTGAATCTCTCCAAAACTAACTACATCACGTGTTCTCTTACGTCATCTAATTACGTGTCTCATACCAATCTAATTCACCTAGTTATTTGTTTATTCAAAACCTCAAAATAATGGTTACATATATTTTCTATTTTCACATTCTTTTTGCGATTCACACATCAATCATTTCTTTCGCAATTTAATTGTTTATTCTTCTAATCATAATAACTGATCCAGCGACCATCCGTCGTTCAAATCAATTAACAAGAATACAATAACAATAATGTTCTGACCCTTGACCCCGCTTGCCATAGTCAACAGATACTACGCTATGATCACAGCCTAGAGGGTCATAACATTACAATAATAATATTCTTTTTGGAATAATAAATGTCTGTTAATCAATACAATGGAGAAAATACTGACCTTTTTTTTTTTTTTTCCATAAATAATTGTCATTATCAGCTAAATATTATATTAAATAAAATGAATATCTTGTTGATATTTATTTTTTGAAAATTTATTTTTTTCTAAAACAATACATATTTTCAGTCTTGTTATAAAATTGTCAGCTAAATATTCTCCAAATCAATAAAACGAATGTCACTTTTTACAATGTATTTAAAATTGTACTGTTTTGGTTGATGCGGTGACATAATTTGATTTTGGAACAATTCATTTTAAAATGAGTATCCTAGTAACATAAGCTTAATCACCAATAAACATCGGATGCCACTTTTTTTTTTAATGTGTGTGAAAGGTGATAACTAGGGCTAGGACAACAGCATATTCTTTTCATTGTTTTGACTCTCGAGTGTGTATCCGTTGATATGTTTTTATATAGGGTGATATGGTTCTCAGTTGATTAACTGTGTCGGATATATAACCGAGAGTCAAAACAATGATAAGAATATTCTCTTTTCATAGCCCAAGTGATAACGTACATACCAACATGAAATACATTAGCATATTATTATATTGATTTTAATAGATTAAAAATGAATACTTATACAATTGATTAAAGAGCGTATTAATTAAAGGTAACATTGATTTTTCAAAATCGATTGATTTCACTCATCTTTGACTTCCATAGACATTTTCAACTCTGGCAGCTATTATCAAAGTTTAATGTTGTTGGTGTGATTATAAAGAAAACTTATTTTGAAAAATCATTTAATAAATGTATAATTTTCCTTATTTCGTTGTTTTCTTTTTTTATCATCTGTCTCTATACACAAGATATGAAATGTTATCAGAATATGAAAATAAATTTTCAATAGTAATATCTAATTTTTCATCCAAAAATGTGACACCACATGAAACTTTACTGTCTTGCTAAATATGATTTCTTTGCTTAAATTTTGTTCTATCTCTGCAATGTTCAGATTAGAATTTCCTCAGTTTCTATGAGGAATCTGTATTGTAAACCTGTGTTGTGCTGCATGTTTTGCTGATGCATACGAATCGCAGATGTTGTAGTGATGGATGTTTAGCCAAAGGAAGCGGGGAGGAGGGCACAGAGAACTCAAGGGATACTTTCTTTGTTTAAAAAAGTAAATTGAATGGTAATGTATTGGGATCAGTCTTTGTGGAGCCCCCATTAATTGAGATAATCTAGATGGTATCTACAGTGTATGCTTTGAGGGGGTCAACCTCTAGGCGGCTGAATTAACCCAATCTTCGAAAATGCGTTTATTTCAAACTAATTATACTCACCATTATCCGGTATGAACTTACAATTTAAAAAAATTTTATTTCTTATTTCTTATTATTAGTTTATTAGTTTTATTTCTTATTTCTTATTATTAGTTTACCAAAGATATTAAAAACAAACTATATTGTTTGTACTCGTTTTAGAATAAAGTTCTCATTTGAAAAAAATCGCTTACTTTGACTAAGTCAGGTGTTTTTTACAGAGGAAAATCAAATTTTAATAAGACCGATTGTTTTGCCGTCATCTTGGCTATTTCCACAGACCATAAGGGGGGGGAACCAGGGGAAGATAACTCCATCACCGCTTAAAGTTTGTCAAAATTTGATGAGATTATTTTGAAACATGAGCAGAAAAAATACCTAGATAAATATTTTAGTTTTTTTCACTCACTTCACAGAATTTCTCTGTTCTTTTTAAATCCCTTTTTCATTTTGTTCTTTGTTAATCACTTTTTCATTTAAGGGCACCCTCCCCTCCTCATCTGTGAAATAAGCAAGATGGCCGGGATACAATCGATTTCATTAAAATTTGATTTTCCTTTGTTAAAAAAAACTACTTGATCAAATTAAGAGAAATTTTTTTATGGAAACTTTATTCCATAACGGGTATGTTCAATATAGTTTGTTTTCGATATCTTTGTTTTTTAATGTCTTTGGTAAACTGCACAAGAATTTTTTTTAAACTCTGCCTTCTTTGTTCAAAATCGAAGGAAAATAACTATATACAGTAATACCTTGAGATACAAACATGCTAAAATAAAAGTTTTTTTAAAAATACAACAATAGATTGTAACTATATTTATACCCTGAGATATGATTTTAAATATTGTGCAACGCCAAAAAATTAAAAAAAATATATAGATATATATGTACAAAACACAAAGTAAGAAAATGTTTGTGTGCATATATGTGCATCGTAGATTATACTATGCTGTCTCCACTCTATCTCTCTGCCATCTTCTAGCTCACCTTCGTTAGTTGCTCATCTCTGTCTTCATAATAAGTTGGTTACAATTTTATTCTTTTTTTTTTTTATTCATCTTTTCTGTTACACTAGCAGGGGGACAGGGATCATAAAATATGCTTAAATATGATATTTTAATTTGTCCAGATTTTGTATATATTGAAACTGATCCTTGCAAAACCACACAAGAAGTTTCTGTTGAACTCGAAGTTGACCACCGTTTAAAGCAAATAGGGAAGTCAAAAAAGTTGGATAAATGGGTGTCTCATGAATTGAACGATTATCCAAAAAAATCATTGAGGTGTCTTCTACGCTCCTGCGCAACAAATGACTCATTTCTCGAGCGGATTGTGACGTGTGATGAGAAGTGGATCTTCTACGACAACCGGCGACATTCGGCACAGTGGTTGGATGTCAAAGAAGCTCCACAACACTTCACGAAACCGAAATTGCACCAAAAAAATGTTATGGTAACTGTTTGGTGGTCTGCGGCCAGTCTCATCCATCACAGCTTCTTGAATCTGGGCGAAACGATTACGGCGGAGAAGTACTGCCAACAAATTGACAAAACGCACTGGAAGCTCTAATTTATATGCTCGAGATTGGTCAATATGAAGGGACTAATTCTCTTCCATGCCAACACTCGCCTACATGTTGCTCAACTGACCCTAGAGAAGCGGAACGAATTGGGCTACGAGACTCTGCCTCATCCGCCATATTTACCGATTATCACTTTTTCAAGTATCTCGACAACTTCCTGTGTGAAAAAGTCTTCAAAAGCCGAGATGATGCTGAATTGGCCTTCAATGACTTCAACGCTTCCAGAACTCTATGCTAATGGGATAAATAAACTTGTTTCTTGTTGGCAAAAATGTGTGGATTCTAACGGTTCTTATTTTGATTAATAAAGTTTATTATGAAAGAAGTTATGATCTTTTGAAGTCAAAAAACATTATTTTTTGCACCAATCTAATATTTCAGTTTGATTAATAAAAGCACCTCCATTATACATTTCCTTCAACTAAATTATTATCATAGAACTTTGACCGTATAAAAATTTTTGTTCGTTCATAGCATTATTCACGAGCTATGATGTGTAACATATAAAAATGCATTATTGTCAGACAATAATTTTCCAAATTCAAATAGAAATAATACATTTAAAAAAAAAAAAAAAAAAAAATTTAAGTGGTTATCAATTTCCAAGCTCTGTTTTAGGTCTCAAAGAAGATATCAATACACGACACACAGAAGATTGTATAAAATATTTAATTAATATTTATTACAATGGATATCAAAAGTCATAACAAGAATAAGGAAAAAAAAAGGGGGGGATAATGTTTTGGCTTAGAGAAATCTAAAGTTTTTAGAAACAAAGCAAATTCAAAATGTTTTTGTTTGGAATGAACAAACTCTCTGTGGATGAAAAACGATTCCAAAAAGTTTTTATCCTTTTGGAGAGGATATGTGCTGGTTGATTGAGAAATTAATACTTCTTTAATCAGGAAGAAATTGAAATGTTCAACTGTTGTTGAAATGATCACTAGTAGAGTTTGAAGAAGAATACCTTTATTTATATATATATATATATATTATTGATATGAACATTATTTGGGTACTTATTTTCAGATATGCTTCTGTCATCATTTTATTCTACTATTTTATATATAGGTTACATAATAGGTTTATTAATATTGTCATCAATAATAACATTAATAAAAACAATTTAATGAAAAAAGTCTAACATTCCAAATGATAAACATTTTATTTTATTTTTTTAAAACTGCAATATTTCTTAATTTCGGATGAAACCACTCTTCTTCAGAGAGAATGAAAAGGTTCTTTGGGGTTTTTTTTTTTTTTTTTTATTGATAGGCAAACTTCCTCAACCAACGCCTTTTTTAACAGCTGCATTTAATGCAGTGAGACAAAATTATTCTCTGAAACTGAAAACATTCAGCTCATAATAAAAATAACAATTCAAATTCAATATTACTGACCATTAAGTTTTAAATAAGATTTTTATTTATTCTTTTTTAATCACTAGATCCCTGATCTGAATTATCGTGTCAAAATTGACACAAACATACATGCATATGTATATGCAAATTCCAATATCAGGTTAGCTACAAGCAAATACATTAGCCAAACAGTTTCTACAAAAATAGACCAGTTAATAAAGAAATGCACCTCAAGCAAATTACATTGTGTATATTTGAAAGAAACAGATTTAACCATAGAAGAAGCACTTCGAAGAGCATTTATATTTGAGTCCGCTGAAACATAGGCTAAGCATATAGAAGAGAATGAAAGGGGGCGCTCGGGAATCCACCAAATTAAAGCCAACTACAAACAACAACAACTGAACAATGCATATAGAAAACCACCCAGGGGCAACAGCAGCACGTTAAAACCAATCACAAAATGCTATGGTTGTAACGGCTCAGACCACATACACGGTCAAACAAAATGCCCAGCGTATGGGAAGAAATGTAATTACTGTAGAGTAATGAATCACTTCAAAAAAATATGCTTAAAGAAAAAGCAAACATGCCTGATGGACACAACTACGTCCAACTCGTATCAACAAAATGGAAATCGGACAGCAAGGTGTGGGTTTTTCAAGTATTAGTTTAGCCGGGAGCAACATTGTCCACATCGATGACGTACCAATCAGAATATTGATAAATTCTTGAACAGACATGAACCTCATCGACAGCAAAACATTTAAAGGAATCCTTAAATTACAGCCAAAATTACAATTAAAAGAAGCAAGTTGTACACCAAAAGCCTATGGAAATATTCCAATACCATTAAAGGGAGAATTTTTTGCAACGCAAACAAATGGTCCCAAAAGAATAGCCCACAAAATATTCGTTACAAAGGGGGTAACATATTAAGCAAATGGATCAGCATCGAACTAGGGTTTATTACTACCCGACAGGAGAAAGCAATTACTAAAAAAAATATCCCAAAATAAAAAAAATTCTCGAGTAGCACCTACTCTTACTAGAAGGATTAGGAAGAATGAAAAACTTCCAACTTAAAATTAGAATAGATGATAACGTTACGCAGATAGCACAACCACCAAAACTCTTACTATCACCAAATAGAATTGGATCCAGAGTCTAGGGACATCATTACCTTTTCATGCAAATCAGGGATCTACAGGTACATGGTGCTGGTTATGGGCATTACATCTGTAGTTGAAGAAAGGCAGCAATTGCTTCAACAAATACTCCAGAAAATCCCAAACTGCTGCAAAAGGGGCTGACAACATTCTAATCTGGGGCAAAGATACAAAAGAACATAAGACCTTAAATATTGTATAGCAGACATTGAGAGAAAACAACCTTACAATCGCACAGCACAAGAGCATATTCCATAGTGAAGAAATTGAGTTCCATGGGTTTATCATGTCCAACACAGGGATCAGACCAACTGACTCTAAAATAAAAGCAATAAAAAATTATTTAAAAACTTGAAAATGTCAAGGATATATAAAGCTTTTTGAGTCTAATAAATTACCTTGAAAAGTTTATTCCTCAACTGGGAACACTTAGTGAACCATTAAAAAGGTTGACGCGGGCAAACACGTAATGACGATGCTTCCTTAAGCTTAAGAATACAATAATCCAAAGCAAACCGCTCATGGAGCAAGTTCTGTTTTCCGGGGTGAGGGTGCTGGCCCCATGCCCAATCTTCCCCAGAAGGTAGGTGGAGTGCTCTTAGTCTGGCCTCTACCTGTTGACCAGTCCGACATGGGTGGCCCTGCCAGGAGATGAATCTCCCGCTGGCTTAGCTCTTGGGGTTATTAAGGCACGCAACTTTGGTTCTGGGAGAGGAAGGTTCTGCACCTGCAGAAAGAATGACGTGCTGTGGTCAAAGCTGAAAGGATGCTTCAGTGCCAAAAACTCTCTTATCAACCAGGACAACAACCACCATTACTAAATGGAATGTCAAAATTATGTATGAAGCAGAGAAGGCAGCAGAGATACGCCGATACAACATTGCCCTGCTAGACAAGACAAGGTGGCTGCAAGCTGGACAAACAAGGCTGGCTACCAGTGAACTCTTGTTGTACTCAGGACATGAAGAAAATGTAGCACACACAGAAGGCGTAGCAATCATGCTTTCAAGAACAGCACAAAAAGCTTTGACGGGGTGGGAAGCACACGGATCAAGGATAATAACAGCATCCTTCATGACCGTGAAGAAGAACATGAAGATGAATGTGATTCAATGCTATGCACCCACCAATGATCATGCCGACAAAGACTATTTCTACAACAGACTACAGACAGTCTTATACAAGTTTAAAGACAAAGACGTCAACATCCTGATGGAGGATTTCAATGTAAAGGTGGGATCGGACAATAGAGGCTACCAGGAAGTGATGGGATAACATGCTCTCGGAGAAATGAACGAAAATGGAGAGAAATTTGCTGACCTCTGTGGACTGAATGACCTTGTCATTGGAGGCAGCAACTTTGCCCACAAGAGGATACACAAGGCCACCTGGGTATCGCCTGACCATGTAACAGAGAACCAGATAGATCACCTCTGTATCAGCAAGAAGTTTAGGCAATCTCTTCAAAATGTACAAGTGAGGAGGGGAGCAGACGCGGCATCAGACCACCATCTTCTGAATGTGAGACTAAGGAGAACCATCCGGCAGGCAGAAGGTAGGACGAAGTACAACATCAACCTACTGAAAGACCAGATGACTCGGGAAGCCTTCACTGTGAGCCTGAGTAACAGATTCCAAGACTGGTAACCACCAAAGACACCAATGCCCATGACCTTTGGAAGGGAATAAAAGACATCCTTAGGGAAACATGCCCGGAAGTGCTTGGGCTAAAGAAGAACCAACACAAAGACTGGATCTCTATGGACACCTTACAGAAGGATCAAATCAGAAGACCCAAAAAAAAGGCAGTCAATGAGAGCCGTACAAGGGGCAGCAAAATGATAGCCCAAGCAGAATATACAAGAGCTCACAAGGAAGTGAGGGAAAGTGTAAAGAAAGACAAGAGAAACCATATAGACAGCCTGGCAGAAGAAGCGGAAGAAGCAGCCTACCACGGCAACATGAAAGACCTGTACATGATAACTAAAAAGCTAGCAGGTAAATATAACAGACCAGAGTGACCGGTTAAAGACAAGCAAGGACAAACCATCACAAACTCTGAAAAACAACTTGAGAGATGGGTGGAACATTTCAAGGAACTTCTCAACAGACCAGCTCCTGAGAACCCTCCAGAACAAAAGAAGAGATCATCCGCGCCATCAAGAAGATGAAAAATGGCAAGGCAGCCGGCCCAGATGGAATTCCAACAGAAGCCCTCAAGGCAAATGTAGAAACAACAGCTGGCATACTACTACCGCTCTTCGAGAAGATCTGGGAACAGGAAGAGGTACTGGAAGGACGGACACATAATAAAGCTGCCCAAGAAGGGAGATCTTAGGAATTGTGAGAACTATAGAGGCATCACTCTTTTGCCAGTACCAGGGAAGGTGTTCAACTGGAATCTGTTGGGTAGGATGAGAGATGCAGTGGATGTTAAGCTCAGGGATCACCAGGCAGGACAGATCCTGTACAGACTAGATCGCCACGCTATGCATCATAGTTGAACAGTCCCTGGAATGGAATTCCTCAAGAATTTTGCCAGCATACACTGTGACACTTTGTGGCAACTCCTCCAATACTATGGGATCCCAGAAAAGCTGATGAGAATTATCAGGGAGTCATACGAGGGAATGGCTTGTCAGGTTGTACACAGGGGACAGTTGTCACGATGTTTGAACATAAAGACTGGCGTTCGACAGGGATGCCTTCTATCGCCGTTCTTGTTTCTCCTAGCTATTGACTGGGTGATGAGGCGGACAACGGATGGACAGAGGGATGGCATCCAGTGGACCCTCTGGACTCAGCTGGATGACCTTAACTTCGCTGATGATCTTGCTCTGCTCTCCCACAAGCAACAATAAATGCTGAGCAAGATCTCTAGACTGGCCATCCACACTTCTCAAGTTGGCCTCCACATACACCCTAACAAGACCAAAATCCTGAAAATCAACGCATTCAGCAAAGAGGCAGTGGAGTTTGGCAACAAAAACTTGGAAGAGGTTGAGACCTTCACATACTTTGGGAGTGTGATCAACCAGCAGGGAGGAACAGATACAGACGTTAAGACCCGTATTGGAAAAGCAAGAGCATCTTTCATAGCCCTCAAGAACATCTGGCGATCCAACCTCATCACTTCTTGCACAAAAATCTGACTGTTCAATTCCAACATCAAATCAGTACTACTGTATGGAGCAGAAACGTGGAGAACAACAAAGACCACCATCGGAAGAGTGCAGGCTTTCATAAACTCATGCCTTTGAAGAATGCTAAGGATACACTGGCCAACTACCATCAGTAATGCAGATCTCTGGGAGAGAACGAACCAAGTACCAGCAGAAGAAGAGATCAGAAGGAGATGGCGATGGATTGGACACACCCTGAGGAAACAACAAATGAATATCACATGCCAGGCCCTGACCTGAAGCCCTCAGGGAAAGAGGAAAAGAGGCCAACCAAAAAACACCTGGAGAAGAGAGCTGGAGGCAGACGCTAAGCTGACCAGCTACTCTTGGAGGGAGTTGGAGCAAATCGCCCAGGACTGTGAACGTTGGCGGGCATTTGTGGATGGCCTAGAAGAAGAAACCGCTCATGCATTTTGATCCCAAACTCGAAACATCAGTCTCAGTGGATGCCAGTAAAACTAAAGTATGATGGCCTAATATAGACAAGGACATAGAGGCCACCATAAGCTGATGTATTCCACGCACAACCCTAGACCCTAAGAGGAACCACTGTCCAGTTCATTTGGCTGAAATGAAAGGCCCTTGGGAAGTTCTCCACATTAACATGTGAACCTTTTGCCAACGGGGATTACATAATTGGAATGGTGGATGTGGGCTCAAGATGGCCTGAAGCATTTGTTACAAAATCCACCAGGGCCAGTATAATTGTATCGACAATCCAAAACTGTTTCTATACACATGGCATCCCAGCAACCATTGTTTCAGATAATAGGCCCCAGTTCATTTCCTCAGAATTTAAGCAATTCTATAAAGAATGGGGTATCCAACACCAAAAGATAACCCCTTATTGTCAAGCTAATGGTGAAATTGAGTGGTTCTTTGGAACCATGTTGAAAGCTATTTGAGCGATGAATATGGAAGGAAAAGACTGGAGAAAACATCTTGGAGAGTTCCTAATGTATTAAATAGGCATCGGAGAAGAAATTGTGATGCACAAGTTTCTTCAAGCTCTACCAATAACAATTTCTCCAGTGATAACTTCACAAAAAGACTTAACTCCTACACAACTAGAAAAATTAGCTGAACTCATGCCTTTGCTGAATAACATAAAAGAAACAGCATTCGTCACCCAGCAAGCTGCAAAAAGAATAGAAAAGAATAAGGACACTATGTCTACTCCAGTGGGAATAAAACCATATTTCCGGGAACAGAAAGCTAAAGTGTGTAGAACGCATATCTACTTCGTAGACCAGATAAGGACATGCAAACCATTGTGCAAATGGCCTAATAAAAAGAATATAAAGATGCTACCAAACTCGCAGCCAGCTACTTCTATACCAAGCGACTTGGAAAACTAAGTGCGCAAACCATGTCTGTCCCCATGTCCTACAAATCACAGCATGATTAGGGACAACCATATTAAAGTTTATAGTTGATACCGGTGCAAGTATTTTAATAATACCAACATCAATTATAAATGGTATCACACTAAACCCAACACCAGTGTCCCTTTCTACTGCTAATGGAGAGAAAATAAAATGCCATGGACAAGCAAGTCTGGGAAATTGGAATACCAAGTTTGAGATCCTTTTCTTGGACGTTCGTTATCGCTGACATCACTGACCCACTTCCTGGATTTGAGTTTTTAAACAAATTCTGTTTAACAATTGACTGTAAAAATAAAACAATTTATGACCCCTTAACTGCTACCAGAAAGAATTTAAAATTAACTATTGTTTCTCCAGTTAATGTGATTATCAACAAAGTGGAACTATCTTCATTTATTCAAACCAGCTTGGATAAATACCTGGAAATTACTTCCACGCACAAACACCAGTAAAAATTACTGCGATGTTTATCACAGGATAGACACAGGTAGTCACTCACCAGTTTTTGCAAAGTCCAGACAATTATCTGCTGAAAAACTAAAAGCGACTGAAGAAGAATTAAAAAAAAACTCCTAAATGAAGCTGTGGTAACTTCATCAGATAGCGAGTGGTCAAGCCCACTACATCTTGTCCCTAAGCAAAGTGGAGGACACCGCTGCTGTAGTGATTACTGTGCATTAAATAGTATAACCGAATGTGATAGATACTCCATACTCAATATAAATTCGTTTACCACGAAACTTGCAAATAAACAATTTTCTAAAATAGATTTAATTTCAGCATACCATCAAATCAAAATGCACCCAGACAATATTCCCAAAACAGCCAGTATTTCTCCAATGGGCCTTTTTCATTATGAATTTATGCCATTTGGATTAAAAAATACAGCGGCAACATTTCAAAGATATATGGACAAAATTTTTAGGGATATGGACTGTGTTTTTATATACAGGGGGGGGGGTGCAAAAGTAGGTATACAGTATTGAAATTATTGACATTTTATTGAACTGAAAGCTACATACCTTAAAGTAAAAATGCATATACTTTTAGTCTTTTGTTTTTATTAATTAAATTTCCTTTCGAATGTACTTTGAATCATTTCTTTTTATTTTTTCAGTTAAATTGGCAATTTAACCATGGCCGGTAATTTGACTGACGAACAGCGAAAATGGATATTAAAACAATACTGGAAGACAGAAAATAGTGAACGCGTAAGAGAACAGTGGGTCAAAACCTTTGCAACACCTCCCCCAACAAGGCTCACGGTTTATTGATGTGTGACAAATTTGAACAGACAGGGAGTATCCACAATGCACCGAGAAGTGGTCGACCAATTACTGTGACCACACAAGAAAATGAATTCAAAGTTGCTCAGGCATTCACTCAGAGCCCACAGAAATCGAAATACAGAGCCTCATCTGAACTTGGTATTGAGCATAGATCATTGGGGCGCCTGATGAATCGTGCCGGTCTAAAGATGTACACGCCTCGATTGATACATGGTTTATTGGAAGATGACTCGGATCGTCGTTTACAATTTTCTGAAAATATCCTGAGCGAGGAACTTGAAGGTAACGGTATTCTAAATAAAATTGTATGGTCTGACGAAGCACACTTTAAATTATCAGATGCCGTTAATCGACACAATTGCGTTTATTATGCAACCGAAAACCCTCGCATCACTATTGAAAAACAACTCAATCAACCCGGGGTAACAGTATGGGCCGGGCTTTCTTGCAAAGGTGTTGTTGGCCCCATTTTTCTTCACACAAGCATTGATCAAACTGTGTACTTAAACATGTTGCAGGATACAATAATACCCCACGTACGTGAACAATACCAAAATGATGACTTTTATTTTCAACAAGACGGGGCCCCACCTAATTTTGCACTCACTGTGCGAGCACTACTTGACTTAAAATTTCCCAACAGATGGATTGGACGCCATGGCGCCATCAACTGGCCACCACGCTCGCCAGATTTAACTCCTATGGATTTCTTTTTTGCACACAAGCCTCGCACTGTCGAAAACATGATTCAGTTCATTTTGGAAGCTTGTCAGGAAATTGATGCTGATAAAGATCTTTGTTCTAAAGTGTGCATGAGTGTTCGTTCTCGATTAGAGGAATGTGTTAACGCTGACGGCAAGCAATTTGAATACCTGCGGAAATAGGGCTTCCTATTACATGTGTTTCTTATTATACGTGCTAATTATTACTTGTTTATGCAACATTTGTTTGTCTGTATAATAAATGCCTTAAACTTTATACTTTTTTTGACCACTGTATACCTACTTTTGCATCCCCCCTTTATATAGACGATATTTTAATTTTCAGTGATAATGAACATTCTCACAAGAAAGATATAGACACAGTTTTTAGGATCTTATGAGAAAATAACTTAAAAATATCAACACACAAATCTATTTTCAATGTAACGTCATTAGATTTCTTAGACTTTAGAATTAATTCAAAAAGAATCAGACCAACTACAAATAAAGTAAAGGAAATAGAATTTTTCCTGTGCCCTAAAGATGCTAAAAGCCTATGCAGATTTCTTGGTATGGTAGGATTCTACAGAAAATTAATACCAAGATTTACAGAGTTAGTTTTGCCCTTATCTGAATGAGATTAACACCTAAAGGATTGATTACTTTAAATATTTTAGAAACACAATCCTTCTCTAATATTATAAAAGTACTTGGTGAACTAACGGAATTATCTCATCCCAACCAGATTGTACACAATATCAACTGATCGCAGACAGTAGCAAATATACAGTAGGTGCTGCCTTGCATCAGGTCATAAATGGAAATCCAATATGAATAGAATTCTTTTCAAAGAAACTAACTGCAAACAGACGAGATATTTCACTTTTGATCATGAGCTGTTGGCAGCATTTTTATCTGCGTTACATTTCCACCACCTTATAGAGGGGCAGCAAGTATTACTTCTAACGGACTACAAACCAATATGCGACGCATTCCAGTCTTAAACCTACCAAATCAGACAGACAACTAGCTATCATTACGAAATTAAGTTCTGACATAGCCCATGTGAGAGGTAGCCAAAATTTAGTTGCAGACTGTCTGTCCCGCCCAGCACTTGTTGTACAGATAGATATGTACAACCTACCAGCACTGGCAGACACACAAAAATCAGACCATGAAATACAGTCCTTTCCAGGATTAAAGAAATTCACATTATCCGGAGAAGAACAATATGTGTTGTGCGATATGTCAACATCATACCCAAGATCTTTTGTGCCATCCGCACTGTGCAAATCTATCTTTGACAGTTTATATTCTGTATTACATCCTGGAATAAAAGCATCCATCAGAATGATTAAGGCTAGATTTTACTGGCCACATATGGACAAAACCATCAAAGAATTATGTTCATCATGTGCATCTTGCCAACAAGCAAAAATATACAGACATACTAAATCGCCTGTACAAACACTGGAAATACCATCATCAAGATTCCACACCATACACATCGATATAGTTGGACCACTACCACCCGCAAAATGCTTGAACAATACCTACATCAGTCCATATTGGTACATTCTAACATGTATAGGTCGAGCCAGTCGCTGGATAGAAGCACAACCTATATGAGATATGACAACACAAATCGTAGCAGAAGCTTTGGTAAATACATGGATCACTCAATTTGGCATCCCCTACATGTTATAACAGACAGAGGCACCCAATTCAGAAGTGAATTATTTCAAGAGTTATCAAAGATTATTGGATTCTATAGGCTACAAACAACAGCCTATCACCCACAATACAACGGTCTCATAGAGAGAGCTCATAGAACCATTAAAGCAGCTATCATGGTCTGAAAGGAATTTTGGATTTCAGCACCACAAATACAAATAGGAAATCTCACATACAAAATAAACAAAAACATACACACGATACAACTAGAAATACAAATGACAAGTCCGAAAGTTTACTTCCAAAAAAGTACAGGAGCACAAAACAAAACTTCAGGTAGAACAGTGACATGGAAAAATTGGCAACGAATTTGTTTACTATTAATCAAGATGAACACTCACGTAAGAGAACAACAATAAGAATGATAATAGTAAAAGGCTAAAATAAAATAAAATAAAAAAAACTCCATTATTTTGTGGGGGAGTAGTGTAATGAACTCAGAAATAAAACAATTTATTTTATCACACAAAAAATACGAAAAGACATTTTCATATAAAAAAATCAAGAACTGCTAGTTCTACTTCTCTCTTTCTCAGTCACACACAAAAAGATGCGAAGGACACGTGTGATTTTGCTCTGCAGACAAGTTGGCAATAAATAATAAAATTAAAAGGCTAATATTTGTTATGTTAATTTTTCAAGGTTCTTTGGAATAATATTCCATAAACATAAATTCTTTTTTTTTTCTTTTTTTTAAACTATAATGGTTGGAGGTGTAATGATTTCGGTAAAGATGGGAAATAGATAAAACAGGGCCAAAAAAAGAACAGTGTTAATGCGAAAGGAAACAGGTTTAAAAAAAGAAAAAAATATCAACGTGAATAACAAACCCCACCTCATTCTCAAATGTAAAGCCAGAATTGAAACCCCCTCTCTCTCTCTCACACACACACACACATACATACTTAACCCAGACATGATGTTGCCAGCAATGAAACCCCACCCCTCTGTAAAGCACAATGCACGTGAGGAGATAGTAGTAAACAACATAAGAAGAGCGCTCATTGGTTAACCCTAAAGAAAAAGAGGAAGAAAATATCTAAGTAGGAGTAATAATAAAAAAATAATGGCGTCTTTTTTTCAATCAAGACAGCAACAAAACGAGACGCAAAATTATTGCTTCGTCATCCCCACGCCAGGGTGGAGATTTGTTACCATCCAGCCTTGAGCCAGATGCCTCCACCATTCACGTGGGGACAATTAAAGAGAAATGGACAGATACAACGTAGTTTGAACTGAATGAGGAAATTAAATCTCAAATTACCCAAAAACCTAGGAATCCTCATATAAAATGCTGTCCACGTGGGAAGGATATGAAGAGGACACCTGGCTTGCAAAGTTCTCATGCCAACAAGAACCAACGAAATTGAAGAAAGACTGATGTGATATGTTCGCATTCACACACTTCTATTAAAATCAGCACTGGCCATTTTTTTTTTTTTTTTTAATTTTATCTGCAAATAAGTACCCTTTTTTAATATTTCATCTCCTGACCCAACCCCATTTCCATTTGTCTTCCTCGAAACTGTCATTCCATGATGATATTCCCATCATGTTTTCTACTTTACTTTTTAAAATTTATTTTCTCGCTATGCTTGTTCGACCCCACCCCAATCCATTGAGGTATTGCACTGAATTTCAGAATATATATGTCTAATAAAACACTTTATATATATTATCCACCTGTTATGTTATTCTTGCTTTGTGTTTGAAGCGTTTAAGGTCGAATGAGAAATATCCACGAATCTCAGACAATGTGTCATTTCAGGTCGCGACAAAGCATTCAACACATTCTTTTTTTTTTTGTTTCTTTATTTTGTATTATGAGCAGTGTAGGATGCCGGCTTTTTTATAGAGTTGAAGATTCTAACCAGAGGATAATCACCCTGACATAGCCTCTCCTAGCTCGTAACAAAGGTCACAATACCGGACATGTCAATATTTTGGACAGATGATCAGTTAAAACTACAAGTCCTCGTTAAGCGACTTAATAAATGGTTACTTTCCACAGAAGAAACCAGTCCTCAAATAAAGAAAATGTTCTATTTTCTTAAAATAAAATATAAAATTTAAAGATAGGGGAGAGGGGTCATGTGACATATATACTCCAGATACTCAAAATAAAGGAAGAAGAAAAAGGAAAGAAGAAAGAAGACATATTTGAGGGGAAAGGAGTTACTAGGAAATCATTAGGCATAGAGATGAAGGGGTGTAAGTGGCTCACAAAGGGGGAGGAGGGTGTATAGAAACAAACTAGAATTGGGTTGGCGAAGAGTTGGAGATATCAGTGTGTGAAGCGAAAAAAAATAGCTGGGAATACATCAGACATGCTCGTTCAGAAATAAATATGAAAGATAAAAAATCTTATTAATTAGGGGGTAGTTGGAGAATTCAAAAGTATATATAATTCAATATAAATTTTTAGAACATGAAATATTACTATGCAGAGATTATTAGCTATTTTACTTAAGAGTTGGGTCATAAAGATATCAAATTAAATTTAGATAGGAAATTAGTTTTACATTTAAATTTTCCATCACTACTATTAACAGAAATCATAATAAAAGAAGAGTAAAATAAAATAATAAAAACAATAATAATAGTAGTATAAAATAACATAATAATAATAATAATAATAATAATAAAAATGAAATAAAAAAATGTTAGAGTCCACCCAACAAGAAAAGGAAAGAGTTATTACCCTTGAACTAGCAAGAGAGTTATCCCCTTGGCAGAGACTGGAGAGTCGGCCATGACACTTGGGAGATAAACAACACGGTGTTCGATCATTACGCATCCAGCGGCTCACTTACTTAAATCTCTCTTCATAAATTGTTAAATAAAATTGTTAAACGTTCCCCCTTGATCTTGCATCATTTTTACGTAGCTATTTTACAGACAACCTACATTCTAAACACGTAACAATTGGCGACGAGATTTGTTTTTGATTTATTTGGACACGTGTGAACAAATACGTTAACCAGACATTTACATTAAACATTAAAAAAAAAAAAAATGGATTGTACCATACAACAGTTAATGTAACCACCATTACGTTTGCTAGAACTATTTTCAGAGAGATTCTCAACATCGGTTTTGGAAACAAACTCATGACATCAGCAGAATCGATCACAAATTCTATCACAAAATTCCATTATGATCCAATTGGCTAAGTCAACGTTCTGTATGTGGTTTTCATGTTTTGAGAACCTTGTTCGGGTGGAATTCAGGGAACAAGCTGACAACTGGAACACGACCAGTACACTAGGTGTATCAGAACTTTTGGGGAATTTTTGACACCCCTAACACGAAACTGCGAATAAAATATAAAAACAACTTGTAATTTTTCTTTTAAATGTGGGTTGTTTATTTTCTTTATGGAATATACTTCCAAAATAAACCATTAAAGTTGTTTAAAAAATAATAGAAATATTTTTTATTAAAAAAAAAAATAACCCAGTGTTTACAAAGTGCCGGCGTGCCTTCATGCAGCCATTTTTTTTACGTAATGAAATCAATTGAATTTTACGAGTTAATTTTTTTTCAATTTTTAAACTTTAAAAATCTATCAAAATTTTTCTATTAGTTAAATTTATACAATATTTTCAGGGTTAGTGTGAAATTTTATGCTCTTTCCAATAGACCGAATATAATATTTTAGACAAACGTTTTTTTTTAATTCACCCTCCATTTTGAAATGTTTATTAAAATTTTAATAATTAACTAGCAGGATCTGTGGAAATTCTACAGCGGCATCTTTCATATGTAATATATTGCTGCTGGACATTCTATGGACGTTCAGTGTGAATGAAGACCCTATCATATCATTCTAGCCTTTTTGTTAAAATTGTATCCCCCCCCCCCTTACTAAAATAATAACTTTGATATATTGTTTGGGCTGATGATTTCATTACAAACACACCAATCAATTAACTCACATTTCATCATTTTTCATAAATCTTGGATATGTTATTAATTTTGACTAATTTTTCATAATTTTAACCCACATTATTGCCCAACCTTACTAAAATAATAACTTTGATATATTATCAAAATTATAATCAAATAATGATGTAATGTTTAGTACGTAAACAGTTTCAGCCATTTCCGGGACTGACTTAACATCCCCCACTCCACTGTTAAAAATATACTTGAAATAAAGTAAATCATAAACTGTTTCAGCAGCTTTTTGAAATTAACACTGTTAGTGATTAGGCAACCATTACTTCAATATGAATTTCTGAGTGTAGTATCAGTCTCAGCATTCAAGTTACTTTGATAAATATATATATTCGAGAGAATTGTGTTGTTTTTTTACCTACAGAATAACTAATAAAAGCAATTATTTCTTAACAACTTTTGCATGTAGCAGAAAGATAAAATCCTAAATTTTATAGAATAAAAACAAAATAATATAAAACAATATCTAGAATTGTTAATCGAATTTGATATTTTAATTTTACCCTAAAAAATCAATGGACACGTTTTCCCACTTATATTAAATATTTTTTAATGTTTTAAAATCGATTAAACTATTTTTATGTCTAAATAAAAATTGAGAACATTTGTTATAAGAATAGGTAAAGTAAAACTTGTGAATAAAAAAAGCAAAGAAATAATTACATTTTTAATGAAATTAATTTTATTTTGTTTTGATAGACAAATAATAGAATTATTTCTTTTTATTAGACAAATAAGAAAATAGAAAATTAAATAAAACCAATAACGACTATTATGAATCAATGTCAAATCACTTACACATATTTTTTAAATATATAAAAAAATACTTTCAACATGGCCCCTTTCTTTTAATTATGAAATAAAATATCCTATTTGAAACAGTAAACAGGTATTTTTTTTAGTTTAGGAAAATTTTTGCAAAGTAAATCGTTTAATTGATCTGTCAAAGATACAGAGTTACTTTAACAGAAAGATAGATAAAAATATGAATCATATTAAATAGAAAAGTTTTACCAGAACCGCCGGGTGCATCCAAATAAAACAGTCGGTGCTTAGTCTCTAATCCTCTATCTATTGCACTTACAGCATTAATGACACTATCAAAAACATTTCTTTGCTCAATATTTAGTACTTCAGGATTAACTTCTTGAATTTTTTCCACATATTGAATAACAGGAAACCCATTGATTGGTTCTGGCAGACCATGCATCGCACAATTCATGCCATTTTCATTCAGAATCATGTTTATGTGATGCAGAGCGATATTTTCTGCAATATCATTATCATATTGGTGTAAAAGGTCTTCTATCATAAGGTGTTTGTTATCATTCAATAATTGTACAGCATTTTGTGGTGTATTGAATAAACAAATCATTGCAAATATGTTAAGAAGCTGTTGTGGCATTTGATATACAGCTGCCTCACTCAAAGCCATTTGTAGTTCATTGTCATCTTCAAGCAGTTGTAATCGGATACAGGCATCCTTAAAGGTCGGCAATTCTTCACCTCCTATAGTTTTCAAGTCATCAAAAGAAGTTGCACCTGGTACATGAAGAAGAAGCATCCTTAAATGGAATTTCTCAGCATTTCTAGAACTGGCAGAGTACATTCTTGTTACAATCTGGCGATAACGTTGTCTTCTGGTCCAGGTGTTACTTTGCTTGTTGAATACATAATATTCAGGGATATCAATATAAAGGTGGGCTCTTGCATCCACGCCACTTTGGTTAAGTTTGAACCATGCAATTAATTGCGTGTTGCGTTCTTCACCTGCCTTTGTTCACCTGGCTATAATAAACTTATTCATCAGGTAAATGAAGCGCCAGTTGATAAACTGTGTGTGACTGTCCAGACATTTTATATTCTGACAAACGCCAAAATGCTTCAGGCGGGGATACGTATCTACACAAAATATATTACTTAATTTCATTATATTCATGTTCATTAGTTTTATTGTTATTTATATTCATTTTCATCATTGCGCAATCATATCCTTTATAGACATATTTGAAAAAAATATTTCACACTTTTTACCGAGATACGCACTTCTACATTAATGTGAGCACCATATTTTCTGAGTAAATATTTATTATATGGTACTACAAACCTGCAGTGAACCTCATGGACATCCACTCTAACAGAATCTCCATTATTTCTGCGTCTATATAGAGGATATCCAAAAACATTTGTAAGTCTCCTCCTGATACGACATAGGAAATTTATTCTGACACTCTCCCTCTACCATACAGATTGAGTTGGGATTAAATGTACTGCAGGGTCCATGAGTCATGAGTTTTTCACTAAATGTCTCAATTCTGGATTATGTTCTGATGGTAATTCAGCTGAAACAATATTATCAATTTGTTCTTTAGTTCTAATTTTATCTTCTGCACGCAGCATGATTAGCATGTGACAATGTGGGATACCTCGTTTCTGAAATTCAATTTCATGTATCGCAGCAATAGGTACCCCAAGTACATGTTTGTCCTTTATGTCAATCATTAATTCATAGAGATGTTGTTTAAAATCTCGTGCCAACAAATCAGGTCTGTTCTGTGCAGTTTCATGCGGCTGTAAGTTTTCGATTACTTCTAGACATTTTGGATTGCAAGTATATGTTATGAATAAATCAGGCCTTTCATATTTGCAAACTATTGCCATTGCACCTTGATAGCATTGTTGCATATTTCGTGGGCTCCCTGTGAAGGATGATGGTAAAATGATAGGATTCCAGGATCTTCAGTTTCATTATTTCTTGCAAGGTGATCCATCAAGCCTGAATACATTGCAACTTTTAGTTGTGCTTGATTTTCTGTAATGAATTTCAAATGACAACCTTCTACTTTAACATAAGCATCAACTATATATTGCTGAAATAGTTTTCCACCACTGTGTATTGGACTGAAGCCACCTCTTATCGATAGACGATATGCATAAAATTCTGCATGGAAACCTTGTTACGAACTCTAGTTTGCCTATTTTCTACATGAGGAATGTTTATATGCCATCCAAATTCACCATGAGGAAAGAGAAGAGGGTAAATCATTGCATCAAGATGGCAAGAGAGGTAAGATATCCTCTCCCTCTGTTGTCCTTCTGGGTACACTATAATGTCACGATGAACAGGAGGTACTCCATTATCACCGACAAATATTATTGCAACTTCTTCATTTGTCTCAATTATATAGAGCTGTCCATATTTTCTTTCTTCATTTTCATTTAGATGTAAATTTGTTGCATAATGATATATTTGTCCTTGCAATCGAAAACAATATGAACCATGTCCTGGGGGTGGCTTCACTGCAGCACCGAAAGAAGCAAAGGCAAAGGAGGAGTTATAATTCCTAATGTTTTTTCTAAAGTTGGTTGAATCCCTGTCATTTCCTTCAAAGAATTCCCTTAGAATGACCGGATATTCTAGCAGGGGCTCAAGTGAAACTTTTCCATTATGACAGCAATTCAGAGACTCTCCCTGGAATCGGAGAGCCTGGCAGTGTTCACAAATAACATTCATTGGGCCAATATAGAATCTATCAGGATTTGTAAATTGAACACCATCTGCATTATTTCTTCCTGTGTTATTTCTAGTTCTCCTATTTTCAAGATTCATCAGTCGTTCTCCTTCACTCATGTCATTTCTTCTAACTCTCATATGTTGTCTGTTGATGCTTCGTTGCTCGTCTTTCTTCTTCGTCCATTGCATATCTTCTTGTTCGCAATCTTTCTCTTGCTTGAGTGTTATACAATTCTCTTTCTTCTTCATTCATTTGAGTCATTCTTCTCTGCATTATGTGAGACTAACCGTAGCCCTCGGCGCAAGAGGGTCCGTGTGTGCCTGGCGTGTGGGGTGGTGGCTGATCCTGTGGTCGGGGCAGCGGAAGAAAGAGTTTCAAGATGGCGCCTGCCTGCTTTTATTAGAGACGGAATCTCGCAGGATCGCGCGAGATCTCGCGGGGATGCAAATTAGCTAGGCCATCTTGAGTAATAAAAATCGGTCCATTGGAGGTGCGAGTCAGTCGGGTTCTGACGTTCGTGGCGATCAGTACAGTGACCGTTGGGTTCCGTGTCTATTCGTGCAGTCAGCTGAGCTTTGTAAGTTGCCTTCGCGCCGTGGCTGTGATTGTTTGTTGGTTTGCTGTGTGTTGCTGTGGTTCTTCAGTGAAACGCTTCGTCGCCCACGACGAGTCTCACCGTCTCCTACACAAGATACTCTTACAAGCTATTTCGGCCTCCCCACTCCGAACTTGGTTTTCTTTTCTTCAATGGCGGATAGGTTCGATCTAAAATTGATACCGGAATTCGACGGATCCGACCCGGTACTCAGCTGGGTTGAGAAGGTCGAGTTACATTGTCAGTTGTCCGGCGTGAAAAATGTCGAGCGCGTGATTCCTCTGCGGCTGACCGGCGGGGCCTTCGCTGTATATCAGCAACTCAGCGCTGAGGAGAAGTGTGACTACTCGAGTATCAAGGCGGCGTTGTACAGGGCTTTCGCCACTGACCCCGCCACTGCATGGGAGCAGTTTGAGACGAGGTCTATACGCTTGGGCGAAACTGTGGACGTGTATCTCGCCGAACTTAAGAAGCTGACGGTGTTGTTCGGCGGTCTTCCCGAGAGGGCCCTAGCCTACAAATTCCTGTCAGGACTCCCCGCTGGAGCAAAGCAGCTCCTGCGAGCAACCTCTACCATGTCCTCACTACCGCTGAGTGACCTAGTGGACAGAGCCAGGACAATAATGAAGGACGACTCGACGGTGCAGGAAACGGTAGTCGCTGTCGCACAGGCCCCACCAAGTGGCGAAGGACCGTCTCAGGGACCCAGCCCGCAAGGTGATGTCATCTGCTACAGATGCAACGGGCGGGGCCACATGGCAAGAAATTGTAGAAGGCGGTCGACGGCTGTTCGCTGCTACCGCTGTAACAAGACTGGGCACATGGCCCGAGACTGTGCGGGAAACGGGGACGGGGACAAGGTGCCAGTGCCGACCTCTTCCCCGAACAGAAAATAAACAAGGCGCTCCCTGTCATTCAGGTCCGAGTAATTGACACGTTATGTTCAGCCCTCCTTGATTCCGGTTGCTCCCGCACCATAGTGTGTGCGGACTTCTGTCGGGCGTGGAAAAAGAAGAACGTCAGGATAACTACCATCACTGGAAAAATACGAATGTGTTGCGGCGTGGGTGTGGTACACATTCGCACAAGAACTGGGAACTCAGCCAACGTCGAAGCGCTGGTGACACGCGAAAAACCGCTGAGTTTCGACCTGTTGCTAGGCTACGATGCCATCAAAGCCCTGGGCGGCGTGCGCATAACGCGCGCTGGCGTTGTAGAGTTTCAGGATAGGCCCTCGGTGTGCGCAGCACTAAGAGTCGACCAGCCGGACTTCAGTGCGGAATTCGACGACCAACAGAAGGCGTGGACCGCCACTTGGAGGTGGTCAGAAGACAAGGAACCGGCCAAACTACAAAACAAAGTGGCAGAGTACCGTATGCCCGACCAGATAAGGCCTGCATACGAAAGCGAGCTCCGTGAATGGATTAAGAACGGTTGGCTGATTCCATACCCCTACGACAAACTTGGACCCCCCAAGGGCCTGATACCGCTGATGGCAGTTGCCCAACCTAACAAGTTAAAGGTGAGGCCGGTAATGGACTACCGTGAGTTGAATGCGCACGTTGATGCGTTCACAGCGGACGCCGACGTCTGTGCCAGCAAGCTTCGAGAGTGGCGCCGGCAGGGGTCCAATGTGTCCCTACTGGACTTGAGAAAAGCATATTTGCAGGTCCGGATCGGCGAGGCGATGTGGCCTTTTCAGACAGTGATGTTTTCCGGGAAGAGATACTGTCTTACGCGACTCGGATTTGGGCTAAACGTAGCACCCCAGATAATGAAGGCTATCGTCAATGCCGTGTTGTCACAAGAAGAATGGATCAGAAAGGGAACATCGGCGTATATTGACGATATATACGTGAACGAAGATATCGTGTCCTCTTCGCGCGTAAGATCCAAACTTGCCGAGTTTGGTCTAAACTGCAAGGACTCTGAGCGGCTTGAGGATGGTGCCCGCGTATTGGGCTTGAGCGTTCAAGAGGAGCGAGGGATCCTGAGGTGGAGGCGTGGAACCGCAGTTCCCGACGTACCCGACGTTTACACAAGACGTGCCGTGTTCTCCCTGTGCGGGAAACTTGTGGGGCACCTTCCAGTATGCGGATGGGTTCGTGCAGCGACAGGCGTCATAAAAAGGAGGGCAAATGCGGTCAGCAAAGGCTGGGACGATGAGATAACCGACGAACTATTGGTTCGAATGTTAAAGGAGACCGTCGCTAGTGTGAAAAAGAATGACCCCGCCACAGGGGACTGGTGCGTGCAGGGAGACAAACTGAGCGTGTGGGTGGACGCAAGTTCTCTAGCGATCGGTGTAGTTTTGGAGAAAGATGGGGCCGTAGTTGAGGATGCCTGCTGGCTGCGACCGGCGAATGATGCTGCCCATATCAACCTGGCAGAACTCGACGCTGTAATAAAGGGCATTAACCTGGCACTTCAATGGGAAGTGAAGAAACTGCGTGTGCACACCGACTCACTTTGCGTGCACCACTGGGTGTCGGACACACTCACGAGCAAGGCCAGGGCACGCACCAAGGCAGCCAGCGAAATGCTGATAAGACGGAGGCTCGAGACTGTGAAAAAACTGGTGACGGAGTACAACCTGTCCGTAGACGTAGTGCTCGTCACCTCGGACTACAACCTCACCGACAAGCTCACTCGTGTACCACGGAGATGGTATAAGGCTATGAAGAAAGAAGCTAAGCCATTGCCTCTGTGTGCTGCCTCCGTCGAGGAGGACGAAATCAGGAAGATACATCACGACAGTGGGCACCCCGGAGTGCAACGGACCTACTACTTTGTGAAGTTGGCGAGACCATCAATACCAAAAAGCGCGGTAAGAGCAGTGGTCAGGGAGTGCCAAACGTGCCAGTCCATCGACCCCGCCCCAGCCAGATGGCGGAAAGGACAGCTGGGAATGGACGCGACTTGGAGTCGGTTGGGTATGGATATAACCCACTACGGCAGCCAACACTTCCTCACGCTGATAGACTGCGGGCCAACGAGGTTCGCGATTTGGCGCCAATTGGCAAGGCAGGATTCCACCAGTGTCATCCACGAATTGGAATCCATATTCTACGAAAGGGGGCCGCCTGAGGAGATCCTCACAGATAACGACACGGCGTTCTGCAGCAGGGAATTTAGGCATTTTATGGACAACTGGGGGATCCGCCTTCGACACCGATGCGCGTATGTGCCGAGCGGCAATGGCATAGCGGAGCGATGCCACCGAACCGTGAAGAGGATCGCGGCCAGGAAGAAGTGTACGATCGCGGAGGCGGTTTACAGATACAACACAACGCCTAAGGACACCGTGACTGGCGGCAGTGCGCCTGCTGATGCGATTCATCACTACCACGTGCGCGTCAAGGACGTTGAAGTGTGTCTACCCGACCAACGAGAACTCCAGGGGACGTACCAAGTGGGAGACACCGTCTGGGTGAAGCCACCCGGCGGCCGGTGCACCAGCAGCTTTTGGAGGGGGCGGGTCACCGGCGTCATCAGTGAACAGGCCATACTAGTCGATGGTACTCCGCGCCACGTAAGGGATGTCCGGCCCGCTCTAAGCGCTGACCAATCGGCAAGCAGTGGAAGTAGCGAGTCATCCGACGATGAGCGATGGATCCAACCCGTGCCCCACGAACCTGGTGACTCAACTGCGAGCAGTGGAAGGAGCGAGTCATCCGACGATGAGCGATGGATCCAACCTGTGCCCCATGGACCTGATGACTCAACTGCGAGCTCTAATGCTGATGCTTCCGATGCCACTTCTGAGAGCTCCGATGAGGAAGTCCCGGCAATACCCCTCCCCAGGAGTGCTCGAATCAAACGGCCACGTCCGCCGTGTCACGTATGTGATCTGGAGACCAGGGGGGAGTGTGAGACTAACCGTAGCCCTCGGCGCAAGAGGGTCCGTGTGTGCCTGGCGTGTGGGGTGGTGGCTGATCCTGTGGTCGGGGCAGCGGAAGAAAGAGTTTCAAGATGGCGCCTGCCTGCTTTTATTAGAGACGGAATCTCGCAGGATCGCGCGAGATCTCGCGGGGATGCAAATTAGCTAGGCCATCTTGAGTAATAAAAATCGGTCCATTGGAGGTGCGAGTCAGTCGGGTTCTGACGTTCGTGGCGATCAGTACAGTGACCGTTGGGTTCCGTGTCTATTCGTGCAGTCAGCTGAGCTTTGTAAGTTGCCTTCGCGCCGTGGCTGTGATTGTTTGTTGGTTTGCTGTGTGTTGCTGTGGTTCTTCAGTGAAACGCTTCGTCGCCCACGACGAGTCTCACCGTCTCCTACACAAGATACTCTTACACATTATTTCTCTACTACGATTATTATACACATTTCTCTCCTCCTCGCTCATTTGAATCCTTGTTCTACGTATTTGTTCTCTGTTTCTATTTTGTTGGGCTTGTCTTTCACCCGCCGTGAACTGATTCCACCAACTATTTTGTCGTTTTCTGGCTGCCTGTCTTCGCTGCCTTTTTCGTTCGTCCATAATGAAGGTAAACAACCACAGTAGGTGAAAATTATTAAAACACACTTCAACAGGAAATGGTAATAAGAGTGATAAGTATTTAGCGTAAAACATAATTCTCTGTCAGCAATAAAAAATTTTAAATTTGACCAAAGTCCATGAACCAAATCCAAGATGACCGTAATCGTCTGCTCAAAAAACCATCAACACAATTACCTAAAAAAAGTGAATCGCTGGAACATGAAATAAAAAACGCACGATTTTTGTAGAACACCCCAGAAATCAAGGCTGCATCATCTGGGAAAGGCTTTCCTTTCAATAACAACTTCATTGCTGAGAAGAGGTGAAAGTCAGAGGGTGCAAGGTCAGAAGAGTAGGGAGGATGGGGAAGGATTTCATAACCACACACCCGTGCTTCTGATCTGGCGACATACGAGTTGTGGACCGGAGCGTTGTCCTGCAGGAGGAGGGTACCTTTGCTGATCTTGCCCCACCTCTTGATTTTGATAGCTTCCCTTAATTTCCTCAAAAGTGAAGCATAATAGGCTCCCATAATTGTGGTACCCTTTGCCAGGAAATCTGTCGTCACTACTCCATCCTGGTCCCAGCAGAGGGCTGCACCCTTGCTTTCTTTGGAGGTGGTGAGTCCAAGTGCTTCCACTGCATTGACTGGGCTTTGGTCTCTGGATCATAGTGATGGACCCAGGTTTCATCCTGTGTAATCAGTCTTTTGAAAAACTTTGACTCATCTTCTTGGCACATCTCCAAATTCATCCTCGAGCACTCGACACGTTCTCACTTCTGGAATGGTGTGAGCAACCTGGGAATCCATCTGGCAGACACCTTATGCATATGCAAATGGTCATGAATGATAGTTTCCACAGACCCTGTACTAATGTTGACATCTTGGTCTATTTGGCGAATAGTAATTTGCTGATCTTCCAAAATGGCAGCCTCAACTTGACGGGCAGATGCCTCATCAATGGCAAAAGGGGGAGGGGGGGCAGGTCTGGGAGCTGTTTCCACAGACTTCCGGCCATCTTTGAATTCACGATGCCAGCGTTTTACAAGGTCATATAATGGGGCATTATCACCATAAGTTTCTTTCATTTCATCAAAAGTCTCCTGTGGTGTGCATCCTTTTAAATACAAAAACCGGATCACTGCTCGACATTCAACAGGCTCCATTTCACACCTGACTCAGTTCAAACACCTGTAAAACAGAAACCACAATTAGTTCAGAGCTGTAATTTGCCACATAACTCGTAGATATATAAATCATTGCACATGCAAAATTTCAGCTAGATCAGACAACTGGAAGTGGGTCAGAGGCATTACTTATTGCACACCCCTTGGATTCGGCGTTCCATGGAGCTCAAAAGGGATCACATGAAACGTTTTGCATCGCAGAATTACTTATTGCATGCCCCTCGTAACAACTTTTGAAAGATAAAACCCTAAATTTTATAGAATTAAAAACAAATATAGTGTTTGTTAAAACAATGTTGTAATAAAAATAATTTATTTAAAAAATGAACTGTGATTTAATATATATATATATATATATATATATATATATATATATATATATATAGAGATTTAATGTTTTTATAAAAATATTTTATGTACAAAACAGGTTTCGTTTTGCTAATAATGTGTCACTTTTTTGGTTTGTAAGGTCAAGGCTTTTCATGAAAGTTGAGGTTTCATAACGTAGTAGGAGCAATAATATATTAACGAAAACATCAGCCGTTCGCTCGCTCTCTCTCTGTCTCTCTCTCAATAAACAAATGTAAAAAAATAAACAATGAAAAAAAATAAAATAATTGCTCAATTTTTTGTCTCCCCCGGCAGAGAGATTTGTTATCGATTTTATTACGGATTCACTTAAAATCAATTATTTCTTAACAACTTTTGAAAGATATAACCCTAAATTTTATAGAATTAAAAACAAATATAGTGGCAAGAACACGCTAATCAAATCGAATCTAGAGCATTCGTAAATGCTTATTCTGAAATTAAATGTCTATTCCAGAATTAAATCTCAACCAACCAAATTTGCTGGAAAGCGTAACACACAAAGAACACACACGCTATCATATTAATATATAAATTTACTCACCAAAGTTTTATATATCACAAATTAAAGATAAAAGATCAATAAATAATATATTGTAAATTAAAACAAAAAAAGTGTTTGTTTTTTTAAATTTACCTATAAAATCCAATGTGTAAAACCTTTTTTTTTAAAAACATGTTGATTTTTTTTTTTTAATTGGAAGCCTATGTTCTGCTTATATTGTCCAGTAAGTATTGGACGCTGACGACAATTTTTTCTATTTCATTCAATATTTTCTTTTTTAGATATTAAAAAAAAAAATTTCACTTGATAAAGAAGAATTAAAATATAATAAATACAATATTTATGTATTTCTTTGAGAAAAGAAAAAAAATTCCTCAACTTTTTTTTTTTTTAAAGGCAAAAACTTATAAATACAATTTGACTATTTTTAAACTATGGGAATACATATTCTTCACGCACAAGGCTAGATGGCTAATGCGAATGTGTGGTTTTTACTGCCTTCTGTCCATCCATAGTTCTAAACAAGAAAAAAACGGCACTTCTGTATTTTTTGATAAGAACGTAAAAATGTTTGCGTAATGGCGCTTTTTTCAAATAGTTGTGTAAAAAATTCTTTTATTAAAAAATAAATGGAATTTAAAATATAAATATGGATAAATTCTGAACAATGAAGAATGGAACTACAAATTCAATAGTATTTTTTATAGTTAAGTGATTTTTTGGAATTTATATCGATTTTTTATAATCAAAGTAAGTAAAATTTCGTTGATTTTCTTCATATCTTTTTTAAAGAAAACCGATTTAAAAAAACAAATATTGCATAATTTGCTATTTAACCTCTTATTTTTTTTAAATTTTGGTCTTTGCTCCTTTAATTGAAAAGAAAATTGGGGTTTGAATTACATTTTTCAAGTAGTTATAAGCTTGTAAAGATAGGAGGTCGAATTATTCAATTTTTTTTCACGCATTCTTAAGATCGGTTTCTGACACTGCTACCAGTACACAAATTATATTCTCCCTAAACACCCATGTGATTACAACTTCGACAAGACAGTACAGACGCTGAGGCAGATATTTGGTAAGCAAATTTCATTATTTAATATGCACTTCAATTGTCTTAATATAACGAAATGTGAGTCAACTGATTTCTCGACTTATGCAGGCATTGTAAACAAAGAATGCGAACGGTTCAAAATAACGTCCCCACAGACGCTCAATTCAAATGTTTAATTTTTGTGTGTGGCTTAAGATTGGTGGAGAATGCAGATATTTGTACATGGATTTTGTCAAAAATAGAGCAGAATCTGGACATAACTTTACAATAAGTTGCTGTGGAATGCCTGCACCTCGCATGATTCAACGATAGTACAACAATCAACAGCTTCCACAGTTAACACTGTCCAAAGACAACAGCATCCCACCCCACAGACATCAACAACTATCAAGCCACCTTCTGCTTGCTGGAACTGTGGCAACTGGCATTTTGTACATTCAAGGCATACCGCTGTCTGTTCCAAGATTCTGCACCTCACAAGGACAAAGATCGACGCAGAGTATACAACCTTTCTCCCAAGCCCAAAATCAAACCGAAAATATGTGGCTGTACAGTTGAATGGGCATCCTGTTCAGCTGCAAGTGGACACTGCCTCCGATATTACACTCATTTCAAAATTGCTATGAGAAACCACAGGTCAACCTTTATTGACACCAACAAGTCATGTAGCACAAAGTGCTACCAGCGACTGTGTCATAAGTGAATTACCAGTTAGTCTAAAAATGAAAGATAAAACGACATCAGATACACATATCCATCAGGTATACATAGCAAACTCTAGCCATAACTTACTTGGATTTGATTTTATCCTCGACATTCCACTCAACCAGATATGCAAGGTGATACCTAGTTAATCACGTCAGAGCAACAGCATCAATCAGACCAAAGACATCACAAAGCAATTTTTTCCAGTTTTTGCTAACAACCTGGGACGCTGCACTCAGGCAGTGGCTACTCTATTCCTCAAACCATCTGCTAAACCAGTGTTTCGACCCAAACGCCCAGTGCCATATGCTGCATTGTCATTGGTGGACCAGGAACTAAAGCGACTCGAGGACATGAAAGTCATTATACTAGTGGGCAGCACCTATCATTGTAGTGAAGAAAGCCGATGATTCAATTCGGTTGTGTGTGGATTTTTTGACAGGTCTCAACGCATCACTAGAGGATCACCAATCTCCATTGCCAATCCCAGATGATCTCTACACTATACTTAATGGTGGCTGCTGCTTTGCAAAATTAGAACTCACAGAAGCTTATCTACAAGTCAAAGTGGCAGAAACCTCAAGGGAATTGCTTACCATCAACACACACCATGGACTATTCCAATTCACTAGTTTACCTTTTGGGGTAAAAACAGCTCCTGCACTATTTTCAGCAGATCATGGACACAATGCTCACTGAAGTGGAAGGTACAGCTGCATGCTTAGATGACATCATCATTGTCGGGCAATCCAACCAGAAGTTGACAGAAAGAATCGATAGAGTCCTAACTTGCATCCAAGACTTTGGTTTCCAACTCCAGCCTGAAAAATACCATTTTTATTTACCTTCCATAAAATACTTGGGATATATTTTCGATGATCAAGGGCATCAATCAGATCCTGCAAATGTGGCAGCTATTCAACATATGCCACCCTCATCAGATGTTAGCAGTTTACGTACATTTCTGGGACTGGTGAGTTACGACAGGAGTTTCTTGTCATCACTCCATCAAATCAAAGCTCCACTCAACAAACTGCTGACACAGGACACAGAATAGTCCTGGCCCACAGACTGCAAAAGTCATTTGATAAAATAAAATCAAAGCACTCATCAGATCAGACCTACTGCTCACACACTGACCCAAATAAAAAAAACAGTTGTGGCAGCGGATGCATCAAACCATGGTGTGGGAGCAGTGATCTCACATATATTTGCAGATGGAAGTGAGGCCATCATTCATGCATCCAGATCCCTGACACCTGCAGAATGCAACTATAGCCAGGTTGTAAAAGAAGCACTGGCACTAATCTTTGCCATAAAAAAATTTCACAAGATTCTATTTGGTTGTAACTTTACACTGCTGACAGATCACAAGTCACTACTATCAATATTTGGCTCAAAGAGTATATTCAGGCAGTCGATAGCAACGATGTGCTATTATTCTACTAGGATATGATTTCAGTATATAATACTGCAGAACAACGGAATTTGGCCAAGCTGATGGCTTATCACGACTCATCAGAATACAGTCAGTGCTAGATGATGATACTGTCATCAGTGTCGAGGACGATTTTCAACGCACACTTACAGATTGTATCTGGACAATTCTAGTGACAAGAACTGACATCAAACGAGAAACACAAGATCCAATGATCAAAAAAGTGTGCAAATTTCTCAAAAACTCATGGCTCTCTAACCTCACGAGGGACCTCCAACAGTTCAAATGCCGCAGTGGCTCTCTTTCTGTCACTGACGATTGTCTGTTTTCAGTTCAGGCAAGCAGTCCTTAGACAATTACATTCAGGGCATCCAGGCATTAACTGAATGAAATCAATAGCCCATAGTGTGGTTTATTGGCCTAATTTAAACAGAGAAATTGAATGTACTGTCAAACATTATTCCAAATGGCCAGAAATATTTCCAATGCAACAGACTAGCACTCAATCCACAATAACAGTACTCAGATGGCTATTTAGTCAACATGGCTTGTTCGAGACTAAAGTCTTGGGCAACGAATCACAATTTACATCAGAGTCATTCCAGCAATTCTGCAAATCGTGCTGGATAACGCATGTCCAGTCACTGCCCTATCACTCTCAATTCATCGGACAAGCTGAATACTTTGTTAACACATTTAAATGGGCACTACTCAAACCAAAGGGAGAGGGGAAAAACAGATGAAATCCTACAGACTTTCCTCCTTTCGTATATAACAACACCAAATGGGGCAGTGAAGAATGGTCTGTCACTATCAGAGGCACTCATGGGATGGAAACTTCATACCATAATGGACGCTTTACAGCCCCCTGACAAAGACAACAATAAGGCCCTAACGAAAAATCAATTCCAGTTGACACACCAGCATTTGTATGAAACTACAGATCTAGCCAGGCAAACTGGGTTCCGGGCATCATTTGCACAACAAGGGACAATTTTTCTATGATGTTCAAGTCGGGAACCAATTCTGGGTACGGCACAAAAAACAAATACGTTCCAGATACACTCAAGGCAACCTAGTTGACAGCGTGTCAAACTTTCAATTTGATCTGTCAATGGACACATTTGAACTGCCATTTCCATCACCTCCCATGCAAACAAATGTAAATTAGAAGGATGAAAGACTCGACAGGACTTGGCCAAAGTGCAGTTGCATTTTAAGAAGGCATCTCTAAGTTAATCCTAAGTGCATTCGCTACAGCTAAATACTTGAAGGGGAGATGTTAAGGTCCACATAACGATCAAAAGAGTTATTCCCTTTAGCAGAAGCTGCAGAATCGGCCATGACACTTAGGAGATAACAGTGTCTGATCATTACGCACTTACAACACCAGGCTAAATGTTAGGGGATTTCAGAGCAGCAGGGGGCCCCAGAGGTGCTATGCCATGGCCCACCATTGTGTGGACATGCCTTGACACACTACCAATCCCTGCTCTGCTGCCTTGCGAGTCCCTTGACTGGGATAAGGCTAGGAGAAGGAAAACTCTGACTTTAAAAAATCCCAATAGTAAGACGGACTGGCTATGAGGCGATTAACAAACAAATAAACTGTTTTCGTTTCTGGCTGTCCATTGCAACCCACTTTCCCTGATATCGCACATCACCCCCACAAGTGCCACGAAGGAAGGTTCGGGAGCCACAGTGTGTGGGTTTCTTCCTGGCAAATTGATGCCCACCCTAAACAAATTCATGTGGCAATGGCTTTTCCTTCTTTCCTCTGGTTTGATTTTCTCTCTCTTTTACTGCTTAACTTCCTCTTTTTCTCTCTTCTACAACAAGACCAGCGGCGACAGGGAGCAGGTTTTGGTGAAACTTGGAGCTTCTAGTCTGGACCTGTACGCTGGCAGTGGACACGTGATGATCGCCCTCTCTTGGAACTGTGACTATCCGGAGGTTCGGTCCTGCATCTATGACTGGGCAGGTCTATTGAGGACACCCGCTGCCCACCTTGAATAGGGAAGGCCCTAGAAAATGTGGGCTAAAAATCGGTCACAACTGTGCCTGACTGGAAAGCTGCATCCAGTGGGACACCGTATTTTGCGGTTGAAACCAGAAAAATAAAAAAAAAACAAATCCACATATCTAACCTTTGGTGAATGGACATAAGAACCTTGCTATACCTCAATGACACGGACAGACCAGCATAACGAACTGCCCTGGTCTCAAAGGAACTCGTGGCTCTTAACGTGGACATTGCTGCACTAAGTGAGACACAACTCTCTGAGGAGGATAAGCTGGAAGAAAAAGGCTCAGGATACACCTTTTGGAAAGGAAGGGATAAAGATGAAAAAAGAATACAAAGAGTTGGCTTCGTTATAAAGTCACATATCGTGCATGATCATCAGCTCACACCAACAGCTGTAAATGAGAGACTTATGTCTCTTAGAGTCCCACTGCCTTCTGATAACTTCATTACTGTCATCTTGGCATAAGCACCAACCCTAGACGCTGACAGTGAAGTGAAATGAGAATTTTACCATTTTTAATGCTGCTGGGTAATTTAACACGAGAGTGGGGAAAAACCATAGACTCTGTAACTCTGTCATTGGTAAATGCAACTCAAATGGCCGCCTGTTGTTAGGACTTTGCTTAGAATTTGAGCTATTCATAACCAACACTCAGTTTCAGCTCCCAAATAGATTTAAAACCACGTGGAAACATCCTCGATCTCTGCATTGGCACCTTCTAGACTATGTCATCGCCCGTCAGAAAGATAAAAAGGATATCCACATTACTAAATCAGCACTCAATGTAGATGACTGTTAGACTGACCACTGTCTGGTCATCACACGTGCTAAATATACCACCAGAAAGAAGCCCAAATTTGACTTAAAACAGCAACCTCGGAAAAAAAAATATAACCTCTCAAAACTTCACCTAACAGAGGTAAAGACAAAATACTAACACACCATCGAAGAACACCTTGGTATAAACCCAACCAATTCTTGCGACCTAGAAGATGAATGGTTGTCAATGAGTAAGATCATTAATGAATCAGCCAAAGTCACAGTCGGTTTAAAGAAAAAGAAAACTCAAGACTGGTTTGATGAAAACTGTGCTGAAATTAATCTACTCATTCAAAAAAAGATAAATGCTCGCCATGCTCATGAACAAGACCCTCGAAGCCGGCATAAGACCAACAACTATGGAAACTGCAAAAAACAGTGTCAATCAAGATTACGGGAACTAGAAAACAAATGGTGGCAGTTGAAAGCTTTAGAATTGGAGGGTTTTGCAGAAGCCCATGACCTTAGAAATTTCCATGCTGGTGTAAAACAAATTTTTGGGCCTATGAGATCCTCAATCAGAACACTCTTTGCAGCAGACAATGCCACCATCCTAAACAATACACAATCAGTTCTGGATCGTTGGAAGGAGCATTTTGCCACTCTACTCAATAAAGAATCTGTTGCAGATGAGGACTTTCTCAAAATGGTCCTACAGTACCCAGCGCAATTATGGATGAATGCACTACCATCCTTTCCAGAATTTCAGATTGCGATGAAGCAAATAAAAGTAAATAAAGCCCCCGGGCCTGATAATATCCCTTTTGAACTTATCCACCATGGTGGACAACATCTGAAAACAAAGCTATTCACTCTCATTCTCTCAAGATGTGAGAAGAACGTCAAGTATCAAAAGATCTGAAAAACGCAGTAATAGTAATCTTCAAAAGGGTGACCAAAAATCATGTGGTAATTACTGTGACGGGCCGTACGGAAAAAGTAAACAAACCCGTCGAAACGGCACGTTGACAAGAGAGAGAGAGAGAGAACGTAGAGAAAGAATATCAGCAGGAGCGAGGAACAAGGGAGATAACTAAGGCGGCAAAAGAAAAAAAAGAGGAAAAAAGAGTCAGTTGCCGCGAAGATTGAAAAATGGGATAGACACAGCACACCACGTGGGAATTAGAAAAAAGAGGAATTACCAATTTAACCCCATCAAGATAAAAAAAAAAAAAAAGAAGGAGGAATATGAACCTGGAAAGCCTAAGGTAAATACAGGCATTTTTTCTTTTAACGCGGAAGGCGATACGACAAGTATGAAAAAGAATTTTTCATAGCGGGGGTTTTAATTATGTAAAAAAAAAAAAAAAAAAAAAAAAAAAAAAGAGAGAAAGCAACCAATATGATTCTCGGAAGAGATCTAGAACTTTTCGCAGATATGTCCTCTTTTCTATGTCATGAAGTGCGGATGCACTATGAACACAAAAAAAAAAAAAATGATTGATTATTATTTCAGCATCAGTATATTGAATTGGCATATATATATATATATATGTATATATATATATATATATATATATAAATGAGTAATGTGACATTTCATTTTAAATATAAAAAAAGAGAAAAGGAATCAAATTCCGATTTAATGTGCGAATGATTGATTATTATTTCAACATCAAGATATTGAATTGGCATATATATATATATATATATAAATGAGTAATGTGACATTTCATTTTTTTTATAAAAAAAAACAACCAAGAGAATTTCCCTCTCCATCTATTTCTATATTTAGTAATAAAAGAAGAATCGCGCGTGGTGCACCCGTGATTTTGGAATTAAAACATAATCCGCCATCTGTTTTTCTTTTTCTTCTCTTTGTTGTTTGATGTATATAAAATATCACAAATGGAACATTATTCCATCTAACCTCAGCGTGCTTTGGATTCTAGAAGGGAGAACCATAGTTTAGCGCATTCGCTGATCGGTCCTTCCCGAGTTTGTATGTATCAAGTATATACATACCCAGCAGCGAATGTCACATTACCATGGGATTGCCTGCTTGTTCATAATGGAAAAAATCTTTGCTCGCATACTAGTGAATCGCTTACTGCAAGTCACTGAATCAGTCCTCCCAAAATCTCAGTGCGGCTTCTGTGCCTCTTGGAGGACAATAGATATGATTTTCTGTGCTAGACAGCTGCAGGAGAAAAGCAGTGAACAACAGAAACCCCTCTTTCTTGTATTTTATGACCTACAAAAAGCATTTGATTATGACCTATAAAAAGCATTCAATAGCGTTCCAAGGGACACAACGTGGAAAGTTCTCAAGCAATTTAGTTGCCCACTTCACTTTGTAGAATACATTCCGGCACTGGATGACGACATGTCAGGATATGTATCACACCAGGGCAAGGAAACAAAAAAGTTTCCAATTACCTATGGACTAAAACAAGGCTGTGTCCTTGCACCTACTCTTTTTTCCTTATATCTTGCTGCAATGTTGCACAAACTTCCCTCAAATAACTCGGGGGTGGATATTAGGTATCGTTATGATGGGGGACTTTTCAAGCCTGCTAGACTAAAATCTCAAAGCCTTGTGAAATTTCAACACATCACAGAGCTCCAATATGCAGATGACAACATGATTCTTAGCCATTCCAAGGAAGACATCCAGAGATTCGTCAACAACTTCACAGCAGCCTATCATCACTTCGGACTCTGTTAATATTGGTAAAACAAAAGTATTAGCATAACCAGTACCCAACACCATCTTACAGGACATAAGTATTCACATAAGTGACACTCCTCTTGAGCAAGTAGATCACTTTCCATATCTCGGTAGCATAATATCGGAAAAGTGCTCGATTGAGAATGAAATAGAAAGCCGAATTGGCCTCGCCTATGGAGTTTTCGGTAAACTGATGAAGCGTGTCTTCAAAAATAAACATTTATCAATAAAAACTAAACTCATGGTATCCCACGCTTGTTATCCCTACGCTTTTGTACGGGTGTGAGACCTGGACTATGTACCAAAGTGATCACATTAAACTCGAAAATTCCACCATGAAAAACTTTGAACTATACTGAACATCAAATGGTATGACTATGTTACCAACACAAGCATTCTTGAGATAGCAAACAGCTGCAGTATTGAGGCCACCACCATGAGGCACAGACTCCGTTGGTTGGGGCACATCCTCAAAATGGATGAAAACAGGCTCCCTTGACAAACCCTGTACTCGGAGCTAGCCACAGGAAAAAGACCTACCAGCCACCCTTTACAGCGATACAAGGACCAACTCAAGTCCACTCTAAAAAAACACCGGATTTGATCTTCTCATCTGGAAAATAACAGCTCAGGATCGATGCCTGTGGCACCAATCCATCATACACGGTACCAAAGGATACGAAGCAGAAACCAGAAGACTGGTGGAGATCAAGAGGCAAGCAGGAAAAAATCGTGCTGAACAACCCCACCCCCTGCCAAGCATAGCTTGCCTTCTCTGTCCATGCAAATTTCATGCTCAGATTGGTCTGAGAAGCCATCCAAACACTGAGGGAAGAGGAAGTTGAAATTCTTGGATACAAGAAATTGGCCGACGATAGTGGCGATTTTCAATTTTTATATTTGAGATTATTGAAAGAACATTTATGACCAGAAAATCTCTCCTTGAAAGTATTACTAGCCATACCAATATAATATTTATTTTGTTTAAGTGGGAATTCTGACTTATTTAAGCAATTACAAGATCTAGTATGTTTGAGTTTAATTATGTTGAATTTTTTTTCGTTATTTATTATTTTCCTGTTATGTTTTCAATAATTTTTTCAAGATTGTCACTACAACTACAACTTAATTTTACAGTATTTTGTTAAAAATTTTATGAAGTATATTACTCGGTAGGAAATGTACTTTGATAAGGTTAAGAAATTTGTTTTAACAATTAAGTGCAAAGGAGGGGTAAACCAAATGATTTTCCTTTTCCTATTGTTTTTGCAGACATTTTTATTGGATGAGGTTTCAATGTACTCTATTTGAATGTTTTTATAACCACTATCTTTAAGGGCTTTACTGTAAAAGTTTTTATGGGAGTAAAATATTTCTTTGCTCAAGGAGTTATTGCAAATTTTTTTGCTGATATACTTAATCACCGATTTTGGATGGTTGGACAAGGTGGACGTATAATGGATTTGCGTTATCTTTTCTATAAGGTTCATAGGATCCTTTATTCAGATTAAATGTTACGCCTAGGAAATCTACTACTTTTATATTGGAGTTAATATCTACTTTGAGGTTCTCTTAAATTTTCTCAGGATGTTTTTTTTTTTACCATTTTCACATTTTAGACTGTTGGAATGTTTTATTACCATAAGGCTATCATCCCTGTCAAGGCCAATGGTGTCAACTTCAACATTTTTAGTAATATAAGATGTAAAGACCTGCCAATATATATATAACTTTGAATACAAAAGTGTTTTGAAAAACACCTTAAGATTTAAGATGCAAACATTTTCTTTTCATTTTTTAATTGAAATTTTGGATGAAACCATCCTTATTCACAGTTGTTTAGTTTCTTTTTTCTCATAAGTAAAAAATGTGTCTGTCTTTTGACTTGTGGAATCAAGGTTGTGCTAGGTGTTGTTGGCGCGCATTGATGTGATATTCAACATTCTTTATTTGAGGTTTTCTTGGTGAGATTTTAATTCCAATATGGAAAATAATTTAAAATTTTTTTTTATATTTATAAAATCCGTTGTTACAATGGTAAAACTTCTCCATGTTCTCTTACCAGGACACTTTCAGGAATTATATTTTTTTGCTTCTTCAATCTGATTTTTATCAAAGTAATCCTGAAAATGAAAAATACAGTTTGTCAGAATTAAAAGAAATGGAAAAATTCTACTTTAAATGAAGAATATCTATGTTCTCAATCTTGATAGGTTCTGTTCAAAATACTTAAGATTGTCAAGATGTATCTTCTCAAGGATTTTCACAATCCCAGATTGTTTGCAATATCTTTAAATGCGATGATGTCCTCTACTGATGCCAAATCAAATATGTTGCCAAGATCACTGTAAAAATGGTTAGATCACTCTACCACTCCAGGAGGTATCTCAATGCTGATGTATAAGAGCCAGATATGCCCTAAAATGGAGTACTGTTGCTATATCTGGGCTGGAGCTGCTCAACGCGCTCTATCCAGCCTTGATAGAGTTCAAAACCGGCCTCAAAACCTTGTAGGTGATGCTCTTTTCTCTTCCCTGCAACTTCTTTCCCACAAAAGAGATGTTGTCAGCCTGTCTCTGCTTTATTGTTATTTTCACAGCAAGTGCTTGACTGAATTCCAATCTATGGTTCCCCCTTGCTAAACTTTCACAAAAATACTCAACTAGCTACAACCACTATATCTGATTTCCCCACACTCTGTGTCTAAATCTAAATGCAGATTCCATGAACAAAGCTTCTTTCCCAGAACTGCCCGTTTGTGGAACACTGTTCCACTGGCCTGCTTCCTAGTTGAATACATGGTGGCTTTCAAATCCAATATAAACAAGTTCTTGTTGAGCTGTTCCCATAAATAATCAAATTCTACCCAGTTTATACCATTAACGATTACTACACTACCATTAAGCCTTATCCTCAAGTGGTCTTTGGGCTTTAATAAGTGGTAACCCCCAAGTTAAAAAAACAACAACAAAAAAAGAGAGTTCACTTTTAGGTATGTAATCTTATCATTCAACAGGACATGTTATTGGTTCTTTCTGTCACTTTCTTCCAATTCTCACATGATCCATGACATAACAGATAAAGTACAAAGTAAAAATTCAGTAATAAGTGACACTCTTCTGGAGGTGGAAGCTTCAATCCTCGATGCAGATGATGCTAAACATACAATCGTGAATTACTTAAATCTTCCACCCAGTCACGGCTGATGAAGCAAGAACATTGTAAATTAAACAAAGGGTTCCATTTCAACATTCCATACAGATTCCCGAGTTTGATAGAAAGACTCCCTAGTTCAACAAGATGCAGTTGAAGAAGGTTGGAGGTTACCCCGGCCAAAACGTGAGAATAACACTCAAGATGAGAATGGTAGTTCAAATAACTCAAATTATCAATCATCATCTCAAAAATTCAGAAACATAAAAAACTGATTCTTAGAATTCTAGCAACATTTAAGATTTAGAAATAATGCAAAAAACTTTATGAATCGTTGAAAAATTGCAAATGTTATGAATCATGATTTAAAGAAAAATCAAAAACAATAAACAAAATAAAATTTAATTTTAATGGAACAAGAGAATTCTACCCCCAGTGGATTAAATAAAAGGTTCAATTTGAAATTACGTGCAGATTCCTGAGTTTGACAGAAAGATTCCAGAGTTCAACAAAATACACCTAAAGAAAATCAGAGATTACATCAGCCGAAATGTTATCAAAATAAGACAAAGTAGTCTGAATAATCCAAATTATTAATCCTCATTTCAAAAATTCAGAAACATAACTAATATTTGATTCGAAGTTCTATTTCACATGAAATGATAGAAATGGTGACTGCAAAACTTACCTTCAAGAATATATTAGCCAGATTACTAAACCTCTGGTTTGAACTTTTTGCTAGTTCAAGCATTTGCTTGGCAAATTCTAAAGTTAGAATCTCTGCAAATAGAAACAAACTTTAAAGAAATATTAGGATTTTCAAAGAACATTAGTATTTTATGAAACAAACAAAATAAATAAATTTGTTTAAAAAAAATGGGTACTTGTACAAGACATTAAAAAATGAAAATATTGAAAAAAAAGTTATATTGTATGTATCCGTTTTGGACTGAAGTTCCCCTATAAAAAAATATTCACTTAATTTGATTGAGTAGTTTTTTTTTTTTTACAGCAGGAAAACACGTTTTTATGACAGCGTGTTGGAGGCAACCATGTTTGAATTTTTAGAACATGCCATGGGGAGATAATTCAGTCTAAAGGGCCAACACTCCTCTTCTTTTTTTTTTTTTTTTACACAGTGATCACCACTTATCAAGGCCCGGAAGCCACTCAGGGATAAGGGTTATTGCAAGTACATTACGTTAGTGTGGAGATTTCATGAAGTGTTTAATTAAGGGGGCAGTTCATTAGGAATTTCTTAACATTGGACTTGAAGACATCCAAGTTGTAGTCTGGAGGGAAGCAGGCAGACGGAACAGAGTTCCACAGGCGTGCAGTTCTAAGAAAGAAGCTTTGTTCATGGAATCTGCGTTTTGATTTAGGCACAGATATAGAGTGGGGGAAATTTTTCACAGTGGATTCAGCTAGACAGGTGTTTTTCGTGAAAGATTGGCGAGGGGGGACCAGAGATTGGAGCTCAGACGAGCACTTGCCATGGAAATAACGATAAAACAAGGATAGGCTCGCAACGTCTCTTCTGTGGGAGAGAGGTTGCAGGGTAGAGAAAAGGGCATCCCCCACTAAGCCACGAAGTCTATTTTGTACTCTATCAAGGCAGGATAGGCTGTTTTTAGCAGCTCCTGCCCAGATATGGCAACAGTATTCCATCCTTGGACGTACTTGGCTTTTATATAGATAGAGAATTGCATCAGTAGTGAGATATCTTCTGGAGCGGTAGAAGGATCCCACCATCTTTCCAGCGACCTTGGCAACAGACTTGATGTACATGTTCCATTTCAGATCAGGAGTAAAGGTCAAACCCAGAAGCTTGTCAAAACACGGGGCCTCACCCAGACGAGAGCCATCCATCACAATTGATGCCAGCTGGGGATCAGAGCGTTGATGATGTAAGGATAGGAGTTTGGTTTTGGATGCATTTCGTAAACCAGCCACATCTTCCCCCACTGAACCACGCGCTCGAGATCAGAGGAGAGAGAACCAGAGAGAACTTTGTCATTTACAGCCTTTGATGTGTTGTCGTAAATGGTCTTCTTATCTTAAATACTAGCTTTTATCCTAAAAATCGAAACATGGCTACCTGTTGATTGGTATAATAACAAACTGTTTTTTTGCTGTAAAAAAAAAACAAAAAAAAACTACTAGATCAAATGAAGTGAAATTCTTTTTCGGAGAATTTCATTCCATAACGGATACGTACAATTTAACTTTTTTTTTTTTATATTTTCATTTTTTAATGTCTTAATTAAACTGCACAAGTACCCTACACTGTTTTGCATGCCAATATATATTTTAATGAACTTGCACAACAAAATGAAAAGGAAATGACTGATTGAATATAAACTGGAACTTCTATCATAATAGGATAGGAGAATCATTATGATTCGTTTTACTTTAGCATGTTTCAGGATTTTAGTTGTGATTTTTTACTGAAAGTCAAAAAATCAGCTGAGGATTGTTAACTAAGGATTTGTTTCCCATGAATCAACTAAATAACATACTCAAAAGTAATATGTTGCCAAATTTCTGAGATGAGAATTGATTATTTGGATTCTTCGGATTACTGTCCTTATCTTGAGTGTTATTCTCACAATAATTCAGTTGATGTAACTTCTGACCTTCTTCAAGTGTATCTTGTCGAACTCAGAAATCTGCATGGAATTTCAAACAGAATCCTTTATTTAATACTAAGAATACAATTTCAAATTATTTTAGATTTGTACGTGGTCATAGATGATGAAACAAGAGCACACTACCACCATGAATTAAATAAAGTGTCACATTTGAAATTTCATACAGATTCCTCAGTTTGGGACAAAAATTCTCGAGTTCAACAAGACACACCTAAAGAAAGTTACATCGGCTGAAGCATTGTGAGAATAACATTCAAGATTAGCTCAGTAGCCTAAATAATCCAAATAATACATACTCAGAAGACTTTGTAACCAAAACGAAGGAAGAAAACAGTTAACTGTTGAATAATTCACTACAAACTATAATCCTGCTGTGTGCTGTATTCCATATATTTATGTTTAGTGATAGTAACCCATTTTCAGTGGCTAAGGCAACACTATAATCTAGGGCACCAGCAGCAGCTTTTGCTTTCAGATAGAGTATAAAAACATGTGTTCATCTTTGCATATTCATGTCTTATTGAAACGTGTAACTTTCAGCCGTTGATAACATTGTGATATCAACAACTGTTGCTTGATGTCACGTAACCACAGGAAATGGTAGTTTGTTGCATGTTTTATGTTCACTTAAGAAAAATCCTTGATGTTTGTTGTACTGAGGTTTGATGACAATGTAAAGCACTTTTCAAACTGTAATTAGTGATGCTTGTTTAAGGAGAAGAAATTGACTGATTGTCCTGCAAAAACCCATGACATTTGACTTCAATGTATGATATACATTCGAAATTTGGATTTTCAATCTCATAATTTGAAGGGCACCTATTGTTTTGTTTTAAATTCTTCCCCTCCCCTCTAATACAGGGAGTATATGTGTATATCTGGCTCTTTATTTTAAGGGTAAGTGTGACCAAAAATGAAGAAGGGAGTAGGGTTACATATGCAAAAAAAAGTAAATATATTTATATATTGAATATGAAAATAAAACATTACACCTTTGTAAAGTTTGTTCTTTACTTAATAATCGGTGAAAATTTCATATTGATTAGATAGATACCCGATTTTTGGTAGATTTTTTTAAGAGAGACCCTGTCAAAACAAACCTTACACCCCACCCTCCATTTTGTCTGTCGCAAATATACATAAAACATGCTTATCTTTTTTTTTTTTTTTTTTTTACATAATCTGCATATTGACTTTTCATTCAGTTGCGCACCTCCTCCCTCCTCCCTGTTCATCTTCCAAGCACAGTTAATGAAGAGAACACAAGAAAAATTCTGTATAGTTATTGGAAATGGTTTTATGTTGTTTTTGTTAAATATTATTAATTTATATTAATAAATATTATTGGTACTTGTACAGTTTAATCAAGACATTAAAAAATGAAAATACCGAAAAAAAATGTTTAAATTGTACGTATCCGTTATGGAATGAAGTTCTCTGAAAAAAAATTTCACTTAATTTCATCAAGTAGTTTTTTTTTTTTTTACAGCGAAAAAACAATTTGTTATGATACTGAGCAAAAGGTTCGATTTTTAGAAAGAAAAGCTAGTATTAAAGATGGGGAGGGAGTGTCGGCACTTTAAATTGAGTTATCTCCCCGTGACGTGTTCCAAAAATTCAAACAAAAATTTAAAAAATTCAAAGATGTCTACCTTCAACTTGCTGTCATAAAAATGTTTTTTTCCACTGTAAAAAAGAAAAAAACTACTCGATCAAATTAAATGAAATTTTTTTTTGAGATCTTCGGTTCAAAACGGATACGTACAATAAACCTTTTTTCCAATATTTCATTTTTTAGTGTCTTGATTAAACTGTACAAGTGCCATATTATTAAATGAGGAATCATTTTGAATGAAAATTCGAGTTTCATTTTTAGATAAACATGACATCAGATCAAATTTGGTGGCCATTTTTTTTGATTTAGCTTATTCACATAATGTTGACACATTTCAAGCATATTTAAAAAATAATATTAAAAAAATTATGTTTATTGTTATTAATATTATTAAATATTTTTTTCAATATCTTTACAAAATTCCTTCATCAAAGATTATATAAGCAAACTTGTCTGTTTGTGTGAGGAATGCTCTCTACCAAACTCCTCTGTTAATTTTTATTCTACAGACTTGAAACTTGATATAGGGGATTTGGATCTGTGGAACAAATTCAATTTATTCTTTGGTTGGTAAAAATAGCTGCTAAGGGGTTGAAATTGAAAAAATTGAAACTTGGTAGGCGTAGGTAAATTAAACGTGTTATTTCTATGCATGCACAAATGTACATTTATATCTTTAACAAAATTATTTTTTAAAGTTTTTGTATACATATGGATTTAGGTAGACAGTAATAAATAAGGCTGAAGAGTTATGTTTGGATTTTAATTCTAGCTAATGGCACTCAAGTCATTTTTTAAAAACTTTTGAAATCACTATATATATTAGGTACAATATAATAATAATACAGTATTCGCTTTATAATAATAAATACAATGTCTACATGAATTAAAATATCATATTTAAACATATTTTATGACTGGGCTATGATGGGAGGAGGGTGCACTACTATATAATAGGTACAGTATAATAATCAATAGAAAATTGGCTCTATAATAATGATAAATATAAAATTTGCATAAATTAATATATCATACGTAATCCTTAGACTAGGCTGGCTGTTAATTTTTTAACACCTAGTTTTTACTATTACAAACAACTGCAACAATGGTGTCTTCAAGGACTATGGAAGTCTTCTTTGCCCCAACTGCATTAATCAATGAATGAAACACATGCTTGAACCCCATGTTTGTATTGTTTTTTCATAAAAAAAATTCTTTTTCAAAGACCCTAGACTTGCTTTTATGTGATGTGAAGAAATTCACACCCATCATAAGCAATGTGTGTAAAAATACCACCGTAGCCCAAGGGTTAAGCGTATTTTACAACCGGGTAGCCTACTAGTATATATATAAATCTATTCATTTTATCTCCAGTAGTGACTGGATGATTCCAATATTTATTTCAGATTTCAATACAATTACTAATTCTGTTCTTAATTACTGATTCCAATTCTGATTCTAAAATCATCTATTTGGGGAAAGATGATCGAAGGGAAAGTCCTTATCTACTTTTAAATGTAGATATAATTTTCTTTTTAATTTGACAAACTTCTTAATGTTTTCCCTTTTTGAGAATTGGCGTTGGCAGGTTTTAGAAAATTGTTAATTATAATTCGAAAGTTGGATTTTTTATTTATTTATTTATTTTTTGTACGTAGGTTTTCAATTTTCACTACTATAGTCATTTTCTGTTATCTTTTCCTTTATGTGTGGCAAGCGAAGATGTGTCAGGCACAGAACTGCAAATCAATAGCATGAAAGTGGCAGTATTACTTCTGCCGCATTCTTTTGTATGTTCTGAGCCAAACCTGCTATAATTTTGCATGCAACTGCTGAGTCTCATTATCCAGAGTAAAACCCTGCAAGTCTGCAGTTTAACAAATAGATTAATGAGGAGGACTTCATGCAGACCAGAAAATCCTGAGGCACAATCTTCATGAGCTCTGTGCAGAAGTCCGACATGCTGATACAAACAAATACACCACCATTACAAAAAGTCTGATTCAATACCAACATTCCTTTCCCTTACCTACACCACCGTGTAAAAAAAAAAAGAAAAGAAGATGAAGTCAGAAAGAAAAGAAGAAAATAAAAAGGAAAAAAAATGAATAATTCAATCAATGAACGCTCACCTTTCTTTGATTCTGGGTAGATGAGAAACATGAGAGTTGTAAGAGCCGATACTTTTGTCTCAACATTACAGCTGAAAGAAAAGGGGAAAATATATTTGGTTATTAATGCTTGTTTTAATTTCATATTATTGTTTGTTGCTATACATATAAGAATGCCACTTGTAAAAAAAAAAAGCTAATAGCTACAGCAGCATTTAACACAAATCATTCTAACAAATAACTGAAATAGATTAAAAGTAAACTAAAAAAAAACATCCTTTACAAACTAAGCTTTCCTTTTTTATAAGAAACTTTGACAAAAATAGGTATTTACACCAAAAATTAAGAAAAATTAACAAATAGAATTTTACTTAAAAATAGGAATCAGTTTTAGCATATTTTGCATTGATGAGAGCAGAAATTTTGTAGAACAGGAGGGGAATAAATGTCAGATTAACAAAATATGAAAACTGATATTTATCTCTAAATTCTACTCAATAATTTTTCTAATTTTTGGTGAGGATGCTTATTTTTACATACTTTTACTTGGAAGGCAATTTTTACCTGTAGCTCATACTATATAAGCACTGAAACTCTTTCTTTGTGTAATGATAGATTTCTAATATAGTGAATCCCTGAATCTCATTTCATAGATGGTAATTTGAATGGGTCCTTGGAAAATTCAGAGGGTCTAAATCAATAGTTATTATTATTTTTTTTTATGTTTAGGTTTTTTTATAAGGGAACAGCGAGGATACTAAAAAGAGCTCTCGGTTGGTTTCAATAAAAAAGCGGGGCAATGTTGGCAGCTGGTTTGGCTGCCCCATACCCGGCATTACAATCTTCAAAGGAAGAAAAAAAAAAAAAAAAAAAAAAAAAATGAAAGTTACATAAAGTCAATAAACATGCACATGTGGAACATGCAGCAATAGTTTTATTAATATGGCAGTGAATTAATTTGGCCAGTTAAAGGGAAGTAATTTTAAACGTCGTATTCAAAGAAATTCTAATTTAATTCTACTCGGAAATTTTTTCTAATTTTTGGTGACGATACTTATTTTTAGATGCAACATAAGTAATTATTGATGGGACAATTCCAATTTTTTTTTCCTGATTCTGATACAATTACAGATTCTGTACTAAATTCCCGATTCTGATACAATTAACGATTTCAATTCTGATTCTTTATAAACCTCTAAAAATTCAACTATAGCTTTTATTTTTAGTCATAACATTTGAGGAAAATCAAGTGCTTGTTCAGGTTTTATATGGTGAAATACTGGCATTATATATATATATATATATATATATATATATATATATATATATATATATATATATATATATATATATATAATTTAAAGGACATTAGAACAATAGTCTAAAGAGCTGAGTGTATTTCAATGTAACAGTGAAATTACTAGTTTAATTAAAATACAGGAAAGAGAAAGTGCTCGTTGTAATTTAGATATATAATAAGCTTGATAGGTAAATATCCTAGAGCTAACTCAATATTAAGTAATGTGATTGATAATTTAAAATTTAAAAATCAAATTATAATTAAATTAAAAATCCGTTTCATAAGAAGGAACAAAAAAAATCCATTTCATAAGAAGGAACAACAACAAAATCAAAATTTTGTTGTTGTTCCTTCTTATGAAACGGATTTTTAATTTAATTATAATTTGATTTTTAAATTTTAAATTATCAATCACATTACTTATATATATATATATATATATATTTATATATATATATATATATATATGTAACCTTAATATGTATGTGACCTTGTTATTGTATGTGCAAAATATCTCTGCCAAAATCCTCTCTGAATATTTGGTCTACAGACTTGAAGCTTGATATATAGAGTATTTGGATCTTGGAAACACTTTCAATTTGGCTTTTAGTCTGTAAAAATAGCTGCTAAGGGGGTCAACATTAAAATTAAAATAGTTAACTTTAGCAGGAATAAATCAACTAACTGCTGAACATGCATACATATACATTTTTAGCTTGAAATCACTTTATTTTTAGGCATTTTTATCCATCTGGCACCAGAAGGTAACAACAAAGACTGAAGTGCTAAAAAATGACTAAGACTGGAGTTCTAAATGTTTTGGTTTTGATTCTAGCTGATGGCACCAAAGCCATTTTTCTAACTTTTAAAATCATTATAAATATATAGAATATATATGGGGTACAATATAATAATAATCAATAGAGAATTTGCTCTATAGTAATGAATACGAAATCTGCATGAATTAAAACATCATAGTTAAGTGTATTTTAACACCAGGCAATGCTAGGCGGTCTGCTAGTCTCCTATAAAATACAATGATTGCAGATATTCCCCACTGGACCAAAGTACTGTAGGTTTGCAACAACAGATGCCACATACACATTTAATATGCCTAGACTATTAGCTACTATCTTATATAACTTTAGAACACCATTTTAAACACATTTAGTCGTTATAATAAAATGCTACATTGCATCCTAATAGCAACACCATCACAATCACAACATCTTTAGAGGAAAGAGTTCCTATTTTTCTCTCTAAATATTTAGTCCTCCTACCATCAGCAGTCACCACCGGGAGGAAATCTACACTTTCTACAGATAATGTGATTTCACCCATTGTAACTAGATCATAAACATATAGACATAACATAAGCTTTCCCTTTTCAGATTCATAAATAATAAATCCGTCCATTCTGATTGGCTAAGCGCTGAAAATTCTCAAATTCCGGAATTCTATTCTACTAAATAAACGAACACTTACTAACACTAAAACATGGCGTCACTAACAGATATGTTTTAAAGGCTTTTTATTTTTCATTAGATTTATTGTTCATATTAATAATCCAAACTTTTCTTATGCACTTACATTAATGTGCTGTTTTTTCAAATTGTATTTACAAGTTATATTTGTGTTTTTTGTTTGCGTGTGTGCACGTATGTGTGTGTGTGTGTGTGCATATGCTACGCTACAATTCTTCTTATTTTACATTAAATACATCTTAGATGTTACTAGTAAATATTTTGCTTACGCACTTATATTACTTTGCTATTTTTTTAAATCGTATTTAAAATTTATCACAGTTGTATGTGTGTGCGAACAATACAAATCAATCTAATACTGCGTTAACCAGACTGAACCACAGAAAAGTGTGGCCAGGTACAGCTAGTATATAATAAAGTTTACAATTTATTTTTAATTTTAATTTGAGAAATGAGTTTCCCTTTTCTTTATTGTTTCGTTAATGTCAAAAATAATCAGTAAATAATGGAAGAAAATTGCATATATATATTTATGAAAGTTACATAACGCAATAAGCATGCATATACGGAAACATGTGAAAATATTAATACGGAGATGAATTAATTTGGATAGTGAAAGGGGAGTAATTTTTGAACGTCATATTCAAGGAAAGTAACTCCAGATTGCTTATTCTTAATTATATCATTTTTTTTGTAATTTAAAACTTCATACTTTTTTAAATAAAAATTAATTTTAATATGTGTTTTCTTTTATTTAAATGATTACCTAAATAATAATAATAATAATAATAATAATGTGTAAGACCCACGTAAACGGGTTTCTTGTAGTTTGCTCTCTCTCTCATTACTTTCGACTACATTTTAATTGCTTAAAAGTAACATGACGCCATTTGCATTCCAACTACTTACAACATTAAAGCAGCAGCAGCAGCAGCAGCACTGTAAACAAATTCTTTCTATTAACTCATCACCCCACGACAACAAAATTAGACACAAGATTAACTCCTTGAAAATGGGTCACTCTGGATTAGAAAAATAAAACTTGCCTTAGTCTAGAAACACTCCTCCTTTACGGATTGATAGAATAGAAAAGTGTTAACATCAGAACAGATACTACACTTTTCCTGGCCAAAAGGCCAAGTGTAGTCCAATTGTTTAAATTATATATAATATATATATATAAACTATATTAGAATGAAGTAATTTTATGAAAGAATTGTGCTAATATTTTTATGTTAGAAAATAAATATAATAGTTTACCTGATAGTGTGTTTTGGGTGTCCATATTAGCAATATTCTCACTAGGCCCAATATTTTTTTTCTTTTTTACAAGAAATTGTAACTAAATACATTATTATATTGCTAATAACAAAGTACAACAAAAAATAAAAAAATTGGTTAATCAGAAACAAAGTTTAATTTGTAAACTTAAATGCTATTTGGGTCTGATTTTGAAAAATTCAACTGACTTAATTTTATGGAGTAGATATATCATGTGACATAAATGTTAGATTACTGAATATATTTATTAAAAACACAAAATTGGTTAAAATCTCCAAGGGATTGAGGATGCACATAATATTCAATCTTATTGACATTTAACAGTATGCCATCATAGAGTTTATATGTTCAGAAATGTTGTAAAACCAGAAAAGAGGAAGAGAAGGGGAGACTATCATCCTCATTGATTTAACGTCTGTTTTACATGCTGGCATGTGTTGGACAGCTTTTAGAAATTGATTTACCAACTAAACTATCTCTGACCAAGTCTTTATTTATCCCTCTTTCAAGTCCATTCTTATCACTTCTTTTCATGTTTTCCTTGACCTTTCTTTGCCTAAAATTGAACCTGCTACTTCAACTGTTCTACATCTATTAACCCAAGAACTCTTACCCATTCTTTCAACATGGCCATACCATCAAAGTCTTCTATTCTGCACACATTTTCCTATAGTGTCCAGATTTAATCTTTCTCTGAGATGATCAGATCTACGCCTGTTTTAAAGCGCATATGACAGATCCGTGGTGTAATTTCTGTCTATGAAACTGTAATAAATCCAGTTGTCAACAACCTTAGCAAAAACAAAATGCTTATTGATAAGCAACATGGATTTCATTCTGCAAGATCAACAACTGACTGTGATATCGCACAGGATCAGTAACTCTATCAATGAGGGTCTTACCTCTAGTACATATTGAAATATCAAAGGTTTTGATAGGGTTTGGCATAAAGGTTTGCTTCACAAGGTTGATAGCTATGTAATATCTGGAAATGTACTCTCAACAATCAAATTCTTTCTCTCTAATAGGTTTGTAAAAGTAGTTGTTAGTGAATAGACGTCCAAAGTACACTGCATCAATGCCGGAGTGCCTTGAGGATCTATTCTGAGCCCAACCCTCTTCCTGATTTTTATAAATGATCTTCAAAATCATATTCTGAGGTAATTTGTTGACATCTATGCAGATTACACAACTATTTATGGCAGCACTTCAAAGAGCATTGATGATTAAGATCTTACAGATTCTCTTTCTTCCGATTTTGAGTATGTATTTTCTAGTTTTATGTTTCTGAACATATAAACTATGATGTATTTTACAAATATTTTAATGGTAAATGCTTCGAAAAAAACTACAAGTACCCCCTTCGATGTAAATACCCCCCCCCGATAAACCCGACAAGCAGCAAAATCCTACCCCTACACAGTAGAAATCCCCAGATGCCAGAAAGCCTTCTACGCTAATAGTTTCTTCCCCAGAACTGCTAGACTTTGGAATTCCCTTCCAGGTTCCTGCTTCCCCAACTGTACTGACATGCAGAAGAAGTTTAAGTGTAATGTAAACAAACATTTTGCTGCTCAACTCCCTACATAGTATCCCTACAATTTATGTACCAGATAGTAGTTCCCTACATCAAAGTGGCACTATGTCTTGTTTGGGGTGAAAATGCAATAAAAAAAAAAATGTAATATAGTGAGGGTAAAAGTGGTTAGTTACTTTTACTGCCTCTAAATCCAAGCTTCTGTCTTTTCAATACCAATGCTCATATTATCATTTCCCTCTCTTCCCGAGTTAAAATGAATGTCACTCTTCTTAAAGAAGCCTTCTTTTATCAGCTTGTAGGACTGACTTTTACTCCAGACCTAAAATAGAGATACCTCATTCCTGACACAATCATTTACCTGTATAAGAGCCAGATATATTGCTGTCATATATAAGGAAGTGCTACTTGGAGCACTCTTTCATACTTTGATAGTATAAAACCGATTTCACAATATAGTTGGAGATGATCTCTCCTTGTGCTTACAACCTATTTCATACAAAAAAGATGTTTGCTAGCCTCTCTCTATTGTATTATGTTCATTGTGTTTGACAGAACTCCAATCCCTGGTCCCTTCCCTCTTCTAAAAGAAAAAAACATTCATAATAAGAACTTGTCTAGCTACAACTGTTACAAGAAAAGGTTCCCCTTTTCGTGTAAGTAAGAAAAACATTAGATAGACCGAGATTCGAACCTTGTAAGCAAGGTTCGGAAATAGATTCAGAAAGGAATTCGCATTGTTCAGTTTCACATAAAATAGTTTAGATATGTTGTTGTAAAATGAATTTTAATTGTTCAATTCTTTTTATGAAAACTGTATTAAAAGTAGAAGAACAAACAATAGCAAATTAAAAACATATCGAAAAATAAGTTAGGTCAAAAAATAGGTTAGTAAGAATTCTTTGTCTGCAGAAATGGTTTGGACATGTGCGAACCATGCATGTTTAGGTCACGTGAGTTTCCACATGTGTGGCATGTTTTGAAGCCATACATGACGTCATAGCAGAAAATGAATTCTCAATATAGTTTGCTAGTTTTAGGAGATTGAAAGATGGACGGAGAGAGAGGGAGACAACGATAGGAGACAGAGTTGACTTGGTCAGAAGAGGGTCCCTTTAGAAGCGAAGGGGAAAGTTTTAAACATGTAGAAACAACTTTGAATTCCTGGATGTGATCATCATTTTGACCGGTCAAATGGAATAAAAGAACATCTCATATTTTTGTAACTGCCGTCGTCTTTCTACCAAATTGAAGGTAATGTGAAATCATTTATATGAACATTGTTCCCACTCATCTTTATAATGAACTTTGTGTATAACTCATCTAAGTAATGTGTCCCCCTCTCCATCTAAGTAATGACTGTCCTCTCTTGTGTTAAAAGAGCTGATCACCCTCCCTCCTCTCTTCAATAAACTGTAAATTGTATAAATGTCTCTTCTCTATCTTCCCATCTCATCTTAAAAAGACCCCAACTACACAACACAACCATGAACTTTCCTTTTTACCAAAAACCAAACAAAATCTCCATAAACAAAGTTTTTTTCTAAAACATCCAATCCGTGGAACAAAATACCAGAAGGCTACTTCCCAATCAATTACAACTTAGTCATCTTCAAGTTTAATGTAAATAAATTCTTGCTAATCCATTCTCTTGGATGGTCAATTTCGCTTAAATAATCTTCTGCCCATTTCACCTATTGCTTCCAATCCTTTTGTGGTGTTAAGTATGTAAGCAGACATTTGAAGACAACCCAAGAAGAAACTACTTACCTTGCTAAACATTTTCGAACAAGCCGAACACCATCATTTTTGACTATATATTCTTTGTTTTGTTTATCTGAAAATAAAAATCAATAAACGTATTTGTATATTTTGTTTAACTACATTACAAAGCATTTAAAAGATGGAACCAATAAATCAAACTGATGTATTCATTGGCATTCCTTAACCTTCAAACATTTAAAGTTACTTAATATAATTATTCTTCTTTATCGAAATTGTGTTTCACTAACAATGAAAAACTGTTAGCATAAAACAAAATGGATGCTTAGTGCCAGTTTGTTCATCTTAGGGAAAAGAGATATAGAGAAGGGGGAGAGAGAGTAAGGATGTGAAGAAAGGGAAAGAGAGAAAATAGAAAGAGTTTATGATATCACAAGAGTTTCATAAATGTTTGGAATTCCCAAATATTTATGAAAATTTCTTGTGCTATTATAGACCCTCTTTCTCTTCTCCCCACTTTTTTTCCTTTCTCCATTTTACTTATCTCTATTCTTCTCACCACTTCTCTTCTCATTTGCACTTTGTTTATGTCATTTGCCCTTCCTCCTACCATCTAAGATCTTCATGTAAAGATGTAAGGTGTGCATAGTGAAAAGCAAGCAAGATAAACTCATCAGAGTTTTACTAGTTTTCTCCTTTATTGTAGACTAGCATTGCCTGGGTGTGTGTAGGTGGTGTAGCAAGGAACCCGGGGGGGGGGGATTAAAAAAGTGGTAGTAGTGAGGGGGTGTAATCAAAACAACAGTAGACAATTTGGGTGAAGAGAGGTGTTAAAAAAAAAGTGGTAGTAGGCAAGCAGGCTTAAACCTGTAACGCGAAAGCGGGGGGGAAGGGGGGAAAAACGTAACGTCTTAGCTAATGTCTCCATCGCGCAACTGGAAGTCAAGAGCATTGAAATTAAGCATAGTCAATCCAACGGTGACGATGACTTGTTAAAATGTCGACGAAAAAAATGACCCCTTCCTTGTACAAAACTGTCTAGTTTAGCGTGAAGGAATGAATGATTTTGGCCAATTTTTCGATATTTGTCATCCGAATGACCAAGCTTAAAAACGATACCGATCTCAAGAGGATCTGTCACGTGTGTCAAAAGTTTTTGGCAGACATAAAAACACACACACATTTTGCCCTTTATATATATAAATTTTTAATTTTTTTTATTCATATTCACCCAAAACAAATTGCCGCTGACATGTAATGGGCTACTGTGAATTAGAGACTATGCCTACAGGAACACTCTATGGCATAATCATGTTGACATGCCGATTCTCGTTGTGTCACTGACATTAAGCATCACTGACCTTGGTCAGTACTAAAAGTGGGTGACTATTTGGGAATACCAGGTGCTGTATATGCTATCTGCTTTTCTTGGCGTTGTTTCAAGTTGTCCTGGACTTCACCTTACCACTGGAATCAAGCAGTGCCAACTCACGAGAGAAGTGGTTAGAGATTGAGCAACCCTTGCTTTACAATTTAGCAGGTGAAATCCATCATTATCATCATCAGTGATAAAATGGTTCTCACCATTCTGACGGGAACTATCCACCCAAGTAGAGAGTTGAGCAGCGAGATGTCTGTTCACATTACATTTAAATTTCTGCATGTTAGTCTAGTTGGGCAAGCAGGATACAGAAAGAAAATTCCAAAGTCTAGCAGCTTAAAGGAAGAAACTTTCAGAGTAGAAAGTTCTCTTGTATAGGAGGGGACCTCGGCAATGATGGCATTGGAGTTTGCTGCTTGTTGGGTTAGTTGATGATATTTATATCAAAGAGGTACTAATGCTACAAGTTTGTTGGAGCACATTCCATTAAAGTACTTGTAAAACAAGGGTAAACTGTAGGACCTGTTAATCTCTCTCTGATATTCTAAAAGGTTATCATATGGGTGGGGTATATAGTGTTCCTCAGTTGCAGTGAAAATAATATATCTAGGAAAGGGGGTGTTCTGTTGAAAAGCCAAACTGGAGAGAGGAGGCTCATTGGATCTGAAGAGCAATCTTTTAGTGATGGTGTCACAAAAAAATATACCTGCTTTCAATTTGTCATGAGCCAGATCGAAAGTAGTAAGGCTTAGAAAACTGTCATGAGAATGCTCATGTCAACATGTAATCTAATCTAACCAGAGACAGTGAATCTAAAAATTAAAACAAGAATAGAGATGCAACGTTGCGGCCATTGGACGGGTGTTGGAGCTTGGTTAATAGTGCAGGATCTATTAGAGTGGAGATTTTTTTTTGACTCCGTTCAATAAAGAAAGACTAGTGGTTAATGCACCTGGCCCATATATGACAACAATATTCCATGCATGGACGAATGGTGACTTGTTAGAGATATAAGATACTGTCAGGTATGGGTATTTTTCTTTATACACATAAAAATAACTTTAATTTTATAAGAAAAGTATTAAAAGTACAAATAAAAAAAAACTTTCTATATATATTTACAAAATATTAAATAACTAATTGTACCTATTCAATGTTACCAAGAGTTTTTTTTTATTCTTATTTTATTTTGCATTTTTTTTTAAAATTATGCTGGTTTATTTATTTTATTTGTTTACCTAGGTATTATTATTTTTTTAATTTTTTTTCAATAGGATTTTTAAAATTATATTAAAGTTATATTGAAATATCATAGTATCATTTGATTATTAAATTATTAGTTGAACTGTTATGAAACTATGACTAACTTTATCATGGTAATGTTATGATATGGCGGTTACCATAGATTTTAACGACGTTTGAAGAAGGATCACCATTTCGGTTGGTCCCCTTTTTGGGGCGCCTCTGACATTAGAGAGAGGACAAAAGTGCTGAAAAAGAACAGTTGAGGAAAAGAAAACATTAGGTTATAATTAAGTGCGACGAGACTTTAGGATTGATGATGTTTTATAAAGGTTTGCAAGATATAGGGTACAAAGAGGATGGTACATTTCTTTGATAAAAGTCTTTACCCAGGGAAACTGGTCCATCACATGTTGATGCTTCTATCGTTTCCACATGTCTGAGAGAGATTTCTTCTTTGTATCTCTCTTCAGGACAGTCCTCTATTCCGATTGGCTGAAACCTCTAGTGACGTTGATAGAAGAAAAGAAGGGAAAAGTAGAAGAATAGGGAGAAAGAGAGAAATAAGGGAAGCATACCGTACCAGCATCATAGTAGTAGTTCACTACACAAGTCCCTCTCCAAATAACGGAGTTAAGTACCCTCCACAGAATTATTAAATATGTATATTGCCTAAATTTGTTTAAAAATAAAAGTACTCATTTTTCTTTTTCCTTGTTACTTTCCTACCAGATCTAGACTTATATGTGTCAGCAACTTTATCTTCAACTTTGTCGGTATCGTCTGTCTTAATAAGTTTATCATTAGTAGTACCATCATTTGTCTGTGCCTTCTCAGTCGGTCTAATTTTATTAGTACTAGTTGGTTCTATATACGGCTTTAATCTATCTATTCATACGTGTGTATGAGTACCATTGCTCATATCGCTCTGATAATGCTTATCTGATCAAGTCAAAACTTTATAAGGACCTGAGTACGGTGCTTCTAATGGTTTCCTAACTCGATCAACTCTGAGCCATACTTTTTCACAGGAAAATAAACCTTTCGGTATAAATGTTTTGGGACTGTCATGGATATATCCTTTTCCGGGTTGAGTACATCAATTTGGGACATCCATTCACACAAATTACGTATGTACTGTTTATTAACTGGAGTTTCTCCTACTCTCTGCTTGTGTATCAACTGCTGAGGAATCAATATCGGAGCTCCAGTAACAGACGTAAAAGTGGAAAAGCTTCATTCATTAGGGGTGCTACGTATACCCAGCAGAATCACCGGTATCGCTTTCATCCATGATTCTTTTTGAGCCATTATTGCTGCTTTAAAGGTACGGTGTGCTCATTCGATCATCCCGTTACTTCGAGGGTGATATGATGTTGTCCTCAATTCGTAAAAACTTACTACCTTGGCTAATTCCTGGAACAATTCGCTCTCAAACTGACTACAGCTGTCCGTTATAACATGCAGTGGGACTCCAAATCGAGATATCCATGCATTGATAAACGCTTCTGCTACCGACTGTGCAGTTATCTCAGTCATAGGCTGTACTTCAATCCAGCGAGTTGCACGATCAATGCAAGTAAGCAAATATTTGTAAGGGCTCAGGTAAGGGTCAGACTCATTGCGCGATATGTACCGTCTGTAAACGTGCAGATGGTAACTCAATTTTTTGGACTGCAGACTTTCTGTGTCTGTGAATTTTTGATTGTTGACACACTACACATTCTGCACAGAATTGTTTAATCGTTTTATCTAAACTAGGTGAAAAGTATCTGGACTTGACCAGTTTTATAGATGCTCCCGTACCAGGATGTGCCAAGCTATGTAAACTGTTAAAAATAGCTTGACGAAGGTCTTTTGGGATAAACGGTCTGGGGTACTTAGTTGAAGTGTCACATAGGACTGAGCCGACTTCGCTTGACACACAGTATTCTTTCAAATTAGTGTATGACTTTATTTCATCATCAACTTTTGTGCCTGGGCTATTTCAGCCAAGTCGCATGCATCTATCTGCACAGCTAATGCAGGCCGAGACATACAGTCTGCAACTATATTTTCAGCTCCTTTAATGTACTCCACGTCAGCATTATATTCGGCAAGCACTGATAAGTGTCGCTGTTGTCGATCTGACTTTGCTGGTGTCTGACTATAAAAGGCTCCGCATAATGGCTTATGATCAGTGAATAATGTCACATGACGGCCTTCTATAAGGTGGCGGAAATGTATCACTGAAAAATAGGCTGCTAGTAGCTCTCTGTCAAACGTGGAATACTTAGCTTGGGTTTGAGAAAATTTATTGGAAAAGAAACCTATAGGTACTGGTTTCTTATCTATCAACTGGTGTAATACAGCACCAGCGGCGTATTGACTAGCATCTGTAACTAAGTGGTATTCTGTAGCTGAAGACTGCGGATGAGCTAATGCTGTAATTTCCGATAATTTGCTTATTATTGTTTTGAAGGCGTTAGTTTCTTCCTCATTAAGCTCGGTCTTTGCTTCCGGATCCAACCTTATCCGTTCGGATAGTGGTAAAATTATGGATGCATAATTAGGGACTAATTTGTGGTAAAAATCTGTCATCCCCAGAAATCTACGTAAGCTTTTTGAGTCCTTAGGTATCGAAAAATTTTCGAACGTTTTGATTTTCTTTAAAGTAGGCAGCAAACCTTCTTTGCTTACGTGAAAACCTAAGAAATCTAACTCTGGTACTCCGAATACACACTTATCTAAGGAAATCTTTAAATTGTTATCACTAAGGATCCTAAATACTCTATCTAAATCTTCCTTGTGCTGTTGCTCACTTTCGCTAAAAACTAGTATGTCGTCTAAATATATAAATATGCAATTTAATTTTAAAAATATTTTATCCATAAAATGCTGAAATGTAGCTGCAGCATTCTTTAAACCAAATGGCATGTAATTAAACTCAAACAAACCAAAAGGTGTCACTACTGCTGTCTTAGGCACACCTTCAGGGTGTACCTTAATCTGATGATATGCTGCAGTTAAATCTAATTTGGAAAAATATTGTTTATTATCTAACTGTGTGCAGAACGAATTTATATTTGGTACCGGGTAGCGGTCTGTTTTGGTAATGCTATTTAACGCACGGAAATCACTACACGCTCGATATGACCCATCCGGCTTCTTCACCAAGTGCAAAGGGATTGCCCACTCGCTACTCGAAGGCTGGATAACTCCAGTATTCAGTAACTTTTTAAATTCTGCCTGTGCTGCATCTAACTTAGGACCGGAAAGTTGTCTGGCTTTAGCAAAGACTGGTACGTGGCTGCCTGTATCAATCCTGTGATACACTCCACCATAATCTTTGTTTGTGTCGCTATGTAGTGAAAGCACATTATTATATTTACCTATTACTTCGGCAACATAATCTGCTAATGCTATTTTGTTAATCATTACAGCATCGGTTCCCGTTACTGCATTGACTGTAATTTCACGCTCCGTTACGTTATCACGGATGGATCTATTTTTACAATCCACTATAATGTTAAATTTGTTTAAAAAGTCAAATCTTAACAAAGGGTTAGTGACATCTGCGATCACGAAACTCCATTGAAAAGATCTTCTCAAATGGGGTATCTTAACTTCAAGGTTTGTCTGACCATAGCATTTTATGCTTTCACCGTTAGTGGTAGAGATATGAACAGGAGTTGGCTCCAGAGTAATAGTAATGTTATAATCTATATTTATAATGTTATGAAACTATGACTAACTTTATCATGGTAATGTTATAATATATATTTATAAAATTATTAAACATAAATCGCTTTTAAAACTTTTAATATGTGAAAATTTTGACTGCTTCCAAAGGAAGTTACTCTTTACGTGGAGGTGATATGGCTAAGTGATTAACAACACTGACTGAAAACCTATGTGTGCTAAGTTCAAATCTCATTTGTTCGACAAAACCTACATCTGACCTTGTGTCTAACCTCCTGAAGAAGTGATAAATACTCTTTGAGAAAAAAATCTTTCTTACTTCCCAATCCATTGAATGTATTTTCAGAAACTGAAACAAAATGAAATATATTCCTGTCAATAATATAGTGGAAGGAAAAACTGAAAAAAATGGATTCGTTTGAATCGAGTATGTGAGATTGATTTCTATTTGGGTCTACCTTTGAAAACTTTGTAAGATATTTTTTCTTCAAGTTCTTTGTGCCATATGATGAAGTTATATAAACAAATGTTTCGGTTAGAAAGAAAAAGAGGTGAGAGATAATGGTGTATCACCTAAGCAAACGTTGCACAATCCTCCGGACGCAAATTCTACCAATTTATCATCATCATCTTCTATGGCATCTAAAAAATAAAATAATAATGAAACAATTCAAGGCAATAAATTTTCATGTAAAGGAATCTGTAAAAATAGAATACACTATGTTTAACTTTTAAGAATACAATATGTTTAACTTTAATGAGATTTCGATAATCTTGCAGAATAGTTAACAGTCAAGAAAACTGAAAAAAATATATGCAACAAATAAAGGCATTAAAAAATAACAACAAATAAAGCCATTAAAACTTAATTTTCTACTAATCTGAAATCTAGAATTAATCAAGCAATGCTTTATTTAATCCAGGATTAACATAATATTTTCTTTCATCTAGAATGAATCAATCAATATTTTATTAAATGTAGGATTAATCTACCAAAGATTCATTTAATCCAGGATTAATTTAGTATATTTTATCTAATCTAAGATTAAGCTAAAAATGTTTTATTTAATCCAATTCAATCTGGTAATATTTTATTTAATGTTGGATTAATCTTACAATGTTTTATTCGGCCTATGATTAATCTAGCAATGTTTTATTTACTATGAGATTAATCTAGCAATATTTCATTTAATCAGAGATTAATCTAGCAATATTTCTTTTAATTTTGGATTAACCTGGCAATGCTACATTTAATCTTAGATTACTCTAGCAATGCTACATTTAATTTCGGATTAATTTAGCAATGTTTCATTTAATATGGGATTTGTCAAGAACTTTGCAGCTAATTCTACCCTTTGCGACCAAGACCGCCAACCCCCAATATTTCCTCCTGTATCAGAAAACACGCTATGTGATATACGTATATCTGTATGTGATGTTGCGAAGCTAATCAAAAACCTTGATTCGAGTAAAGCAACTGGCCCTGACGGTATTCCAATTATAGTACTCAAAAAACTTCAACCTGAATTAGCGCCCATACTTACAAAACTGTTTAAACGTTGTCTTAAGGAGAATAGTTTCCCATCTCCGTGGAAAATCTCATCAGTATGCCCTGTATTTAAGAATTCAGGTGATCGCTCATCCCCCTCTCAGTACAGGCCAATAAGTCTCCTGTGCGTCATGAGTAAGTTGCTAGAATCTGTGTTAAATACAGAAGTAATGAACCATCTCAACAAAAATAACCTTCTTAGTGACACTCAATATGGTTTCCGTTCTGCTAGATCTACAGCAGATGTCCTTACAGTTATATCGCATAGGATTAGCAAATCTCTCGACGGTGGCAATCTTTCTAGGGCAATTGCTCTTGACATATCTAAAGCCTTTGATAGGGTATGGCATAAAGGTTTACTTCATAAGATCGCTAGCTATGGTATAGCTGGAAAAGTCTTCTCAATTATTAAATCATTTCTTTCTGATAGGTTCATAAGAGTAGTAGTTGAGGGGCAAAAATCAGAAGCTCACAGTATTAATGCCGGTGTCCCTCAGGGATCCATCCTGGGCCCAACTCTTTTCCTGATCTACATTAATGATCTTCCAAATCATATCCTTACATCATTTGTAGACATTTATGCTGACGACACTACCATTTATGGTAGCACATCTAAGACCAAGTTCTCTCCAATTCTCTCTCCTCTGATCTTGAGCACGTAGTACAATGGGGAAAGGAGTGGCTGGTTACTTTTAATGCATCTAAAACCAAGCTTCTCTCTTTACATCATCAACATTCTAATCCACATTTGTCATCAATTGAAATGAATGGTTCTCGTCTTCAGGAGGCCTCAAGTTTTGACAAGCTTCTGGGCTTGACCATTACTCCTGATCTTAAATGGAACACGTATATCAAATCTGTTGCCAAGGCCGCTGGAAAAATGGTGGGATCTTTCTATCGATCCAGTAGATATCTCACTGCTGATGCTATTCTCTACCTATATAAGAGCCAGGTACGTCCAAGGATGGAATACTGTTGCCACATCTGGGCAGGAGCTGCTAGAAAGGACTTGTCCTGCCTTGATAGAGTCCAAAATAGACTTCGTAGCCTCGTAGGAGATGTCCTTTTCTCCTCCTTGCAACCTCTATCTCACAGAAGAGATGTTGCGAGTTTGTCTCTGATGTATCGTTATTTTCATGGAAAGTGTTCAACTGAGCTTCAATCTATGGTCCCCCCTCGCCAAACTTTCACAAGAAACACTCGTCTAGCTGTAAACACTATCAATAATTTCCCCCACTCTTTATCTGTGCCTAAACCTAAACGTAGATTCCATGAACAAAGCTTCTTTCTTAGAACTGCACGCCTGTGGAATTGTCTTCCGTTTTCCTGCTTTCCGGCTGACTACAATATGGTTGTGTTCAAGTCTAAAGTAAATAAGTTCTTGATGAGCCGTTCCATATAAGTTATTAAATTTACCAAATTTTCATTACTAATGATTACTATATTGACCAATTTCTACTGTACACTCTTTAACCCTTATCCTTGAGTGGCCTCTGGGCCTTGATAATGTGGTGACGCCTTTGTAAAAAAAAAAAAAAAAAAAAAAACCTAGCAATGTTTCATTTAATATGGGATTAATCTAGCAATGTTTCATTTAATATGGGATTAATCTAGCAATGTTTCATTTAATATGGAATTAATCTAGCAATATTTCATTCAATATGGGATTAATCTAGCAATATTTCATTCAATATGGGATTAACCTAGCAATGTTTCATTTAATATGGGATTAATCTAGCAATGTTTATTTAATATAGGATTAATCCAGCAATATTTCATTTAATATGGGATTAATCTAGCAATATTTCATTTAATATGGGATTAACCTAGCAATGTTTATTTAATATGGGATTAATCCAGCAATATTTCATTTAATATGGGATTAATCTAGCAATATGTAAATCTGATTTCATTGCTCATTCATACATTTCAACTTATCTAAATCTTATCTATACTTTTATATATTATGATCAAAAATCAAAAAAAAAAAAAAAAAAGAAAAAGTTCAGGTAAAAGATGAAAAACTGGTAGTTTTCATTTTTTAAAAATCTCCAAACTTAATTTACTTACCTAAGAACATATCCAAGACATTCAGTTGTCGAAAATAATCATAATTTAATGGATCATATCCAAAATTGGCAAGATTGGCAAGTATTTGTCGTTTGGCATCTGTAAAGCATCAAAATTAATAAACTTTGTGTGTACTGAGTATATATATAAAAAAAAACACTAGGTAACACAAATTGAATACAATTTAGCTTGATTTCCTAGAGGGATGAAACCCAAAAGCCTTTGTGTTGCTTAATTGCCATAAATATATTTTCAGAACTTACTACCTACCTCTATTCACGTATTGAGAATAGTTAAAATAAATACTGAAAATCGACACATAAAATATTACATCTCTTTATAACATTTTATGTGAATACATGAAAAAATTATATATATTCAAGCAAATATTATTAAATGCAATGGAGAAACTTTGCTTTATGATTCTTTTTTAATTTTTCGATTTTCCGTATAATCTCTTTCGTATCAAAATCAAAAATATTAATAAAAGCTCCATAGTTGTTGCTGTCACGAGTGCTTTCGATTCAGATGTTGAAGTAAAAGTCCGAAGGAGCGAAAATGAGAATTAAATGTAAAAACTAAAATATACAGAAAACGGCGATAAGTTAAAATATATAGTCGATGAAAAGGCGATTAAAAATATAGGTCGATTAAAAATACAAATGTTCTACTGTCCTGTCCAGTACATACTACAAAAATACAATTTTTGAGACAGTGTCAATACCTTAAAAAATCCATCTTTGTGGTATTGTATGCCCTCGGTGGTTTCCTTTTAAAATGATACTTTCATCTATTTCAACAATTACGCCACTACAAATTTTGCACAATGTGTTACAGTTCCCCTACCATTAAAACGCTTTTGCTTAGTCATAAGTTCTCCAAAATTGGTTCATATTGTGGTAATGTCGCTAAATAGGCTTTGTGAGTGACATGAGAAAATAAGTCTGTGTAGGCATTAAAAATGTTTATCTCAAACATTTTTACATGAGGAGTCATTTCGAGTATGATGTTAATTTATTTTACCCATAGAAACTCGAGAAATGCATGATTAAAATGTGTAAACATTAAATGAATAAAACTCAAGACAGCTGTAACCTGGATTTTCGTAGCGTAAGGTAGCAGCCTTGACCTTGTGATCACAAAACAAGATCGAGTAAAACTGAGGCAAAACTGACAAGACAATGAAATAACTGTTATCAATATTTCTATAAGTAAAAAGAAATGGTGCTTCATGACAATAGTGTATTGTTCTCAGGGTTGCAAGACCATAAAAATATTTTAAGCCAAAAAAAAAGGTCAAAAAAGGCCAAATTGTAGCCAAATTTTCACAAACAGTAAAAGCCAAATTGAAATAACAAAGATTGTGAGCATGAATTTATAAACATTTAAATTATTGCTTTTTTGTGTACTTGCGTAGATTGTGATGTGGCGCCCAAAAATTATGTAAACGGTTCATTAGAAAAATAATTATTAAAAACCAAATTTTTCAAAGTTGCGATTTTAATTTAACCCTTCCAAGATTGGAATCAAGGGAGATAACTGCAACTATAGATGTAATTGTTGAAAATGGACGTCAATTCTCTGAATTTGGTATATTTAATTGATCTAACTAGGCATCACCAAAAACTGACTGAATTTTTTCAATCACAAAATCTATTGGCATCTGTATGAACATGTTCATATCAGACACAAATGCGGCTTGCTGTATGGACAGAGATAGTGGATGGATTTATGTGAACATGCTGTCATTGCAAAAAAACTGTCTAGTAGACATAGGTTTTATTTTTTCGGTTAAAAACTGCCACTAAGAAATTTATGTTCATCTAATTCTGGGTATATGAGAGAGTAGATTATGAAAGCATGAGCACAGGTGTCACGTGACGTATAATCAGACAATTGTTGATTGGCATATGTTTATGCACGATCTGTGCGTCGGATACTTCATATGCCATTCTCAAGTACTTGGTGGCGACGGATGAACAGCAGAAATCGACAAGACACTTTTCTGTCAATGAAAATACAACATGGGCCGTATAACATACCAACTTTGGGTTTTGGGTAGCTACAAAAAGGTCACAAGATCAGGATTTCTAGTGACAGTGCCCTCCAGAAACATAGAAATCCTGATCCCCATTATAAAAAACTATGTGCACCTTGGCATCACTAAAGTGTCAGAGTGTTGGAAAACCTATGACAGGGTTTCCTCTAAAGGTTTTCACCATTTACGTGTTAACCACAGATACAAGTGCGACAACTAACCACATTGAAAGAATATGGCATGAGGTCAAAGGCCAAAAAATAAAAAGGAATACGGAACACATAGCAACATCATAGATTCTTTTTTTTTTTTTTTACAGTGATCACCACTTATCAAGGCCCGGAAGCCACTCAGGGATAAGGGTTATTGCAAGTACATTACGTTAGTGTGGAGATTTGATGAAGTGTTTAATTAAGGGGGCGGTTCATTAGGAATTTGTTAACATTGGACTTGAAGACATCCAAGTTGTAGTCCGGTGGGAAGCAGGCAGACGGAACAGAGTTCCACAGGCGTGCAGTTCTAAGAAAGAAGCTTTGTTCATGGAATCCGCGTTTTGATTTAGGCACAGATATAGAGTGGGGAAATTTTTCACAGTGGATTCAGCTAGACAGGTGTTTTTCGTGAAAGATTGGCGAGGGGGGACCAGAGATTGGAGTTCAGACGAGCACCTGCCATGGAAATAACGATAAAACAAGGATAGGCTCGCAACGTCTCTTCTGTGGGAGAGAGGTTGCAGGGTAGAGAAAAGGGCATCCCCCACTAAGCTACAAAGTCTATTTTGTACTCTGTCAAAGCAGGATAGGCTGTTTTTAGCAGCTCCTGCCCAGATATGGCAACAGTATTCCATCCTTGGACGTACTTGGCTTTTATATAGATAGAGAATTGCATCAGTAGTGAGATATCTTCTGGAGCGGTAGAAGGATCCCACCATCTTTCCAGCGACCTTGGCAACAGACTTGATGTACGTGTTCCATTTCAGATCAGGAGTAAAGGTCAAACCCAGAAGCTTGTCAAAACACGGGGCCTCACCCAGACGAGAGCCATCCATCACAATTGATGCCAGATGGGGATCAGAGCGTTGATGATGTAAGGATAGGAGTTTGGTTTTGGATGCATTAAAGGTAACCAGCCACATCTTCCCCCACTGAACCACGCGCTCGAGATCAGAGGAGAGAGAATCAGAGAGAACTTTGTTATTTACAGCCTTTGATGTGTTGCCGTAGATGGTCGTGTCATCAGCATAGATGTCAACGAACGATTTAAGTATGTGTTTAGGGAGGTCATTGATGTAGATCAGGAAGAGAGTTGGGCCCAGGATTGACCCCTGAGGGACTCCAGCATTTATATTGCAGGCCTCTGATTTTTGTCCATCTACCACTACTCTTATGAGCCTATCGGAGAGAAATGATTTAATGATTGAGAAAACATTTTCAGTTATACCGTAGCTGGAAATCTTGTGAAGTAGACCCTTATGCCATACCTTGTCGAAGGCCTCTGATATGTCAAGAGCAATTGCCCTAGAAAGGAAGCCTTTGTCAAGAGATTCACTAATCCTGTGGGATATAACCATCCGCACATCTGTGGTAGATCTTTCAGAGCGGAAACCATGTTGTGTGTCACTAAGAAGGTTATTCCTGCTGAGGTGGTTGACTATTTCTCTATTTAATATGGATTCCAGCAGCTTACTCATAACACACAGGAGACTTATTGGTCTGTACTGAGAGGGAGATGACTTATCACCTGAATTCTTAAATACAGGGATTCGGAAAGCACTTCTCCTTAAGGCAGTGCTTAAATAGTTTCGTAAGTATGGAGCAAGTTCTGGTTGAAGCTTTTTTAGCACTATAACTGAGATGTCATCAGGGTCAGTTGCTTTACTGGAATCAAGGTTCTTGATTAGCTTGGCGACCTCATGCACGGATAATTGTATGTTACCTAGCTTGTTCTGTGTTATAGGAGGAAATATGGGGAGTTGATGGCCTTCGTCGCATAGGGTAGAATTAGCTGCAAAGTTCTTTGCAAATAGTTTGGCCTTGTCTGACGCTGACGAGATGACCTCTGGCCCATTGATAATGGTTGGGATAGAACGCACACTTGTGTTCAGGATCCTATTTGTTATTTGCCAAAACTGGTGGGAACCAAGCCGCTGATCAGCTACCTTGGATTTAACAGACTGGGCATATAGCTCTCTTGCATTTTTTATTACTCTTTTACAGTGGTTGCTGGCGGTCCTGAAAGCAGCTTTAGTCTCAGTGCATCTATTACGTTGGTAGCTATGGAAAAAGTGATTTCTGTGCGCGATAGCAGCAGCACATTCTGGGGAGAACCATGGCTGGCTGTTAGGTTTTTGTTGGAATTTTTTAGATGGTATGAATTGGTCTATGCCTACAAGTAACCATTCGGTCAGATCTGATACTGGCTGAATTTATGTGTCAGCAAAAATTCAGAGACACACGCCTGGAATTACTTAATTTAATTTCAGAACAGAACCCTTTTAAATTTGTTTAAACTAACCTATTTTTTTCTCATTAGTAACTTACCAAAATATCTGGTCCTTATAATGAAATGAAAGACTTTTTTTTTTAAATCAAAGACGTGTTATATTCCTTTTAATTTAAAAGAATAAAAAATCCTTTTACTTTTCTTTAAAAGCAAAATCAAGCAATCATTGTTATTTAAATAAATTAACATTCTATTTAAATTTATTCTAATAAATTAATTCTACAAAAAACATGTTATTTAAATAAATTCATTATTTTCTTATGTCTGCTGTAAATTCTGTTTTTAATTATAATTATTTTTCTACTGAATCATTTATCGTAATTTTTGGAATTTATAATAATTTCGGCATGACACTTTAGTATGTAATGTTTTTCTATCATCGTCATAAGTTTTTTTTTTTTGTTTTTTTTAATTCAATTTTCACCCCAAACAAGGCACAGTGCCACTTTGAAGCAGGGGGCTACTATCAGGGACTTAATTAGCGGGGTCATTATGAAGGGAGATGAGTAGAAAGATGTTTGTTAACATTACACTTGAACTTCTGCATATCATTGCAGTTGGGAAAGCAGAATCCCGGAAGGGAGTTCCAAAGACCCGCAGTTCTGGGGAAGAAACTATTGGAGTAAAAGGCTTTCTTGCACCTAGGGATCTCTACTGTAAAGGGATGAGAATTAGTAGCTTGTCGGGTTTGTCGGGGGTAGTTACGTCGGGGAGGTACAAGTGTTTGCAGTTCGTCAGAGCATTCACCATTGAAGTATTTGTAGAACAGGCAGAGGGATGCAACATCTCGTCGATGGGACAGAGGCTGAAGCCTAGATGACAGTTCAGGACCTATCAGGTTGGCGACTCTCTTTTGAACCCTGTCCAGGAGCGAGACACAAGAAGCAGATGCACCAGCCCAGATGTGACAACAGTACTCCATACATGGGCGAATGGTTGCCTTATAGAGGTATAGGATACTGTCAGGCGTAAGTAGTTTTCTAGCACGGTAGAGGGAGCCAACCTTCCTTGCAGCAGTCTTGGCAATGCTCTCAATGTATCTATTCCAGTTCATATTCCTTGTAAACGTTAGGCTGAGGAGTTTAAAAGAAGTACTTTCAGGTAATGTGTTCTTGGCCATTGCTATTGGTGGCAGAGAAGGTTTCTTGTAGTTATTGAAGGAAACAAGCTTAGTCTTAGCAGCATTGAATGTGACCAACCATTTTTGTCCCCATTCCACTATGGATTGGAGGTCATCCTCTAGCGTTTCTGCCATTTCCTTGGATATGTGTTCATTTGTTTTCCCCTCATATCTATTATAGAGAGTGGTGTCATCGGCAAATATACCCATCTCCGAAACAATTTTATCAGGGAGGTCGTTTATGAATATCAGGAATAATAGAGGTCCAAGGATAGACCCCTGAGGTACTCCCGCATTTATGTCGTATTGTTTGGATGTACGACCGTCGAGGACAACTTTGATTTTTCTATTACTTAAGAAGGATTTAATTACATTATGAATTCTTCCAGTGATTCCATATGATCTAATTTTCCTTAGAAGACCATCGTGCCATACCCTGTCAAAAGCCCTAGATATATCGAGGGCCACCGCTCTACCCTCCCCTGTTTTATCCAATGAACGGTATATACGTTCAGAAACTACAGTTAAGATATCTGCTGTTGAACGGGCTTGCCTGAATCCATATTGTTTGTCAGTCAGGAGTTTAGCAGCTGTTAGGTGCTGGACTAGGGCTTGATTAACTAAGGACTCAAATATTTTGGCGAAAAGCGGGAGGAGGCTAATGGGGCGATAATTTAGTGGGTCAGTTCTTTCACTAGAATTAATCAACTGAGATAGGGAATGGGATATAGAGAAGCTTTGTGTTGCGCTACCAGCTACGTCTGTATGATTAGAGAATCCTAGCCAGTTACTGTGGTGGACATTGAAGTCACCAAATACATGTATTTGTGCGCTAGTATCGAGGGAGAGTAAAACATGTCCATGTGCTTCATTTGGTTTGCCATCTGAAAGCATAACATTATTACATACAAACCACTTGTTGGCAACAATTTGGCTTTTTTGTTTGTGAAAATTTGGCTATGATTATCAATTTGGCCTTTTTTTTGGCTTCAAATATTTTATGTTTTGAGAACCCTGAGGATGACACGCTATTGTAAAGCACCAAAGAAATTAAAAGGAAAATAATTTAAATCCCTTCTTTTTACTTATGTAGAATAAATGCAAAAGAAAAAAATAATAATTAATGCTATCACGGTAACATTAGTGCATAAGTACCTAAACAAGGTAAACAATTTTTTAAAATTTTTTATTTTATTTTCACCCCAAACAAGACACAGTGCTGCTTTGATATAGGAGGCAACTATCTGGGACATAATTGTAGGGATACTATGTAGGGAGTTGAACAGCAAGATGTCTGTTCACATTACACTTGAACTTCTGCATGTCAGTACAGTTGGGGAAGCAGGAACCGAGAAGGGTATTCAAGTCTAGCAGTTCTAGGAGAGAAACTATCAGAGTAGAAGGCTTTCTGGCATCTGGGGATCTCTACAATGTAGGGGTGGGATTTTGCTGCTTGTCGGGTTTGTCGGGGTATTTACGTCTAATGGGGGTACAAGTGCTTGTAGTTCGTCAGAACGTCTACCATTAAAATACTTGCAAAACAGGCAGAGGGATGCAACATTTTGTCGATGAGACAGAGGCTGAAGCCTAGCTGACAGTTTGGGATCTATTAGGTTGACGACTCACTTTTGAACCCTGTCCAGGAGTGAGAGACTAGTAGCAGATACACTAGCCCAAATGTGACAACAATACTTCATACAGAAGTATTTTAACTACTAATAATTACTACTATATTGTCCCATTGACTACTGTATACTCTTTAACCGTTATCCTCGATGGCCTCTGGGCCTTGATACTTTCAGATGTAAGTAACTTATAGCATAGTAGAGAGCGCACATCTTTCTTGCACCAGTCGCGGCAATGCCCTCAATGTGTCTGTTCCAACTCATGTTCCCTGTGAACGTAAAGTCAAGGAGTTTGAACAAAGTACTTTCAGATAATGTATTATTAGCCATAGCTATTGATGGTTGAGGAAGTTTTTTTATAATTCTTAAAGGAAACAAGTTTAGTCTTGGTAGCATTGAATGTTAGCTGAAAACTATCAATAATTTCCCCCACTCTTTATCTATGCCTAAACCTAAACATAGATTCCATGAATAAAGCTTCTTTCTTAGAACTGCACACCTGAGGAACAGTCTTCCATTTGCCTGCTTTCCAACTGACTACAAGATGGTCGTCAAGTTCAACGTAAACAAGTTCTTGATGAGCCGTCCCCTTAAGTAATCCAATTTACCAAATTTTCACTACTAACAATTACTATGATATTGTCCCATTGACTACTGTACACTTTTTAACCCTTATCCTCGGGTGGCCTCTGGGCCTTGATAAGTGGTGACTCCTATGTACAAAAAAAAAAAAAAAAAAAAAACTTTTTGTCCCCATTCCACTACAGACTGGAGGGTTCTACCATTGCCTTAGAGTGTGTTCATTCGTTTTTTTCCCCTCATGCCTTTTATAAAGTGTGGAGTCATCAGCAAATACACCCATCAGGAAGACCATTTATGAATATCAGGAATAATAAAGGCCCAAGGATCGACCCCTGAGGTAAACCTGCATTTATATCATATTGTTTTGATGTACGACCATCAAGGACAACCTGGATTCTTCTCTTATTTAAGAAGGATTTAATTATGTTAAGTATTTATCCAGTAATACTATATGATCTGATTTTCCTGAAAAGACCATCGTGCCATACTCTGTCAAAAGCCATGGATATACCTTGGGCTTACTTTCCCCTGCTTTATTCAGTGCATGGTATGTATGTTCAGCGATTACAGTTAGGATATCTGCAATAAAACGGGCTTGCCTAAATCTATATTGTTGGCCAGACAGAAGTTTAGCAACTGTAAGGTGGTGGACTAGAGTTTGATTCATTATGGACTCAAATATTTTGGCGAAAAGAGGGAAGAGGCTAATGGAGCGATAATAAGTCAGTTCTTTCGCCAGAATTCTTGTAAATTGATACTATAAAAGCAGTTTTCCAGCAGTCAGGAAAGCAAGATTCGGCTTATTGAAAAGTTTTGAGAGAACTGGAGCAACTTCAGCAGAGCATTTTTTTAATATTACAGTCGGGATGAGATCTGGTCCACATGCTTTTGAGGTGTCTAGGTTTTTTATGATATCATGCACTTGAGAAGGGGTGATTTCTGTCCATAAACGAAAATTAGAGAGGGAGTGGTTTGCTGGGTCCAATGTAGAGTTTGAGGCAAACCGACTGGCAAGCATGTTAGCCTTCTCGGTTGCTGAGCAAACAACCTCATGATTGTTGGATAGTGGGGGAATTGTTGATTGCCCATTATTTACTACATTGTTATAGATTTTCCAGAAATCATGAGCTCCTAATTTCTGTGCTTCAATGCGTTTCCTGGTGGTTTTGGTGTATTTTCTTTCTTTCAATTACTTCTAGCTTCTATATACTTTTGTCTATTTGTACTGGACTTATGTCGGTTAAATCTGTGGTATGCATGTTGCTTTTGAACTTTGTTACTGTTTTTGCTTTTTTTTGATGAAAAGTGAGTTTTTGTGGGTTTTTTTAAAGTTTTTTGTTTTTATGAAAAGAGATTTTTTGTTTTTTTTAAAACATTTTTTTAAATTGTTATAAATTTTGTGAACATGCTGAAGAAATATTCTGAAATTTTCAAGTTCTTTTTCACTTGTCATATTGTATGCTTCTCAATACATGGCCTCGTCAACATGAAACTATTTCATATCTCCCACTGATCCTGATACATACTTTAATCTTCTTTTAATGCGAGACCAATAGACCTCAATATTGTTGGTGCAAACACCGGTGATGGAGTCCATGAAAATTTGAGAATGGTTAACGGTCCTGTGCACATAGCCTTGATTTCCTAAATTAAAATAACTCCCCCACTGGTCGGTATAAAGAGTTGAGCCAGCGGCTACACATTTTGAAATAACATTCCAGTGTTGTGACCAAGCGGTCAGGGATTTGCTGTAAAAATCCTTTTTTTGAGGTTTGATCATAAAACCCAATGACCCATATTTGGCTGGTGACATAGTTTTCGTTTTGAAAAGAGGACTTTTGTCAATTTGCACTACATGTCCAGGGCCACTAATCAGTTTCCTATCATTCAGCATTTTACTGGCACATACATCTCTGCAATATTTGTACCACTGAATAGCAGATTTAAGTGCCATTGCCATTTGCCGTGTGACAGGAAGTTCTTAGATGAAGTTGAACATTATTTGCAAGACTGTTGAAATTGTCAGTTTAGCTTTTTCAAAAAAATGTATCATTACTTATAGATATGATACTCTTGCAATGGAAGCGTCTCTAGCAAAAGTTATCTAGTTTAGCTCTGGCATATGCTTGCATGGGCATGTCATGGTCACATGACTAAACCTTGGTTTGTAGTGTTAATTGTTTCTACTGGGCATATTGTATCGGTGATTCACTATGTTTCTTCATTAATTCCTATCTTGGGTTTCCAGAGATGGCCATACTATTTTTTAATTCTCACGTGTTGTCAATGAAAAAATAAAAAAATAAAAAACAAACGGCAATAATTAATTTCCATGATTACAAAATAAAAAAAATAAAAACAACAACAACAAAGGGCAATAATTCATTTGATAATAGTGCACAAAAGTAAACACTAACTTTTAAACACACTGGAAGTTAGCACCTGCGTCTCTCAATTTAGGTGTGAAAGCACAGAATCGACAGCAGTGTCAGAAATAGCCATTAAAAATGCGTGATAAAAACTTGAATAATTCAACTTCCTATCTTTCGAAGTTTATAACTAATTGAAAAATGTAATTCAAACCCTAATTTTTTTTCAATTAAAGGAGGAAAAACCAATACTAATGATTACTACGATACTATCTCATTGATTACTGTACACGCAATAACCCTTATCCCCAAGTGGTTTCCGGGCCTTGATAAGTGGTGACTTCCATGTAAAAAAAAAAAAAAAAAACTAAGAAAAAAATAACAGGTTTAATAGCAAATTATGTAATATTTGTTTTTTAAATTGGTTTTCTTTAAAAAAGATTTAAATAAAATCAACAAATTTTAACTTACTTCGATAATAATAATATATATATATATATATATATATATATATATATACACATTCCAAAATATCACTTACCTATAAAAATACTAATCAATGGGTACTTCCATTCTTCATTGTTAAGAATTTATCCATATTTATATTTTATATTCCACTTGCAAGGGGTACCCAGCATTGCCCGGGTGTTTGGAGGTGTGTGTGGTTTTGGGTAAATCAAAACTCCGGGGGAGGGGGGGGTTAAAATAAAAAAAAATGTTTTGGTAGGTAAGTATGAGGATCAAACCCGAACCCTTGAGACAAAGTTGGAAATTAAAGTCTGAAAAAAAAAAAAAAAAAAAAAAAGAGTGCAACGTTAACCATTGGGCCACTGCGAGATGCTAAAGGAAAAACGTTTGAATTTATTTAATTACTTAAATTAGCAGGTGCACGTTTTAACGACTTAATGAGGTCAACTTTTGAACGCTTTTTTTTTTCCCCAAGATGTTGGAGTAGGGGGAGCTCCACTTGTCCAAATTGAATAGCAATTGTCTTCTGATATAAGGAAATAATATTTCCACATTGAGTAAAGCTCATTGCTTTCGGACATTTCCGGCGATCGAGACCGGAAAAATACCTAGACAATTAAGTGTCGCTTTTATCATAGGAAAAGGCCTAACCTACATGCGGCGAGCGAAAACTGTTGAATATTTATCTTCCCGAAGTCGAGCAAATTAAATAGACAGGCGAGCTCCATTGTTAACTCTGAGATATTACGATTTACATGTGTTTTAAAAAGTTGTTAAGCGACCGACTGCTTCTCTGAAAAAAAGCCTTTCTTGGACATACACAAAAAGCGAACACACAAACACACACACACATTTTCGCTTTTATATATATAGATGTCCTTTTCAAATAAAATACTTTTTTAAGCAAGGATTAAAAAAAAAAACGCGACATCAGATGTTTTTCACAGTTGAAATAAAGGGAGACAAATGTCTGCTTTTCTTCGAGTTGATATCTTTGGTGGCTTTAAGCGCCAGAATTAATGTCTCTTTTTATTGCATGCTATAAACAAAAGTTAGTAAACATGCGTCACCATAGCTGAAAAATGATCCCATTTCACTTATCAGTTTTTGCCGTAAAAAAAAAAAAAAAAACACTCTACAGATTTTTTTTTTTTTTAATTCTCTTAAAGAAATACATGCGTTTTTGATTTAATATATTTTAAATTCTTAATGGAGTGAATTTTTTTTTTTAAATATCTAAAAAAAAAAAAAAAAAAAAAATTAAATGAAATAGAAAAAATTGTCGTAATTGTACGAAATTTTCTGAACAATATAACAAGATTATAAGGTTTCACTTAAGAAAAAAAAATTTCAACATGGTTTAAAAAAAAAAGGTTTTAAAATTTGGACTTTACAGGGAAATTTGCAAATAAGGTTTGTTTTTTTTAATTAGCTTGTTTTATTTATTGATCTTTTATCTTCAATTTGTGATATATAAATTTGAGGTGAGGAAATTAATTATTTTCATAGATCTTTCAAAATGGGGAGGGGTGATTTTTAAAAACGCTTGTCTAGAATAAAAAGAGCATAAAATTTCACATTGAATCTTAAAATATCTTAAAAATTGAACCAATAGAAAAATTTTGATAGATTTTTAAAGTTTAAAAAATTTAACTCATAATATTCAATGTATTTCATTATGTAAAAAAAAAAAAAAAAAAAAAAAAATGGCTGCATGAACGTGCGCAGGCACTTTGCAAACACTGTTTTTTTTTTTTAAATAAAAAATAATATTTCCTTTACTTTTAAACAACTTTAATAGTTTATTTTGGAAGTATATTCCATAAAAAAAAACACCCATTTTAAAAAGAGAAATTACGAGTTTTTTTTATATTTTATTCGCAGTTTTATGTTAGGGGTATCAAAAATTCCCAAAAAATTCTGATACACCTACAGAATCGATACAATTTTAAATTATATTTTATGTTTATAATTGATAAAAAATTTACGTATTTTTATATATTTTTATTATAAAGGGGTGCAAAAAAAATAAATAAATAAACAAAATATAATTGAAAATTGGGTACTCATGCAGAGAGTGATCCGTGCTGAAATAATAACGTTATTATTTAAAAAGCCATTCTTAACATGGGAGGGGAGAGTGTTTTGTACTTATTCTGTACTTTAACCATACAATTGAATAATAATAATAAAAAAAACGTATAAAACTTTAACTAAACGTGGAAATACGATTTAAAAAATAGCGCGGCGGATCACTCTCTGCATTAGCACAAAAAATTGTATCAATTCTGTGCTTCCATACCTAAACTAAGAGACGCGGGTGCCAACTTCCGGTGTGTTTAAAAGTTAGTGTCTCCTTTTATGCACGATTACCATTCATTTTCATGTTTACAAAATGGGGGATCGATTTACTTTAACATTGTAACTAAAAACTGAGCACCTCTTTCAAATGTCGAAATATTGACTTTTTTTTTTTTTTTTTTTAGATAATCTGGTATATTAGGGTTTAATCAATAATAATCCATTGAAAAAATTGAAAAGAAAAAAAAAAATTCTAACAGGGGAAATTCTCGTTCAGATCCGTCCATGACGTATTTTCTCATATATGCCCCATGCCCCACAAACTCTATTTCGCGACATTATCCATATTGTCTGTATCGCTGTTCAAAGGTTAATTTTCTGCCGCGACACTGTCGTCCGAGTACCACGTGACCTAACTTTTCCGAAACCAGGGCTCAAATTTCAGACTTCATTGCACAAGTACCAGTTTTGTTTAGTACGGATATCAGCAAACTCTCGTTGTTAAAGACCACCTTGAAATGTTACAATAAATTAAATCAATGTTGTTGTTTTGTTTTTCGTTTTCCGTTACGTGAGCCTTGTTTTCATATTTTTGTCGTTGCCATGCGACCGAATTTGTAAGTGTAAACGCACAGATTTTTTAACTACTAGTTTGAAAACAGTAGAAAAAAATACAACTAAATTTTAAAACTGTATAAAATATGCAAGCCTAAGCCGGGGATAAACTTTCTCATATAAATATTTTGTAAGTCTGAAATAACACAGAAATGTCACCACATACATCACCCACACCCATACATAAAAAAGCACGTGGTTTCGTCTATGATAACACAGTTTTCTCTCGCACAAATCTATTGTAAAAAAACAAACAAAAATATTTCGAAAACAATAAGCAAATACCATTCGACTCAGTTTCTTCGTATTCCGTGACAAGAGACTGTAAATAACTGAGTCGGCCAATTCCATATGGTCCGGTTTTCTTCTCAAGATATTCCTGCGAACTGAACATGTTTTATTGTTTTTTTGTTTTTTGTTTTTTTTTTTCAACTTCCGGAAACATTAAGATTGAGCATGCGCACTGATAATAAACAAATACGTAGTAAACTATGGAAGACGAAAAGTGACAATTCCCTAAAACTCCGAAAACAGAGTTTTTACATATTTTGTGTGTGTGTGTGTATATATATATGTGTGTGTCTGTCTGTCTGTCTGTCTGTCTGTCTGTGTGACTGACGACTGCAGTTAACTCATAAACTACTGATCTCATCACACTGAAATTGACAAAAAATAGTATTCATACACTAAAGATTGGTTAACAAGTAAAATCTTTCTTTGGATGGATGAATAACGCGTACAGACATTTACCAGCAAGTTAAAATGTAAAATGTTTATTTCAACTTGCGAACATATGTTACTTATTTCTGTGCATGCCCAAATTAAATTCATTTCTTCAAGTCGTTTAATATTAAATATTTCTTACTTATCGCTCGATAGTTATGTCGGTAGGAGATGCAGTTGGAACGCTAAATGTCTTAGTTTCGATCCAAGTCATTTTTTTAAAAACTTTTGAAATCACTACTATTAATCAAGTACAATACAGGGTGAAATGATAAAATTGTCAACCTAAAGAAAACAATAGTACAACTTTATTTTAAAACTTTTATTGAAAAACTCAATGCAGGTAACTTAATTATGTAGTAGAACTGACATCTATTCAATGTAGCCATCTTCAGCCTCAATCACCACCTCGATATGGGTCCAGAACTGGGAGCATGCCTTTTCCACAAGCACTGGCAGGAGCTTGGCGAATACACGGCGGATGGTGGCGATCAGGTTTGCTTTGGTGTTGTGGGAGGTCATGTTGGTGATGTTCTCAACATATGACCAGACGTAGTAGTCCAGCGGGTTCAGGTCGCGGAAGGAGGAGGAGCCAGTGAGAGAAAGGTACAAAGTCGTAGCACTCCTTCTAATGCGGACTTGTGGGGCAGCACCGAGTCCTGCTGCCACACCCAGGGTCTGTCAGTGGCCACTTGATTGCATCAGGGGATCGCAACACTCTTCAGCACATCCAGGTACACTTTGGTATTGACTTTCAAGCCGACTTCAAAGATGTGATGAGGCAAGATAGCCGAAACTTTGTTTGCATCACCCTGAACACGTCTCTGTTATTTGTGGCAATTCAGCAAAGCATTTTGAGGATGCTGACAATGGTCCTGTTGTCATAACAAAGTTTTGGTTTTGGTTTCGATTCAAGCTGATGCACTCAAGTCATATGGATATATTTGTTTTTATTTTTGAAATCACAACTTAATAATATGTAAAAATAGATAGAAAATTGACTCTATAATAATATATACGAAATCTGCATAAATTAAAATATCATATTTAAGTGTATTTTACAACCGTGCTATGCCAGGTGTCCCTGCTAGATAATATATATATATATACTTTTGCAGCTTTAACAAAAGATCGACCATAATATCATGGTGTCTCTATTTACGCTGAACATCCACAGAATGCCAACATCAATATATTACATATAAAAGAGTCTGCTGTGGAATTTCCACAGGTCCCGCTAGTTTATGTTTAATGTGGAAGGGTAAGTTCGCTGTTCTTGTTAATTTCTTAAGTTTCTTTCTTCCTTTAAATAGACCTTTTGCTGCTCTTATTTCAACCGGAATCATTATAATATATTACACCTATACCCCCCCCCCATATTTTTCACTGAAAAGTAAGAACATTTTGGATCAAGTAAAGAATAGATACCCTATAGCAGACGACGCCGCCTGGCGGTGACAAGCGCACATTTCAACTAACACCGGTGATTCGATCTTGACATTGGCACACGCACATAGCGTCGGTTGTTTGTAAACAAGTCAAATAGCAAACATGCTCGAATATTCGCCAGCAATTTTTTTTTTTTTTTTTAATATATATTTACAAAACTATTGAAGATTTAAAAGAAAAAGAATATATATTTACAAAACATTTTTTTTTTTAAGTAAGTAACAAAACGAACGTATTTAAATAAAAGATATTTAAATAAATAGGTGTCTTCTGTTTCGGATTTTTGCGACTAAATCTTTAAATCTCGATTGTTTATACTTGTGATTTTAGTATGCATAAAAATTGTCTCGGCCTAGAAGGATTTCTCCTTCACTGACCACCGACATACATCGCAGTTTAAACCAATTTTGAGTTGTATTATAAATAATAATGAACCTTTTTTTTTTTTTAATAAGTTTTATTCAAACAGTTTTTATTTGAACTTAATGGACTGTTTTTTTTTTTTTAATTTTTATTAATTGTTTTATTCTTTTTTATCAAACAAAAATAGAACTTTTATAATGAAATCTATATTATGGACTGTTTTTCAAACATCGAAATTTTAAAATTAAAGTTTTATTCAAAAAAAAAAAGAAAAAAGACGAGGTGTTTTTTCTTTTCGAGATATTTTTTTCACCATTTATCATTTTGAAATTTAATTCAACAATGAAATAATAAAAAAACACTTTTCGATAAATATATTTTAAAAAAATTATCATAAAATATCTATAAAGTCTATTTTTTTATGCCTGTAAAAGTTTGTTGAAAGTTCAAATAAAGTTTATAATAATTTAATTGAAAAAAAAAACACCTCGTCTTTTTTTTTTTTTTTTTTTTTTTTTTTAAATAAAACTAACTTTAATTTGAAAATTTCGATGTTTGAAAAACAGTCCATAATATATATGTCATTATAAAAGTTCTATTTTTGCTTGATAAAAAGAATAAAATAGTTATTAAAAAGTCCTGTAAATATATTAAAAACGCACTCAGAAAGACGCCCATTTATTTAAATATCTTTTATTTTAAAAAAAATATTGCTCGCGAATATTCGTCAAAATTTAATATTTAAAAATATTATTTTAAAAATATATTAATTGTCGCTGAAGTTAATGTTTTAAAGAATAATTAAATAAATATTGAATTGTCTTAAAAACGCACACAGACCCCCCCCCACCAAAAAAAAAAAAAAAAACCATGGTACATTAAAATCAATCTTGGTCGAAATAATCCGAAACAGAAGACACCCAATTTATTTAAATATCTTTTATTTAAATACGTTCATTTTATTACTTACTTAAAAAAAATGTTTTGTAAATATATATATATATTGTTTTTAAATCTTCAAAAGTTTTGTAAGTATATTAAAAAAAAAAAATTGCTGGTGAATATTCGAGCATGTTTGCTATTTGACGTGTTTACAAACAACCGACGCTATGTGCGTGTGCCAATGTCAAGGTCGAATCACCGGTGTTAGTTGAAATGTGCGCTTGTCACCGCCAGGCGGCGTCGTCTGCTACAGGGTATCTATTCTTTACTTGATCCCATTTTTTTTACATAAAATAACAGAAAAATTCTGTAAACTTAATTGACATATTTTTTATTTGGTATTTTTTGTTTTTTAAAATATACTGAACGACTACCTTTTCCTCTGTCAGCTTTCTACTTAAGCAAGGGATAATGAATAAAATAAAGATTTATTTTTCCTTGCGAATCAATGTCTCTTCCAAGCAATTATGCCACACACTGACCAATCAGCTTGCAGGATGCATTGATTCCATCTATCCCCTGAGGGACTTTTTTAACCCTGTTTTATCCTTCTGTATAACATTTTTTGTTTACTATTAATATATAGAGAGGTGCATCTCACAATAGCCACCAACAGTGACCAGCAAACCTAGTTCTCTCTCTCTCTGATCAAGACTGAAATCTAAGGAAGGTGTCTGTTGAGTTACTATCTGATGGGGTGCCCTTTTCTGGGAGATGTAAGCAGCAGCTTTAGCATTCTGGTGTGCATACCATCAAATGTTTTTCCAAGTTTTGGTGAAAGTCCAGATTTTACTTCCATATGCAAGAACTGATGTAAGAGTGACTCCCAATGAATCATACTTCATCTTAGTCTTCTTCATTCTACTTCCTTTTACTCACAAAAAGAGTCGTAATGAGTCTATCTCTGCTCTATCATTATTTTCATGGCAGGTGCTCAATTGAGTTTCTATCTATGGTATCCCCCCCCCCCCCATAGAACATTTGCAGCAGACACTCGTCTAGCTACAACAGCTGCTAACAATTTCTCTTATAATCTATCTATGCTTAAACTAAACGTAAATTCCATGATCAAAGTTTCTTTCCTGGAACTGTTCATCTGTGGAACAAAATATCGCAGGGCTGCTTCCCAGCTGACTATAACATGACCGTTTTCAAGTCTAACGCAAACAAATTCCTGTTGAGCCATCCTCTTAAATAAATAAACACTGCCCAGTTTCACAATTACTGATGATCATGGTGTTGTTTCACTGGCCAACTGACACTCAATATCCTTGAATGGCCCTCGGGCCTTGATAAATGGTGACCATCACACCCCATCCTAGTAAAAAAAAAGATTTGACTTCTATATTGCTTTCATCGTGTCCAGTTCATCCCAAGTTTTGCTTTAGTAGATTCTCTATGGAATTTTGCTTTGCAACTTTAATACCAAGATAGGTAAACTCGTCATTTTTTAGACAACTTAGGAACGAGATATCTCCATGTTGGTTCAGGAGAATGTGCTTAGTTTTGTTCATGATAATAAAAAACAATTTGCCATTTCTATGATACAGTGTAGTATGCCTTCTGTGTCAGTAATTTTCTCTGCAGGATGCCTTCTGCTTCTTGCAGGTACCAATGCCAAACTATTTGCTTTCATCTTGTTGATTGATATATGGAGACTGTAGTCAAAACAGATTATAAACAGATAGGGAGATGCAGTATCAACTGTGCGATCATGAGATGGGGGGGGTGTAATGAAAAATCCTTGCTCTTAGCCAGTTCAAAGCGTCTGGAGTAAAAAAAAAAACAAAAAAAAAGAAAACTGAAAAGTCAAATTGAAGATAATGAAGAATCCAGAAAATAGAGAAACATTTTTTTTTACATGATTGCCACCACTTATTAAGGCCACTTCAGGATAAGGGTTAATGAATTTAAGGTTGTTGGTGAAGCAACAGCATAATGATTGGTAGTGGTAGAAATTGGGCAGAATTTGATTATTTAATTGGGACAGCTCAACAGGAACTTGTTTACATTGAACATGAAGATGACCATGTTGTAGTCAGCTGGAAAGCAGCCTCGCAGTATAGAGTTCCATAGGCAAGAAGTTCTAGGAAAGAAAATTTGTCCATGGAATTTGCACTTAGTTTTAGGCACAGATAGAGAGTAAGGAAAATTGTTGATAGTTGTTGTAGCTAGACAAGTGTTTGTTGTGAATATTTTGCAGGGAGGACAAGGATCGAAGGTCAACTGAGCACCTGCCATGAAAATAGTGATAGAGCATAGACAGGATTGCTACCTCTCTTCTGTGAAAAAAAGTTTACAAGGAAGAGAAATGGACATCACCTATTCGGTATCAAAGCTGGTTTTGAACTCTGTTAAGAGAAGAAGGCATGCCTGGTGATTACGAAGGTGATTGTTTTACTCTAGCGTGGATTGAAACCACACACCTATCTCTTTGTCTTTGTTTTTTTTTTCTTTTTTTTTTCGGTCTCATGAACCAAGCCTAAGACATTACAATACCTTACATTTAATTCTCCTCTAGGGAGATACAAATACGTTCAGTTTTCATTTGGTTTGAAGTCATCACATGATGAATTCCAGACAAAAATAGAAACATTCCAGGCATCATTGTTTTTATAGATGATGTATTAATACACGGTAAAATCCCCTCTGAAAATGAACAAACAAGCAAGAAAAGTAGGAATTGAATTCCACAGAAAAAAAAAATTGTAATAAAAAAATAAATAAAAATAGTCGCAGTCACCAGAGTTAAATATTTCGGACATGTACGAAAGCATATGCACACAAACGTTATTCAAAATTCTTTAAGTTTTATTGAAGATTTTCAAAATTTCTCGTCTTTCAGAAATGATTTGTAAATGCCTATTATTTTGATTGCCTGACAAAATGCAATAAAGGCAAATTTAGGGTTTTGCCTCAAATCGGGATCTTTTTTAAATTTTTATTTTATTTCTTTTTACAAAGGAGTCACCACTTATCAAAGCCTAAAGGCTACTCGAGGACAAGGGTTAATGAGTGTACGATAGTCACAGGGACAATATCGTAGTAATCGTTAGTAGTGGAAATTTGGTAAATTGGATTACTTTATCTCAAACATCATTCTAGTCTTAATATTAGTGACTGAGTTAATGAAGAGTATATTATTTTTTTTTTGCTCTTGTTTGGCCCAAAATAGACGTATTGCTACTTGAAACATAAAGGGTTACTATTTGGGATTGTGTCTAACAGAGGATTGTAGGGAGTTGAGCAGCAAAACGTCTGTTCACATTACATTCAAACTTCAGCAAATTAGTACAGTTAGGAAAGCAGGAAACAAGGAGTGAATTCCAAAGTCTAGATCCTGAGGGAAGAAATTATTAGAGTAGAAGGCTTTCTGGCATCTAGAGACCTCAACAATGAAGAAGTGGGATTTCGTCCTTCTCATCATCAATTCAAGAAACAAGGAGTGAAATAGCAATTGGCAAGAGATGTGATTAAATCACAATTTGTTGTACCACTAGTTATCTTCACTTAGAGTATTAAAAAAGATTATGGCTTCAAAAGTTTTTAAAAAATGTTTAAAGCTTTGTTTTCATTAAAAAATACTTGTCTGCTGTTGGGAATAACTGGTGCAGGTTCTATCTGATGAAAAAGAGATGACAAAGTCCAGCAACGAGTGAAACAGTAAAAGTTGAGCTGCCCCCACCCCGCTCCCTGTGCATTGGCAGGGACAGGGAATTAAGTTGGCTTTGAATATTTCATTTCTACAAACCATTCTCATGCTGGGTCTGGCTCAAAACTGCTAATTCTTTAGGAGTTTGGGAGTAAAGGAGAAGACAGTTGCAGTCCGGGTGTTAGACTCCAAATGAAACTAAGATTAAAAAAAAAAATATTTATGCAAACTGCTTCTTGCCAACTCCCAACTTCAACTGTAATCTTCAGCGACCGTTGCCTCTCTCTCTCAGTGCTTTCTCATTCATCCTTTTCACAGCCATCTCTGTCCTCATATGCAAATTAATGTCATATGTATATTAATAAGCTGTCTATAGATAAAAGTTTTTCCTTTTTCTTTCCTTCCTTGATTCTGTCACCTGACAGGATAGACAGAGGCGCCATCACTTGTGTAAGTCACGTTTTGCATTACTTTTGCTACATCCCCCCCCCCCCGATGTCATCATCACAAATAGTGCAGCTGGGTGCGGGCTTATTTATTTGAGTACTCCTGTGGAGTGGAGCAGCAGCAATTTCTTCCATGGGAGAATTACACCCAAGACTATTTTTTGGTGGCCTATCATCATTGTCATCATTGTAAGGAAGTGTATCAGTGTCGTCATTATCAGGAGGTTCCAGGCTATTATGGTTGGAACTATCATCTATCAATACCGATCTTGGCCTCTTCAGGTGTTTGTTTTTTTCTGATGAGCTACTAGTGGTATCCAGTGGTATGCAAGCTCCTTGACAAGGGCACAAATTCTTTATATGATAAGGGATTCAATCAACCATGACTGCGTGTGAACTATTGATTCCAGTCATACAGCCTATTTTGAACTTGCTTGTACACTTGCTGTGAAGGGTTCTAAACCAAACAACCTCTTCTACTTGATACTACTCCTGGGTATCTAGCAGGTCAGGGCTGGTCATGGAGTCAACTCCTTGTATGCAAACGGTGCTGTAGATGATGAAACATTGTCTCTTGGTGTGACATAATACCAGTAAACCACTTCTGGTATGGAGCATTGTTTCTTAGCTGCAATAGTTTTTACATTTCTGTGACTTCTCTCAACCACATCATTTCCTCCTGGTTCGTAGGCACACCGTAATTGGAGACACACACCCCAGTCTTGCAGGAACTGCTGAAAGTACTGGCTGGTAAATGTAGTGCCATTGTGGCCTATCATCATTGTCATCATTGTAAGGCAATGTATCATCAGTTAATATTTCGATTGGTGGGCTCTGCTCATAAAATATGGTCTCCAACTTGCATATAATGCTTTGTGAATCTTGTCGATGTAAAGACCTCCATATTGCAAATCGCAAAAGATCACAAACAATGAGTGTAAGATAGTGATCACTGCCATAGTAAGTAATATCCACACCCAGCCTGTCCAATTGTCCCCCACATCAAGCCTCCCTTTTCACCAGTGTACAGGTGCAGGAGCGATAGACTGACACGCCTCACATATTTTAGCCATCATTTGCACATCATCTTTCGACACAGTTGGGTTCTTTCATTTGGCAAAGTATAGTGTGTGTTTTATGCTGGAGTGTCCACTCTGATGATAGATGTGTGCGATTTTCTTAATGTTCAACTGATGTGCGGTGGCAGCACAGGTATGTTGAATGGGCTCAACTTCAGTTTGTACTTTACTAAGCCATTTCTATGGTACTCTCGTCAGTTGATCAGCTTTATTGTCACCTGATTTTACTAGTGCTACATCTACTGTTAGCACACACTCTTTAACCAAGTCCACAAGTGTATCAAGCCATCTTCATAGCAACATTTTGCTGACTACCTTGGTGGTGAATTGTGACTTCCCTGTCAGAGCATCTGTTGTCCATCGGTAGACATAGGCTGAATCTGTCTCGATATGTAGAATCTTTGCCTGCCACTAGAGTGCCAGATTAACTCCTTTTAACATTGCATTCAGTTCTGCAAAATTAATGTATTGCACATTATTCGCTGGGTGCAACCAGCTTGCAGTCTTGATGACTGATCTGTTGAACGCTAGCATGACCCTAGCAGCAAGTGAGCTTCAATCTACCCAAACCATAAACTCACTTCCATTCACACACCAATCACCTTGTACAGGATCATCCTGATATATTCTGCTCAGCATTTCCATCAATATACTCCTGAGAGAGGGGTCAAGCATTTTGTCATCCCAGCCAGTGGTAACTGTTGGTATGATGTTTTATGTATGCTGTAGCTATGGGAGTCATCCACAAACAGGAAAATGACCAATCAGTTTTCCGTATACTGAAAAAATTGTTTGCCTCGTCATGACTGGTGGAGATTCTGGAGTATCTTCTCCTTGTATCCATCATAGTCTACCAACATTGCTGTGAATGCACAATCCAAGCACTTGTGCTCCTTCTCAAAGTTGTTCAGGAGACTTATAGGCCAGTTTGAATTTTGCCAAATGTTTCTTGACTCGATCCGCGGATGTGAGATGTAAATCGACGGAAATGTTTCAATGTACGATGATGTGGTTCGTTATATTGATGTATCCTGGGAAATTACTGTGTTCATAATTGATCATTATTATTGGTGCAACATTCAGGCCAAACCCAAGTTGTATGGGGCAATACCTTTGCCCTTTCAACATCGTAAGAAATTGAACGCCCTGTAGTCTATCACAGGTCTCACCAGATTCAGTGAACTTGGCTGGTCACACAGCATCTCATAAACTTTCCATCTGTGGTCATCACCTTAACAGCTTGATGTCTCCACTGATGACATACTGCCTTGTTCATCATTGTTTTGGAACAGCCAGTGTCAACTAGAGCCATGCATTGTTGTCCGTCAACAAGATGTGGTGTCTGGATGCACCTCATTTTTCACTTGCATGGGGAGTAGACAGGCGCTAACGCCCCCCCCCCCCCGAGTTGTTTCCCTGGCATTCTGCAGCAAAGTAGCCGATCTTGTTGCACTAAAAAAATATCAATTTATGTTGTAACCTTTAGACTTTGTGCTATCGGACTGTCCTGTTCCACAGTTTTTGGCTATATGATCCTGGCCACTACATCTATAACAGATGATCCTTGTTTGAGGATTCATTGTGTGTGGAACTCTGACCTCACTTCGAAGTGGCTGCGTGGCTGCAACAGTATCCTCAACCACATCTTGTGTTAGTACCCTTGCTTGTGCCATCAAATCATCCATAACCAAAGCATCAATGTCCAGTGCCTGTTGCAATTCTATTGAAATGTCATTGGAGAACCCCATCATAAATGCTACCTTCATTGCAATCTCGAGCCCTTTCCCTGTGAATCCAGCTATTCCTGCAAGTTGGCATATTTTGTTGGCATATACGTCCACACATTTTGCCCACTTGACTTGTTTAAGCTTTGAATACGCAGTGAATGCCCCGTCTGTGAAAGCCTCCTTTAACTGAACTTCAATCAATATTCATTAGATGACCTTCATCCACCTCCAGATAGAGTGCCTCTCCCTCTAAATATAAGTGTAGAAGGCTTTCCACATTATCTATTTGCTGTAGTTTTGCAATAGGTTGCACCTTTTTGAGCCAGGCTACCGTGTCTCCATCATTGTAGAAGGACTTCATTATATCACAGCTGAGCTTTACTTTTGCCATGTCCAGCAACTCAAAAAACAAAGTGAAAGAATCAATAAATAAATAAAAAATAAGAGGCCGAAATAGCTTAAATGAAACTAAGATTTAAAAAAAATAATAAATATTCGTCCAAAGTCCTTCCTGCCAAATCCTGACTTCAACTGTATGATCTTAAAACTCAGACTTACGATAGTAGCCCCCTACATCAAAGTGGCACTGTGCCCTGTTTGGAGTGAAAATGCAATTAAAAAAAAGTATTATTTGCTGTGTTAATGAAGTTTTTTCTAAACTTAAGATTAGTTGTAGGCTAAAGTGAAGTTATTTTTAGGTTACAACATTGCCACTCGGACCTAGGGTTAGTGGTAGAAATAAAGTGGGAGCTTGCCTCTTAAACTTAGGGTTAATGATAGGATTAAGGCATAGTTTTTGTTATTTTTTTATGACCTAACCCAGCGTAGTTTTTCCTCCTAAAAAGAAATCAAAATCTACTATTTTTTTTTGCTAATACGTTTCAACGGCCTTTAAAGATAATATAAAAGAAGGAATTAAAAATAACAATTTAACATTTTAGAGTGAGGGATCACTTTCCTATATAAATTTAACGTAAAAGTAGCACCTACTTCTTGGCCATGTAGCGGTAAACGAGACGTAATCGTTAGCATTTTTTAAAGCTTGGTGGCGGGGGCGAGGTCATGTTCCAAACATTTTAAAAACACGTAGGAACATCTCAAAACTTTTCATATTTTTTAAAGATTTGCTTTGAAAAGATATCATCGTTAAATATTACTTAATTATTATTTCCCAATATTTTTAAGGCTGTTAACACACAGACACACAAACGAAGGTGGGCTTGTGTAATGAACATTCCCTCCTTGTGTTTTTTTTCTTTTTGTCTTTTTTCAATTTTTTTCAATGGATTACACCCTGTTGAAATTTTTAATAAAGAAATAATTTTTATTTATTTTTTCATTTACACACATTCAACATCTCGGCATTTGGGGAAAGGAAGCATTCCTTGACCGGCCTTTGCAGGTCACCATCACCACCACCACCACCGTTATAGCTCCCTTTCTAGCAGTCAGCTACACTTCTACCCTCTGGAGGGGGGGGGAGGAGGAGGAGGAGGAAAGGGCTTTTGCCCGTTTTCATCAGTTCGAACCTAGCCGGCCAAGAAGAAGGACGCTAAATTTGGCTCCGTCAAAAAAGGATTTTTGACGTTAAATTCTTACGTTTTTTTCTCTCCTCCTTTGGAGAAAGACGTTTGTTTAGAACTCCATTGGGTGGTACTAAACTGTTAACGTTATTTTATTCACAGTCATTAAAAGACAACAAGGTCTTATGACTGGAAAATTAATACCAGTTATTAAAAGGCAAACAAGAGTCTTACAACTGGTAAATTATTATTCTCAAAGGATTAACGAAGGAAAGGATTAAAGAACAAAAATTAATTTCGCCGACAAGACGAGCAGAATATCGCCCCTAGAAAGAAAATCTCCTCTTTGTTCTCGGAACTTGAAAGATTATTCAACCGAAGTTTCCTTCAGAAAGGAAATCTTCCATAATACAAGAATTTACCCCGTATTTGTACACATAAAGCCTATCAAAGCAGCTTTATGGTCTTCTGTTTCTCCCCTTTGAATTAAAAGGTACCTGAGCCTTCATAAAGGGAAAATATTTTACTTCTTTCTCCCATTTTAGGTCAAAGAAACTTTTTGTTTGTGATTTCTTTTGGAAAAGAAAAAAAAAAAACATTTTATGGAAAGACTGAACATTTCGTTAAAAGAAAGACTGAATTTAAAAGAAGGACTTTTTTCCCCCGTTTTTTATGTTTTCTTTCAGCCTTTCTTACAAGTAAGGATTGTCGTCTTTTTTGTTTTATTTTTGTTTTTTTACGTATTCTTAAGGGTTTTTTTTTAAAACCCTAGCTTTGGGAAATAAAGGCAATTGATAACTTTTTGTTTTAATAAACTTGGATCATTTTAAACACATTCGGGTCTGTATTTCTTTTGCTCATTTCCATTAGTTCCCCATTTCCGAGAAATTTGCTTTAAAAATGCTTTTTTTTCCTTTATTTTTCTTTCATTTTTGTTATCATGAAAAACGGATTTTGGTGACGAATCTAAAATTCCGTCACCCCTCTTATATGAAGGATGTTTCATTTATTAATCTAAGAGCAATGATATTAAGACCTTTATTATCCAATGTATTGTTTTCACTAGTCACGGTGACTAGTCACCGTGTTGGTTTTCACGTGTGCAAAAATTGAATGCACTCGTGCGCAGAAACAAACATGGTGACCAGTGAAAACAATACACATTGGGCAATATAATTGCCTTTATATTAATAAATGAAAAAGTCTTTATATAAGAGGGACGCAGGTTCGGACGTGCATGTTCGCATCCAGTGATCCGCAAATGAGAGGAAACTGAGTACCCCTTACAAATATTGAAATTTTCTGTTTTGATAATATGGTAGATTAATCTGTTGAAAAAAAGACGAAAAGATAAAAATACATCGGGGGGGGGGGCTGCATTGTATAGGTCCATCCTTTTTTTTTTTTTTAGTTAGCAGCCTTAAAAATATCAGGAAATAATAATATTTAACGGTGAGACCTTTTGCCAAGGCAAATCTTATTTAAAAAAAGTGGAAATTGTGGAGTTATAAATTTTAAGCCCCCCTCCCATGTCTGAAGTGTTTCTACGTGTTTTTAAAATGTTTGGAACCCCCACCTCGTTCCCCCTTCCCTGCCACTAAACTTGATAAAATGCTTACGATTACGTCTCGTTGACCATTACGTGGCCAAGAAGTGGTTGCTCATTTTACATTAAATTTATATAGGAAAGTGATCCCCGACTGTAAAATATAATTTTTTTAAAAATTATTTTTAAAAAAAATCCCTTCTTTCATATTATATTTAAAGGCTGCTGAAACATATAAATGGAGGTTAAATTTATATGTAAAAAAATAAAAATAATAATGATCCTCCATCGGAATTATAAATTAATGTTTTTTTTTCTTGTTTGTTTTTTTTCTCTTTTCACCAAGTTTTTCAGGATGTTCACATGTAATCGTCTAAAAATGGCAAAATCTTATGGGAGGGGGGCAGAGGGTGGTTATATACAAATTTATCAAAATAGCAGCCAGCATTGTTCATTTATTATTTTGATAAATTACCTGAAATAAAATTGGAAGGAAATAAAATAAATAATTCTCAAACTGTACGATGTCACAAGTGGACATACATCACATAAATTTCAATATTAAACGAAAACTGGCGATTAATCAACATTTGATAAGTTTCTTTTTCATTTGACTTTATTTTTATAACAATCTATCAAGAAACAAGACTTCAGATTAAATTAATCTTATTAACCACTGGGCAAATTTGAAAATTCCAATAAAAGTAATAGAGTTAAAAAAAAGTTTTTTTTTCTAAAAATAAACAATACCATATGTCAAGGGAGACGAGAGCGCTAGTGCTAACAAGTACGCGCCTTCGAATTTTCTCCCTCATCTAAGAAGGAAAAAGTAAGAAAAAGAAGGGGAAAACAAATAAAATGGTGTATTGAACGTAATGAAGATGAGGGGGAGGAAGAAAGTGAAAGAAAGAGAGAGATACACACACACACATGCACACGCACACACACGCGCGAGCGCGCGCGCACAGACGAGATATAGAGAGATAGCGATAGAGATAAATAGATAGACAAATAGAGATAGAGAGAGAAAGATAAATAGATAGAGAGAGAGAGAGAGAGAGAGAGAGAGAGAGAGAGAGAGAGAGAGATTCTAATGACGTCACAACGCTTCCGTCGGAAGAGACGAGAGAATTTCGACATGGCGGACAAGAACGCACCAACTCAAGTTCCACCGCAAGTAAAAATCGGATGTTACGAGTTGGGTGACACGTTAGGAGTAGGTTCTTTTGGAAAAGTGAAAAGTGAGTAAAGAAACAATTGTTCCCAGTTGCCATGTATCCGATGTTCTTTCTTGCTTTGTATGCATTTTTCTGCATTTTGTTATGACGTGCTCTGAGCGTACCTTAGCTTCTTAGTGATAATTCAAGTGTTACTGTCTGCCAAGCAGAGTCAAGGTCATCACTGTTTACATTTTTGTGTGCGAAACTTTATCTAACATCCCTTAATTTCGATTACCGCAGCTGCTATGATTCTAACTCTGCGAACCTCGGAGAACTTTAAAGCTTCTGTTTTAATATTAATTTATTTATTTATTTTGTATGTCTGTATGTATTTTAGGACATTGATTCTCAGCTCCCTTTTTTTGTTTATTGCCTCATTGCAAGCAAAAGAGCGCCCCCCCTCCAAATTAAAAATTGAGAGACAACATTATCAATAATTTGTCCTTTCGATTAGACTAGCATCTCTTAAGTCGGAAGAGGCCGCGCTTTCAGGCATTACCTCCGCCTTGGACTGAGGCGCCTTGATCTTCGAAGGGTGCCGACTATTTTTCAACTGTGTCGTGGGGAATATACTTTTAGTTTGAAAATGTATTTTTTATTCTATATATAAAAAACAACAACAAAAGCAACCTTTATGCATGAAGAACATAAAATAATTTGGTATTGGGAGGCTCTTCTGCAGTCTACACCCGCCACCCCGTACCTATTCACCTCAAAATAAAAACGAGATTTTACTTTTTAGGCGATTACATGAAAACTTGGCCATAAAAATAAAACGACAATAAAGCTATTTCAGTCACGCATACAAATTTAACGTAAAATGATCACCCAGATCAGGTAACATTTTTTAGAACATGCAACCATTAAAAAAAGGGGCAATACTGCAATACTGCATGCATTGCATGACAGTGCATCAAAATCAATTTTGTATGTACGACGATTTATAATCAAGATTGCCTGCTTTTGACTTTTGGTTTCTCCTCCGCAGACGGGACTACGGTGACAAGCAAGATATGATCTCTTCTTTATTCTCTTCCCAGATAACAAGAAAGCCCCTTTCTATTACCTCATATTAAGAATGGCTTTCTTATCCGCTTGATCATGCCTAATTGCTCAACCAAAAAGAGCAGTAGAAACCGGAAGTCAAAAAAAGCAGACAATCTTGATCATAGCTGTATGGGGGGGGGGGGATGTGTGAAAAGATATATTAAAGACATAACTATTAATTATTTGTAATTACTTTTGGAGATTAAAATAATTTTTAATAGTCTCGCAGATTATAAATTGACTTTTAACGGTCTCGTTGTCTACACCACCATTCGCATAATTTCCATTGTTAAAAAAATATTATTTTTCGTATTTCTACTCGGACTTAGAGCTTAATAGTAGCAGTAAAGATAAATGTTGTTTTTTTATGACTTAACATTGACATTTTTTATGCTAAAGTTTGATTAGGAACGATAGCTATATACTAAATCGTTCGGGGCCGTTAAAAGTCAATTTAGTCCTTGTTAAATGTGAATGAATGTTGACAATTCTCTATCCACCCCGTCGCCCCGCCAGAATTACTGGACATCCAGCCCCAAATCGCATACGTTTGCACGTTTATTGTTAAATGGAATTTCGTCGTGTAGCAGGATCGCCCGACGCCCCTCAACCTTCGGGACATGCGTTTTTTGGTATTATTATACAAACACCGTGACAGCGTTAGGGTTAGGGTTAGGATTAGGGTTAGGGTTTAGGGTTAGGTTTAGGGTTAGGTTTAGGGTTAGGGTTAGGGTTAGGTTTAGGGTTAGGGTTAGGGTTAGGTTTAGGGTTAGGGTTAATTCGCTGTCACGGTGTTTGTATAGTTTTACCCTTGCATATCCTTACAGTGAATAAATAAAGTTTTTCCTTTTTATTTATTTGTTTCGTTTTTTGTAAAGTAATCGGCGCTTCTTCGGAATAAAAACGAAAATCGAAATATTGAATTTCAATTAAAACTAATTATACCATGTCGAAATTGTCCAAAAAATCACGAAAAACGATGGTGCTAGTGCAGAGAGTGCCGCGCCGCGCTATTTGTTAAATCGTATTTCCAAGTTTAATTAAAGTTTTATGTTTTTTTTATTCAATTGTAAGGTTGAAGTGTAGAATAGGTACAGAACACTCTCCCCTCCCCATGTTAAGAATTGCTTTTTAAATAATAACGTTATTATTTACGCCCGGATCACTCTCTGCAGTCTGCACTAGTACCAAAACGATAAAAAAAATTATTAATGAAAATAGTTTTCGAAAAAAAAAAGAAAAGTGCAAGTTATACTTAAATAATAAACAGAATTCCAAACTATGTGTTACCCCCCTTGTTTATTGCTAGTAACCACCAGCACCAACAATGATAATACACCGTACTTGGCCTTCGGGACAAAATCACAGTGTAGTATCTGTTCTTCAGATGCTGCACTTCAATTTCTTGTTCTCTGTCAATGGAGGAGAAATCCTTCACGACTGAGACAATTTTTATTTTTGTTCCTTTTCTCCACGTTAAAAAACGACCCTGGTGCCTAACTCTGTCCCGTGGGGAGGCATTGTAAATAGGAACAATGATAGCCAGTGGATTCCGTTAGTTGCCACTGCCAGACAATGCACGACAGTAGAAGCCAGATGCTTCATTTTGGCCACAACCGACAGTGCCTGAAATATCCTTGAGCTAACAGTAACACTAGCGACCGCTGCCAACTGTTTATCCATAGTCACTAATTTAGGTGACTCGCATATGATAATGCACTAGATGATCATAGGTGTTTTATGTTTTAGAGGAAGAGGCTTTCTTTACCATAGCTGTTGCTGGCTTTGAGGCATATTTCCACCAAGCAACGCCTGTACATGGACCCTGCTAGTTAATAATATCGTCTTGTTCATATTGTGTCTCTAAGCAAAAGTTCGGATTCCGAACACATACGTCTCATTTACCAAAAGAACCGTAGTAATAAAAACAATATATGACATTTTTTTACTAGAAAGAAAAAAGGCGGTTGGCACAATTTTAACAGCTGTTTCAAAAATTATCAAAAAAGAAATATAATTTTGACAGCTTTCTCATTTGATTCCTTTTTATTCATTTATTTCCACTATTATTAAATACTAGCATGGGTTCCCGGCGTTGCCCGGGTGTTTGGAGGTGTATGTTGAGCAAAAAAAAAAAAAAAAGTGGTAGTAGGAGGCAGGCTCGAACCCGTACCGCAAAGGAGGAAAAGAACAGGGAAAAAACCTGACATCTTTGCTGTTACGACCACCGCCAAACTGGAAGTGACGTGGGTTTTAATTAAGGCTAGACAATCGAAAGGAGAGGATGACTTTCGAAAATATCGGCGAAAAAAGCGACCCCCCCCCCAGTGTCCAGTTGAAGGTGAAGATATTAATGTTAAAAACCAGTTTTTCGATATTTGTCGTCTGAAAGGTTGAACTTCAAAACGATACTGATCTTGTAAAAATCCGTCACCTTTGTCGAAAGTTTTAGGCAGACATGCAAATGAGTTTGGTAGAGTTCTCAAAGGTCAAATCGTTGAACTTTGACCCCTTAATCGCCAAATTTCTGGCCGAAAACCGATCACATCGATTTTCACAAATCTCAGTACCCTGTATATCAAATTTCGAGTCTGTAGACTTAAAATTAAGAGAGTTGTTGCGTAGGGAAATGTACACACACAGACAGACAGATACACAGACACGTTCACTTTTATAGATATATAGATAGAGAGATTATATACTCACTATGGATTTCTACACGAAATTATTATTAGTGATTGTTCACTGGTAGGAACAGGTGGTGTTCTCCGGAGTCTGAGTGACAGGTCTCCTCAGATTTCCAACAAAACGCTTAAAATTTTATTATTTTTTTTATCACCGTTGCAAATCGCTTTGTGTTATTGCAACCGCCGTGGGGAGTTGATTTCTAGATTTTGAATGACAATAAGTCTATTCTCGATTATAGTATTCCCCGTTTCCAATGTGGGTTTGGGTGGTGCTTTTCCTCATCGATCTTTTCATCCTTCTAAACCCATCATGACCATTTTCTGTGGTACCAACTGATTTTGGGGCCACTAACGTTTGTGCGCGGTCATATTATGTGATTTTTCTTGTATATCTACCATGACAGTTTCGGTTCCCTTGGCCATGTTATTTTTGTTAACAACAACAATAACAAAATGGTAAACGTTACTATGGGCGACATAAATTATTTTAGAGAAATGAAATTAGTTAAAAAAAAAATCAACAAAACAATTTATTTACATTTGCGTATTCATTTGTGACGTGTTAGCGTAAAAAAAAAAAAAAATTTTAATAGAAGTTAGACGCACTTTAAGTTCTGTAATTATTAGTTGGGATTAAAGTAATAAGACACCAAATATGTTTTAGACAGGAAGGAAAGTAGATATCGGTCCACTTATTACTTTATTCATATCCAATAATTACGAAGCTTTAAATTGTTATAACTTCTATTAAATGTTTGTCGCTTGTTTGCATTGGTGATCTTTTAAGCCAGCGCAGCCGCATTTCAGGTGAAAACATTATTACGTACTTAATCTCATGGCGAAATTAGTATAAATTCCAAAAATTATGAAAAATGATCCAGTAGAAAAATAACAAGTAAAAATATAACTTATCGCATTATTGAGTTTTAATGTAGTGCGACCAATTCACTATGACAAACAAAAGAGATAACCCTTGACTTATATTGACTTAAATTAAGGGTCCGCAATCTTTAAACACGATATCTGGAACACAATCATGGCTGGTATTTTTTAAATACTCCTACCACATCATCTATTGGATCATTTTTCATAATTAAAAAAAAAAAAAAAATTTCGCCATAAGTAATTAATGTTATGAAATACGTTAGTTTAAATGATCACCAAAAAGCCCCAATTCGTTTTTACGCAAATATGTTACAAAGAGTAAGTAACCCAAAATAAATTGTTTTTAACTAATTTCCTAACTGTATTTCAGAAATATTATTTCCTTTTAAATAATTTATGTCGCCAATTTGGTGGCATAAATTATTTTTAAGGAAAATTTAAAGTTAATAATAATACTGGACCCCTTTATTACTCTCTATTCACAACCAAAAATCCTTATTTCTGTTAAATATTTTGACGCTTCTACACTATCAGAACGAAATTTCAGAAATCGTAAGACTGAATTTCACATGAAAACAATGGTATCTACGTATTCTCGTAATTTTATATCAAACAATTACGAAAATCGGTAAGATAGAAAATTATTTATTAAAGAAAATAGAAATTGAAGAAAACGATCGTATTTGCTAGGATAGTTCAAGAAAACAATCGTATTTGCTAGGAGAGTTCAAAAGGGAGGTAATTTTCCGTTTCGATTTAAACAAGATGGCCGCATTTTTCATCTGCTAACACGATTAAAGTTGTTTTTCTTTTTTTAATTCAGCAATATTCGGGTAATTTTGACTGCATAATTTGGAAGCTAACATTGTAATTTATTAGAATTGACAAAAAAAAAAAAATCAGTAGAAACCTTTGTTTTTTTATCTGAAAACTCCATTTATCGACTACAAAATTTCGTTCTGATAGTGTAGGAGTGCCAATATTTTTTTTTATCACAATCGAGTTCAAATAAGTAACCCAAAGTAAATTGTTTTTGACTAATTTTCCAACTGTATTTCCTTTAAAAATAATTTATATCACCAATAATTGTTTACAATAATTTAATCATTAATAATAGTAATATCGCTTTCTTTAGCACAAAAAATATCCTCGACGTAATGTTAGTTTTTTTTTTTGTCAGTGTTTATCCACGTGATAGTTGGAAAGGAATGTGGATGACAATAATTTTTATTTACTTTTCCATGCATTTGAAAGACAAACTGTTATATTTTTTAATAATTGATCAACTACATTTACACATCACACTGAAACACGATTGTGTCGGTTGAATGAAAACAACTGTTATTTTGTTTACTCTTTACACGAAAGGTGAAGGTTTTTAACACCGCGAGAGTCAGATTTACACGCTAGAACAGAGCAGGTGGAGGGGGACGGAGTACGTGCCGTTAAAAAATCCTCTTATGGAGGAGGAGGAGGGGGAAGAGAAGACATTCTTCATTTCAACCAATAAATAAATAAATAAATAATAAAAGAATACAAAAAAACTAAGGAAGAGAAATGTGCGAAAATGTTGTTTATATGTTGGCCGATCACGTGACTGTTCCATTTTATCCAAAACTAGTAGTATCATTACCAGGCGCTGCCCGGGAGTCTTTTCGCGTTTTTTTCTTTCTTTTAACTATGCGTTATTTGGATTTTACTTTTATCACTTTATTTTTTTTTTTTTAAGTATGGTATTATAAGTTAAATTTAATAATTTGGTCATTTAGTGATAAAATTATGAACCCGCCGTTGCCCGATTGTACAATACACTTAAACATGATATTTTCCTCTATTGCATATTATATATAAAAATATATATAAATAATTTGCACGATGGATTAATTCGTAAAGAAAAAAAATAAATAGATAATAATGATAATGTAGTTCATCAAATTCCGTCTGTGTTTGTTTACAATATCACGTCAGCTGATATTTGGGCTTGCCAATGAATGCTCTGGAAACTCACTTCTGATTAATGTTTAGTTTTAAAATATGCAAACGAAGAAATGATTTGCGGCGATTTTAAATAGTACCTCTTTTGTTGTAAATTTAATTAATTAATAAGAAAAAATTAAAATGGTGGAGTAGACCTGGGCTTGAACACGGGATCATTCGATGTGTAGTCGACTGCTGCTCTGTCACTGAGCTCTGGTTCCAGATGTCAGTAATTCTGTTTTTTTTTTTTTTTTGTAAGAAGACATTATTTGTTGAGATTTTATTATTTCCTTTGCCGGTGCAACCTAAATTTTCCTCTGTAAAAATTCTTTTTTTATCTATAAGAGAGGAAAGACTATTTTTAGGATCAGATTTTTCGATTTTCGATACTTATTGGATGAATTTCTGTACAAAACATATCTAAGAACACTGCCAGGCATATAAATTAACTGTGTAATTTGCAAAAGGAAGGAACTCTCTCTCACACAAACACAAAGTGACTTTATATAATAGTAGAGATATATAAGATTTTCGAAATGTAATGTTGCCTTAATCTCTATTTATAAAACAATTAGATGGAAATAGCTTCCAAAACATTCTATTTTTTTAATACACGAGAATTGTCTAAGAATTTTAATTCAACAAATTCCTTTCAAATTTCAAGGAATAAGAATTATTATATATATATATATATATATATATATATATATACGCACACACAAGGAATACAATATAAACTTTGTAAATTAAAAATTACAACAATTTATTATTCCACAAGGAATACAAAAGCTTAAAATTTTTTTCCTTATTTCATGGAGTTTTAAAGAATGACTCTTGTCGTTAGAAGAAAGTAGTTGACAAAATGATATTCATAGGCAGATTATAAATTTTGTTTGTTCATAAATTGAAAAGTATAAATTATACAAGTGATAATAATGCAAAAATACATGGGTTAAAAGGATATTCCAAATGCGATCCAGGCTCGATGAAGAAAAACAGAAAAATGTTGTACAATCCAAAGGAAAAAATTGATTGGTCAGATATAATGATGCACATGAAATGGTTCAGTAGAAATAGTAATGATCCAAGTAAATAAATATGAATAAATTCCAAAATTGAAGGCGGCATCCTAAAATGTGGTAGAAGGAGCTGTTATTAGCCTCTTGATGAACAAGAAAAAATCCATATCCTTCCATTGACCGCCGAAAATAAAAATATGAATTTAAATAATATATGATGATTGTAACATCCTGTCAGACGAGTGCCACTCCCCCAGTCACTGAGTGTCCATGTACGCGCAGATGTATGCAGATATATAGCTAAAAATACTTGTATACAAACATTTTTAGCTACATATTTGCATACATGTTTCTGCTGCACCTCTTTTTAGAGATCCCACATCATCAAGCTTTTTCTTTAGCTTAATGATGTGTGATCTCTGAAAAGACGTGCTGCATAAATATGTATGCACATATGTATCTAAAAATCTTTGTATAAATAAACATACAATAAACACATTAATGGTTGTATAGTTTTAATTTCCTAGATGTAAATCCACTAAAACTCCTGTGTTTTTCAAAGAGTGCTCCATATGAACAGTGTGTTTATAATATGTTTATTTATACAAAGATTTTTAGCTACATATGTGCATGCATGTTTCTGCAGCACATATTCCTGGCTTGAGGCAGTTGCCTGTCCAGGCACACTAATGAACTGTGAAATAGCGAAACAATACTCTTGGTTCGTTCGCAATTAATAGTCTAAAAACCACTGGACAGATGGCTTCCACGTTTTGGTATAATATGTTTACTATATCCATGTGTGTTTTTATATATTTCTTTTTAATTATAACATTATACTTAATTTTTCTATGATAAATAGGTGGTTTTCTTTGTACCGATAGGCCATTTTTTTTTTATTTAGGGACAATTATTTATTACCGCTTCCTGTCACGTGACCAGTGTTTCCAATTTAGCGGTTTTCCTGCTAGATCTGGAGATATTTCGCACCCACACACCCGCAATTTTAGATTAAAAAATAAAGAAAAGCGCTTGAAAATACTTTAAAACATAAAATAAGCTCATTCATGTAAGTAAAAAAAAGTAGCATTTATTGCCTTTGGTAACAATTATTGATTATTTGTTTTGTTTTTCACCTTTTTTTCGGCTAACCATTCTTAAATCTCGCTATAAAATCGATTTTTCCAAGTACATTTAGGTGGGGGGGGCATTTCAACCTCCAAAGTTTAGTTTAAAATACGATCTAAGCAACCCCGCTTAATTTAGAAGTATTTAGTTGAAAATTGTAAAAGCAAGAAACAACAGCAAAAAAACCCAAAAAAACTTATACCAATACAGTAGAATTTAATTATCTACCAACCTAAATACTTTTAACATGCTAAAACAATGTTTTTTTGTTTTTCTAATTTCAAAATATGTTGCACCATTATTGTGATGTTTAATTTGCAGTATATTTCAATTTAACTTTTATTATAAAAAGTTTGAGTTTATGATTTGTTTCTTGCAAAAAAAAAAAAAAAAAAAATACCCTCTCTGAAAAAACAGGTAAAACTAGCTGATAAAATATGTAAGCCTTCTGGGGAGCTAACCGCTTCAATATAATTCCAGAAACATAGTGAGAAAACACGAAACATTTTATATATTGAATATACTATATTTATAATTTTTTTGTTGTAGGAAGTTAAAACATAGAGTTTTTTGGGGGGGTGAATTAGCGATTTTTGAAAATTTCAGATGATAAAAGTTAAAAATCCAGCGATTTTCTGGACATTTCTTTCTCCTGTCTCGCGGGTTTTTTAAAATCTCAGTTGCCAACACTGCATCACTAAAAGGATATTACAATATCGGTAAATTTTCAATGGGTTTAATCACATGATTATTGATAATGTAACCATGTGATTGAAATTTGATTTAAATTAACCACACGTGGTCACTTTCCTATCAAATATTCATTGAAAAATGGTAGGTACAAACAAAATGAATGCCGACGCTCAAAGTGTATAAACATTTTGACCCCTTCCTTTACTTAAAAATTCACCAAAAATCAGGAAATTAACCAATTTTAATGAAAATTTCAGTATTTATTAAATAATGATCGCAGAATATAATGAATGAATTATTTTTACTTAACTCTTAGTGAAAATGTTTTATTTTGTTTAAACAAAAAATACCTTTACTAAAGTTATGGTTTTAGTAAATAAAAACCGCAAGAATTTATTTTTGCTTTTTTTATATAAATAAAGCATCGTAATTTCTAACAATAAAAAATAATTTTTACAGGAACATTCCGAAAAAAGCTCCTAAAGTGCGTATTTATGAATTCGATAGAACTCGAAGAAAAATGAATTTCTCGCATACTATTCAGGAAATTAAAGATTACATTAGATTCCTATTTCAGTCACCTAAATTATTTAGGGTGAAATGAGTTTAGGAATTTATAGCCAAACCTAAATATTTTTTTTTTTTTTTTTTGCTTAAAAAAAATAGCATTAATACAGTAAGTTATGTAAAATTTGCATAGAATGCTCTGCTTTACGGTTGTTGTAAAAATGGAACAGAAATTTGATTTTCGTTCCCTTTTAAATTCGGTACATTTTTACATTACGTCCAACTCATCGTTCACATTCGACACGTCAACTTTTATAACTTTTATAGCTTTTCGGGTATGCTGGCAAGGTTAGGGGTGTCTATTCCGAAAGTCGTTCTAATATGGGTAGATTGGTAGGTGTGTCAGAAATTTCGTGAAAAATAGTGAATAATTCCACCCCGTCTTTCCAAGCTTATAACTCCTCGAAAAATGTAACTCAGGCCCTAATTTTTTTTTTTCAATTAAAGGAGCAAAGACCAAGGTTTCATTAAAAAAAAACAAAAAAAAAAAAACGTGTTTTTTTTTTAAAAGAGGTTTTAAACTTCGGACTTTACAGGTAAATTTCTAAAAACACTACTTTTTTTTTGTTTTAAATTTGAATATATTATTTATTGACTTTTTCTCTTCAATTTGTGATATATAACACTTTGGTGAGTAAATTAATTATTTACTTTTTAATAGACATTTCAAAATGGGAGGCGTGAATTATTTGACCCCCTGTCTTTCCAAGCTTATAACTACTCGAAAAATGTAATTCAAGCCCTAATTTTTTTTCAATTGAAGGAGCAAAGACCAAGGTTTCATTAAAAAAAAAAAAACAAGAAAAAACAAACAACGTGGTTTTAAAAAAAAAAAACTTCAAACTTTACAGGTAAATTTCTAAAAAACACTACTTTTTTTGTTTTAAATTTGAATATATTATTTATTGACCTTTTCTCTTCAATTTGTGATATATAAAACTTTGGTGAGTGAATTAATTATTTACTTTTTAATAGACACTTGAAAATTGGAGGGGGGCGTGAATTTAAAATAAACCGTTTGTCTAAAATATTATATTCAGTTTATTGGAAAGAGCATAAAATTTCACATTGATCCTGAAAATATTGTAAAAATAGAATCAATAGAAAAATTTTGATAGATTTTTTAAGTTTAAAAATTGAAAAATATTGAGTTCGTAAAATTCATTAAAAAGAAAGCGTTAAAAATTAGATTTTAATGCATAAATGTATATTTGTGCATGCATGAAAGTAATAAGTTTAATCGATTTACTATTGCCAAAGTCAGCTGTTTTTTTTCTTTAATTTTGACACCCTAGAAGCTATTTTACCAACTAAAAACCAAGTAGAAATTGTTCCACAGATTCAAATTCCCTGTCTATCAAGTTATAAATCTGTAGATCAAAAATTCAAAGAAGAGTTTGATAGAGATGTTCCACACACACACACAGACAAAGTCATATATATATATATGTTTATGTGCTACAACTTTTTCATTATAAATGCTACACAATTATGCACAATGTAGAAACTATACATAAAAAGAATTAAGAGTAATAGTTAAATGAAACCAATCAGCTGATAAGAAACCATGAAAAATGAATAATTAATTAATGAAAGTTTGTTTTTCAAAGCAATATGCAAATTAGTTAATGTTCATGTAGTCACTCGCAAACTGATGACTGAGTATATTAAGAAGTTTGGTTTAATAATTTCTGAATAGAAAAAGTAGGCTTTTAATATCAATGTCAGTGCGAAAAAAAACTCAGCTTTTTATGTGTATAGATTTGACAGAGAATTATCTGTAATTATGAAAGTTACATTGACACGGGAAATACACTTAAGCTCATGCTTGAGCCTGTATCATATTAATAACTTGTCCCTAGACTATTATAGTTGTTTTAAAACAAACATTAAACTTTAGATTGGGAGATTGTCTGTTTATCAAGTGAATTTAAGGTGAATAAGACCCTCTTTTTATGTGCACTGTTAAATTACAATCCTGAAAAAAAACAAAAAACTATATAGTTTTTTTTTGGATCAAGTAAAGAATAGATACCCTGTAGCAGATGACGACGCATGGTGGCGACCGGCTCACATTTCAACTAACACCAGTGATTCGACCTTGACATTGGCACAAGCACATGGCGTCGGTTGTTTGTAAACACGTCAAATAGCAAACATGCTCGAATATTCGCCAGCATTTTTTTTTTTTTAAAATATATTTACAAAACTTTTGAAGATTTAAAAGAAAAAATATATATTTACAAAACATTTTTTTTAAGTAAGTAACAAAACGAACGTATTTAAATAAAAGATATTTAAATAAATGGGTGTCTTTCTGTTTCGGATTTTTGTGATTAAGATTGATTTTTATGTACCATGTTTTTTTGGGTTTTTTTCTGTGTGCGTTTTTAAGACAAATTTATTTAATTATTCTTTAAAACATTAACTACAGCGACAATTAATATATTTTTTAAAATAATATTTTTAAATATTAAATTTTGACGAATATTCGCGAGCAAGATTTTTTTAAAAATAAAAGATATTTAAATAAATGGGTGTCTTTCGGAGTGCGTTTTTAATATATTTACAGAACTTTTTAATAACTGTTTTATTCTTTTTATCAAACAAAAATAGAACTTTTATAATGACATATATATTATGGACTGTTTTTCAAACATCGAAATTTTAAAATTAAAGTTAGTTTTATTCAAAAAAAATAAAACAAAGAAAGACGAGGTGCTTTTTTTTTTTTTTCAATTAAATTATAAACTTTATTTGAACTTTCAACAAACTTTTACAGACATAAAAAATAGACTTTATAGATATTTTATACTAATTTTTAAAAAATATATTATACGAAAAGTTTTTTTTTTATCATTTCATTGTTGAATAAAATTTCAAAGTGATAAATGGCGAAAAAAAAAAAAAAATATCTCGAAAAGAAAAAACACCTTGTCTTTTTTTTTTTTTTTTTTTAAATAAAACTTTAATTTTAAAATTTCGATGTTTGAAAAACAGTCCATAATATATATTTCATTATAAAAGTTCTATTTTTGTTTGATGAAAAGAATAAAACCGTTAATAAATGCAAAAAAACCCACCAAAAAGCAATCCATTAAGTTCAAATAAAGACTGTTTGAATAAAACTTATAAAAAAAAAAGGTTCATTCTATACGGTTTTGGCCATTTTTTTTTCTGTGTACGTTTTTAATACAATTCAATATTTATTTAGTGTGATGTATGTCGGTGGTCAGTGAAGGAGAAATCTTCTAGGCCGAGGCAATTTTTTGCATAATAAAATCACAAGTATAAACAATCGAGATTTAAAAAATATATTATTTTATTCACATATCTTTTTATAACTTTTATTTTTATAAAGATGAAATGTTGTATCACAAGATAGAAATCTTTTTATAATTCTTTATTTTTATTAAAAAAAAAAAAACGCACTCAGAGAGACACCCATTTATTTAAATATCTTTTATTTAAAAAAAAAATCTTGCTCGTGAATATTTGTCAAAATTTAATATTTAAAAATATTATTTTAAAAATATATTAATTGTCGCTGAAGTTAATGTTTTAAAGAATAATTAAAAAAAAATTGATTTGTCTTAAAAACGCACACAGACCCCCCCCCCCCAAAAAAAAACAACACGGTACATAAAAATCAATCTTGGTCACAAAAATCCGAAACAGAAAGACACCCATTTATTTAAATATCTTTTATTTAAATACATTCGTCTTGTTACTTACTTAAAAAAATGTTTTGTAAATATATATTTTTTCTTTTAAATCTTCAAAAGTTTTGTAAATATATTAAAAAAAAAAAAAGTGCTGGCGAATATTTGAGCATGTTTGCTATTTGACGTGTTTACAAACAACCGACGCCATGTGCTTGTACCAATGTCAGGGTCAAATCACCGGTGTTAGTTGAAATGTGCGCCGGTCGCCACCATGCGTCATCGTCTACTACAGGGTATCTATTCTTTACTTGATCCGTTTTTTTAATAACTTTGTGAAAATGTGACAGTGTTTGAAAAGGAAAAGTACTTAGTAACTTTTAAGAACTATGGCCAAAAAAAGAAGGGCGATCGAAATAAAAGTTTAACCTTCTCCTACTAAAATATAAAACAATCTTTGGTGCTTATTCAAATTGGCACTTATGGCGGCATTTAAAATTAAAGAAAATACAGAAATGTCTGTATGATTATGGGATGAAAATGAAAAATTCTAAAAATCACATAATTTGATCAAGTTTTTTTGTTTTTTTTCCCCAATAAAATTAAATTTTACTCCATTTCGATGATGGTGAAAAAAGCGTTTATATTGCAATGAACAAATCTGTGGACAAGGGCAGACAACCCTAATGCAATTGGAAACTGTCAAAATAATCACTGATACTCTCCTCTTATGTTCTCTAGAGAAACATGGTCTCATCTGTCACATATCAATAAAAAACAGCAAATTTGTTTTTCATAAATAAAAAAGAAAACTACTTCATCAATTTTTGGAATATACAATCTTCATTCTGTGACAAGTAGGTACACAATTAAAGTTCTTTATTTTTGTTTATCGCTATAAGTGCCAATCTGAATAAGCACCCAATCTTTTTTATAATCTGAAAAGTTGGTCCTTAGTATCCCCCCAATTTTTTTTAAATTCAGAAGTAGAAATTTTAGTAATTTTAAAATTTAAAAAAGATTCTTTGCCTATCAAGAAAACGTTTTCAAAAATGTTTCAATATAACTTGAAAAAAATAACAAAAACTAATCAGTCACCACTTATCAAGACTAAAAGCCACATGAGAACAAAGGTTAATGACATGGATAGATTGTTAGTTAAATGAGAATGTTGAAAATGATGAATGGAATGAATAAAATTTGTGTGATTTTCCAGAATAGTTAACAAAGCAAAATAAAAGGAGTGAGAAAATATGCAACAAATAAATGCTACCAAAGGCAAGATAAGTTACTCTTCTACCTACCTGGATAAGTTTTTGTGTGTTTTAACTTATTTTAAAGCATTTTCTTTCTTAAAAATAAAAGTAGTATAAAGTTAGATTGAAAAACAAAATGATCGTCTCATTTGAGTCATAGCTGAGTGTTGATAATTGTTCAAAAATCGAAAATGAAACAACATACTAGTAGAACATTACATTTTCACATGGTTGGTGACATTTATTGAATCTGTTTTTATAAATATTTGTTTAATTTTCGATTTTTATTGAGGCTCTAATAAGACCACCATTTTGTTTTTTATTCCAACTCGACAGTCTTTGAGTATTTATAGAAACACTTTATAAGTATTTGTTGACATTGGATTTGAAGACAACCAGGTAATAGTTAGCAGAGAAGCAGTCTTTATCAAAGAAAATAAGATGATAAAATTGATGTTATTTAATTCTCTAATAATGACTTTTTCAATATTTTAGTTTTTATTTTTGTCGCTATCCAGAATGCCCCTTTTTTTGGTGGGGGGGGGCTGGATTTTCCCCATATTAAAAACCAACTTTGTGTCTAACTCTGCCCTAGTGGGGAGGCAAGTAAATAGGAATAATGACTTTTTCATAGGAAATATTTTCTGCTAAGTATGTCAGGTAACTTCTATGTAATTTGACAATGAAATGTTGTTTTTTTTTAAGCTTTTTCCATTCTTTCAAAGAAATGATTCAATGAAATTATCAATACAAGAATATCCAGAGTCTTAGCTTGATTGATTAATTTCAATATTCCCGAAAATTAGCATCCACTATTTTACAATTACGACAAGTCTTTATTTTGTGAGTCTTTTTAATCAAATTTTCAGGCTATTTTTTTTTCCCCCATTAATTATGATATCAGCATGAGAATGAGACATTTGCTAATCCCATCAATTGTGTCTGACAACAAATCAAGATGATTTGCCATAATCCACGTCTGTTATTTTGTTGTGACTTGAACTTCTTGCTCATTCAAGTTTGAACCCTACACCCAGCTTTAAATAAGCAAATGTCTGCAGAGTGTAATCTAGGCATGTGATAAAAAAGAAAAGAGCAAGCAAGCATGACTTCTGCAACATGAAAGAACTCTCCATTGGGAGATCAAACCAATGAGCCAGGGTTGTTATACATAATGACAACTGATACTGGTTCTTGTGGGATCCAATTTACCAACACGGTCTCTTTGAGTTAGCTATGATGAATAGAATCAAAAGCTTTGGAGAAATAGACGCATACAATCACAATTAAATTTTTTTATCAATTATGCAATCGTGGTTTGAATTGCTAAATGTTGATCTGTTTTCGTTTGCAACCATTTTTGTTTTTATGGATAACTTGGTCAGCGCAAGGTAAATGTAATTAAATTAAAGCAGGTTGAATACTATTGTAATGAGTGTTATATTTTATTTTTCATAAGAGTTGAAACTTTCTGTAATTTAGCATAGGGGTTGCACATTTGTATCATTTTATGTAAGAGTTGCACTTTTGTCATTTTGTGTAAGAGTTGCACTTTTGTCATTTTGTGTAAGAGTTGCACTTTTGTCATTTTGTGTAAGAGTTGCACTTTTGTGTCATTTTGTGTAAGAGTTGCACTTTTGTGTCATTTTGTGTAAGAGTTGCACTTTTGTGTCATTTTGTGTAAGAGTTGCACTTTTGTGTCATTTTGTGTAAGAGTTGCACTTTTGTGTCATTTTGTGTAAGAGTTGCACTTTTGTGTCATTTTGTGTAAGAGTTGCACTTTTGTGTCATTTTGTGTAAGAGTTGCACTTTTGTGTCATTTTGTGTAAGAGTTGCACTTTAGTGTCATTTTGTCTATGAGTTGCACTTTAGTGTCATTTGGCACAGGAAATGCACTTTTATGTCATTTGGCACAGGAGTTGTACTTTTATGTCATTTGGCACAGGAGTTGTACATTTTTTGTGCCATTTGGCACAGAAGTTGCATTTTTGTGCCATTTGGCACAGGAACTGCATTTTAGTGCTATTTGGCACAGGTGCTGCACTTTGTGCTATTTGGCAAAGGTGTCTCACTTTTGTGCTATTTGGCAAAGGTGTCTCACTTTTGTGCTATTTGGCACAGGTGTCTCATTTTTGTTCTATTTGGCACAGGCGTCTAAGTTTTGCGTCATGTGGCACAGGCGTCTCAGTTTTGCGTCATGTGGCACAGGCGTCTCAGTTTTGCGTCATGTGGCACAGGCGTCTCAGTTTTGCGTCATGTGGCACAGGCGTCTCAGTTTTGCGTCATGTGGCACAAGCGTCTCAGTTTTGCGTCATGTGGCACAGGCGTCTCACTTTTGTGTCATGTGGCACAGGCGTCACACTTTTGTGTCATGTGGCACAGGAAAGTGAGTATCTCCATGAATTTCTTTCATTTACATTAATTTTGATGTTTTATTGTATGAAGTTATCTATGACTGAGCCATTCCAAGTCATCCTCAGTCTTTCTTTTTACTTTAGTTATTTTCAACTGAGATATGTATATATCTATTTATTAAACCAGAGCTTAGTTCAATATGTCCATACTCCCATTAAGTTGTTTCATTTAATTAAGATATGACAATTGTCAAACATAAATGGACCATACCTTCTTTATGTTGACTACTTTTACTACTACTCTCTGTCAATTCATGATTTAACAAAAAGACAATTTACCTCAAATTCATTAATATGTTTTTTTTTCTAATAATTTGTAAGGTGTAATTTCTACAACTTTTAGGGGTTGATATGTCATAAAACAAAATATGAATAAACTTTTGAAGAACTTGAAGCATAGTATTTAACTTGAATTCAGTATTTAATGACCTGGAAAGGGTTGGTATGCTGTAAAACAAAACAATTTTAATAGTGAGTAAATGAATCTTTCCATATGAAAGAAAATATAAAAAAGACTCTAATAATTGAATTGAAAAGAAAAACAACAAACTTACTGAGGATATTATTTTGTTCAACCAAAATCTTAAAACATCTTTAATATCTAAAAGATTTTATTGTTGCAAGTTGGTTTTGAACTAGAGACCTCCTGATTAAAGTATCATGACTCACTATCAGAAATTTTTTAGCCAAATTCTGGAATCTGCACAGAATTTTGAACAAAACCCTTTATTTAATCCACGGGGGTAGTAATGTAGGTTACACTCATATGGAGATTGAATGTTCAATCCTCAATGCGGGCGACACTCAAAATACAAGTGTAAATTATTTAGGATTTCTACCCAGTCATGGCTGACGGAATGAGCATGCTACTCCTGTGGAATAAATAAAGGGTTTCATTCAAAATTTCATGCAGATTTCCGAGTTTGACAAGATGCACCTGAAGAAGGTCAGAGATTACATTAACCGAAACATTGTGAAAAAAATACTGAAGATGAGAACAGTAGTCTGAATAATACATTAAAATATACTTGTTGAATTTTTAGCTGGGAGTTCAGTAAGTTTAACAGAAAAAGCATTTGCTGCTTTATTTGTTGTCTGGTTTTAAACAAAGATAATCCCATTTACCAATGCCTGTCCAGAATTTTAAACAAGGATGATCATTTTAATTTTGTATAGCAAACTGGATTTGGCATTAAATAGCTTCAAAAGAGTTGACATATCGTAAAACAAAACAATCAACAGCTAACCAAACATAGCAAACACTCTTACATCTCACTTTAAAAATTAAAAAGAAAGTTTATAAACATGTTTTCTTTTAATAATCTGAGGATTTTTGCTGTTCACTCGATACAGTAATCCAAAGTTTATAAGAAATTAAACATATTAAAAGGTTGTGTCATTGTTGATAATCTCAGACTCAAATTAAAATTGATATTTTACTGTATTCAAGATCTGTGGCTCGGTTATGATTTCTATCTGTTTGAAAAAGTGATGTCTACTTGATGGAACCCCATAACGTAGTGAATATAACAATTAGGAGAACAAAACATTGTACACAGATTTGGTGACAAACAATCTAATAGAATAATAAAAACAGAAAAAAGCGAAAGAATGTAGTGATAAATGGAAAATAAATGATGTAATACAAGTGTTTTTCAATATATATGTATAGGTGAAACGTTACTTTCATGTGGGGACATCATGTTCTTTGGGAATTATACCCCAAATTGAACAATGTTAGATGTCTCAAATTGTTGATAATATTCTCTTACAATTCATAAAAGTTCATATCCATATATAGGGAATATTATTGACATATATATATAGATAGGAAATTTTATTAATTGTGAGGGAATATTATTGGTGTATGTGTATATATATATATTAGCAGGAATACCCGGCATTGTCTGGATCCACATGAAGTTCTGTTTGGATACATCTGTTATACTAAGAATATTGAGCACTTTTTCATTATTATGTCAACTCCATCATGGGCAACATCAGTACCTCCCACAACTATTTAAAAAATTTAAGAATGGATAAAAACACGAAAATGTAATCATCCAAAAAAGAAGTATGTGACAACCTCCGCATCAGATATTTCGGCAGAAGGGATACGAAGAGAAGAAGCTATTCTCCATATATTGAGCACTTTTTGATACCTGTGTACTCGACTGTCCCCTCCTGAATAAATCAAAACAACTTTTCTTTCAATCAAAATAGCAGGGAGTGCCCATGCGATCGGAAAAAAAAATGAGGCTTGAACGTGAAATGCGAAAAGAGTGGAAGAATGCAAAAACTTATAGACAAACGCTTTTACCCACACGGCCACGAGTGCTTATGACGTCATGACATAGTTTTAGTTTAATACATGTGCGTGACTTGCGAAAGAAGCAACACAAAAAAACAGACCCATCTTCCAAAAAGTGGTCCAGTTGACCACCACAGAATGATTCTTTTTTTCTAATTTTAACATATGCATCCAGGGCATTACCTTTTCAGATCGTACTGGTTTCAACACAGATGCGGATGACAAAAGTTTTTAGCAGACATACAAACACACACAAACAGGTCCCCTTTATATAATGTCAATATGGGTAATTGTCCAAATTGTTTTTCTCACACACCCTTTACACTTACATATTTGTAGAGTTCTGATGCTGTTTACTCTATGTCACACTTTTTCTCCAACTAAATATGTTTTCTTCCTGGTGCCTTTTCATTTTCAAGGTGCATATGGTTTCATTTGGGGCTGCTGACTTTTATACCATGGTTAACTATTGCTGCTACAATCTTACACATATGGAATAATGTTAGATATTGACCATGAAATGCTGAAAAATGTGCTTATCGACGATTATTATGATTGTTATTAATATTTGTAAAAATAGAATGTCTGAAAGAATGGTATCATAGTGAAATAAATATTTACAGATACAATTATTTTTGTTAAGATGTTTTAATAGGAAAGAATGTTAGAACAAAAAACAATAATTTAAAAATAGGTTTGACCTCTACTGTCTGATGTAGAGATCACTTAAAATGACGTAGACTTTACGGTAGAGCTTGAAAGACATGTACCATTGAGTCGGGAGACAGAGAGAGCAGACCGAGTTGGTAGCCAGAGGGAGGAAGTCTTTAGATCGTGATGGCTCCAAGTCGAGGGGGATCAGAAATGGCAATAGTCGAGGATCAGTGCTGCAGCTTCCCTGTGGAGCAAACATCCAGAATAAAGCTGCTATAAATATTACAAAGACTTCGAGTTGTATGAATCTTCATTTGCAGATTTTTCAAAGATCCGTCAAATAAAAACCAAAGATAGACCAGGTATGTTTCTCCATTGGCTGATGTAAAACCCCAGACTGTTATTTGTCCCTTTCTGTTGTAAATCTTACATGTCTGTTGTTAAACTGTATCAATATATCAACGCTGTCGTAAGTGTTATACATACATCAATTCAATTAACAATAAATGAACTCTATTGAACGATTTAGTGTGACACACATATACACTCTCATACAATTTAACTATTAGAAGACACATGCATACATCATATATACACTCTGTATACACACATTCATTAAAAGAACATTTTGTTCCACTAGACGATACATGAATTTAGGCACACACACACACACACACACACACACACACACACACACACACACACACACACACACACATAACAATAATCATGTTGACACAGCAGTTCTCATTAGATCATCGGAGTTAAGTGACGTTAAGTTTGGTTAGTATCAGATGAGTGACCATTTGGGAATGCCAAGTGTTGTATATAGTAAGACAGCAACATCTTCCTGCAAAAATAAAACTGTTGTTAAAATTATCTCGCCTGAGTGATGATGTACATGAGACTGGGGACCATTTGTGAATTTGATATTCCCTAGAAACTTCTGTCAGATATTAATAGTTTGTTTTATATAAATAATTTCTTGATTTTTGTTACAGATCAAGACGTATACATTATCAACTGACAAATGCAACAATTGTCTTAATGAAATTTTCAAACTTCTTAATTGTCTCACATTCCAAATATACCCTCATAGATTCTAGAAAAACAAAAATAAAACTTTTTCCTTTTACTCTTAATCATGCCAAACAAGTCATCTGAATGTAAGAGGCTACTATTTGGGATCACATCTACAGAGCCACTATGTAGGGAATTAAAAAGTGAGATTCTGTTTGCATTACATTTAAATTTCATAAGTTATGTGGTGAAATGGAAAAAACAGAATATCCATCTAATAGATCAAGTTTGGCAAAAAAGTGGTTGAAAATCCCGCTAATAAAAACCCAGTCTCGTAGTAATAATAGAAAGCTGAGAAATAGATAATAAATGTATTACAGGTATCCAGAAAGGAAATCTCAAAGTAGCATAATAAAGTTTTAATGCACAAAGACAAATGGAAGAGCAAAAAATTGGAGAATAGTTAGAAAGAAAATAACATTTCAGCAAAACTAGAAGTCAATGTATAAACTAGAAACAGTTAAGAGTGAATTTGTCCCCAATTAAAAAGGTACATTACAAAATATGACAAAACCTAAACTCAAGCAAAAAAAACTATTTCTAGCAAATGTTATACATTAGATTTATTTTTTTTTAGTTTTGTTTTTGTTTGCATTTATTTTCTTAATTTATCTATATATTAATAGGATAGTGTGTGTTTATTTATTTTGTGTGTCATGTTTATATCCAAGTAACTGTCATTTAATTATTATGGACTTTTATTTCTTGTAATAAATAATTTTACCAAGAATTCTTCATAAGTTTTGGTTTCGGTTTCAGTTATAGCTGAAGGAACTCAAGTTATATATATACATATATTTTTTTCTTCATAAGTTTTGGTTTCAGTTTAAATTCAAGCTGATGCACCCAAGTCATATGAATATATTTTGTTTTTGAAATCAAAACTTTAAATAAAAATCGATAGAACATTAACTCCATAATAATATATATGAAATCTACAAGAATTAAAATATCATATTTAAGCATGCTTTATGACCGGGCTACGCCGGGCGTCCCTGCTAGCTTAGATAAATACTTTTGCAGTTTTAACAAAAGAGCTACAATAATATCAGAGCATCTCCATTTACGCTGAACATCTACAGAATGCCAACATCAATATATTACATATGAATGAGTCCCCTATGGAATTTCCACAGGTCCTGCTAGGAAATAATCATTTTTATTGCTTGAACAAAATATGTTACTCTTGTATTTTGCAGCATTGCAAAGTTTTTCTTCTTCACTGTATTGTTAACATATTTACAAGTTGTTTTTCTTGATATTCCTTAATTTCATAATTTGGTTGTTATTTTTATCACATCATTCTTGCATTCATCCCAAATCCCATGTAAAAATTTCATGGATGAAGATGATCTAAAATCTTTTGAGAAAATTTGAGTATTAAATATTAGAATTAAACAAATGAAAAGCAAATTTATGGTAATTCTGACCATGCAAGAGAAAATGACATTTGTAACATAACAAAATTACTTGTATGTTCTACTCTGAAGATAGTATTTCTTGCTTAATAAATAATTACTTTGAATTATTCAAACTACTATTCACATCTTGGTTGTTATATTAATGACTTTTTGAACGATTTACCCTTCTCTTTGTGCATCTTTTTCAGATGTACCTCATTTGGAACTCTTCAACTTGTACAGAATTTTAAACTAAACCCTTTAATACATTCGGATGGATTGTTTGGATTATATCAACCATGACTGGATAGAAATCTTGTATAGGTTGTCAAATTCTACATAGATTTCCAAGTTTGAAAAAATGCACTTGATGACTGTTGGAGGTTGCATCAGTTAAAACATGAATATGATAACCAAGATGAGAATAATAGTCCAAATAATTCAAATAGTACAAATTATCAATCCTTATCTAAAAAATTTTGAAACATTCAAACTGATCTATGATATTTTTAATTTTAAAACTTCAAGAATTTTGTTTTTTTAATCTAGAATAATTCAAAACAGATATTAGTTTAAGATGCACATAAAAACAAATGGTTCTTTCATTCTGTTTGATTTCTAAATGTTTTTATATTTTTTTTTTCACAGTTGCTACTCATGAGATGACAAAGCATAAAGTTGCGGTGAAGATCGTTAACCGCACTAAGATAAAAAATCTTGATGTTGTTGGAAAAATTCGCAAAGAGATTCAGAATCTCAAACTCTTCCGACATCCACATATTATAAAATTGTAAGTAACATTTTCTGTTGGATTTTAAATGTTAAATTTTATTAAATGATGCATTTCATTTTACTTTTTAAATACACACACGATTAGTGGCCTCAGTAACAAGTGCAGATTCTGCCACACAAAAGTAAAGAGTGTTAGCCGCCTGACATCCAGTTTTAAGGTTATGCTAGAGGATGGCTACCATACAATGCGACACAATAGTCTTCACTGAACTATTTGTAAAAGTTGAATATTGAATGTAGTAGCAAGTTCTGAGAACATATACAGGAAAGAACAGTTGGAAATGACTACAATTCCTTCAGCTACATACCTAGAAACTAAGCTATTAAACCTGATATAGTGATATGGAACAAGGAGAAAGAAGCAACCTTATTAGAAGTTAGTGTTCCCAATTTTGATGGGTCAAATAAGAAATGTACGACATGAAAAGAAACTGGAATCTTAAGATCTTCATCATTCTGGTAATTATAGGAGCAACCAGATTCATAAAAAAGAATTTCAAAAACTATCTGGAAAATGTACTTAGTGAACCAAGTGCAGTTAAAGGGTTGCTTAGAATCTTAAAATGGTCTCTTGGTTGGAATTATGAAATGACTGGCACCCAGTAGGACGCCTCATTCCCAGAAAAAACAAAATAAGAAGACTGAAATATATATATATTTATTTACATTGTATATAGGCTGTATCTGCCTAGTGTTGTCCAGAAAACTTTTTAGTTTCATTTTTATTTCATTGTTATTTTTTTTTTTTACAAAAACAAAATTATTATTTATTTTTTAAAATAGGATTTTGGAAGTTAAATTTAATTATTAATGAAACCAAATTGTTATAACACTATAACTAGTAATATTAAATGTAATAATATTGTTCGAATCTCTATTTATAAAGTTACTAGACTTTCCTTTTAACTATTAACAAAAGATTAAAATGGCTGACTTGTTTACAAATAAACCAAAATGCATTTTGTAATTAAATATTTTTTAAAAATAGGATTTTTAAACTTCTGTTTGATTTTAATAAATAATCCATTAATAGTAAAACAAAAAATAATTCAATATGTAATTATCAAAGACACATTAACACAAGAAGCACACATACACATTTGAAATATCTCATTGTGTTATTAATGAAACTAACAAAACTAAAATATTAAACTGTCAATCCCAAATTGGAATTACTAAAGGAATTAATACAAGAACCACATTGTTCTGTATTGAGAACGCCGTAATCAATCCATAAAGATAAAACAAAATAATTCCAACAAGGTGTGAGTCATTTCCAACTGTTATCCCAGTCTTTTAAACCAAAAATAAATAAAAAAATGGAAATATGTTTTTCTTCTCGTAACATTATCTGGACATTTAAATAATTTAAAGTTTTTTTATTTCACAAAGTGTGGAGGTTATTGTTATTTGTTTTTACTGGCTTGCTCTGGACACTTTCTAATTTCATTCTTACATATATGTCAATGCTTTAACTCTAATATCCAACATATTGATATGTCCGAGCATCAAATTCCTACCAACGAGTCCTTACTCAACAGAGAAAGAGGTGCTTTGTGTAAAAAATACTATCATTGCAAATCAATAAACAATCATCTTGGTTTAGCATCAAGTAAAATTTTGGGTTGAAATTTGAATATGGAAATATTCTTTGTCTCCAACTGCTTGTACCATCACTCAGTACTTCACCTGTAACTTCCATGAGTGATCTCTCTAATCATCTGCAAGCTCTCCTTTCTCAAAAGGAGTCATAATATTCCTGTCTGCATACCAAAAGCCACAAAGATCTGCGTGTTAGAAGCTTTTGTCTTTGCCATAGAATCTGTTCCCACTAAAAACTCTATCAATTTTTGGAAAAGTCTCTTAGTTTTTTCTCTAATAGCCCTGGGTGTCCATCCAATAACATCAAAGACATCATTGCTCCGTTATGTGAAAGTCAACATTTGCATTTTGGAATCTCTAGATTGACACTCAGACAGACTCGATATTGACCCAAACCTTTGCCAATGCAAGCCTACAGATTTGAGGAGGGCTATCAATATAAAATTGGCTCAGGGAGACGTTTTCTCAGCCATTCAACTTGCTGTGTCGGATGATAACATTGCAACATCGAACAGTGTGGTACTAGAAGCATTAAAAGTAAAACATCTTCCACATCATCATCGAATATTAGGATTTTGTTCTCTCTTCATCAACTATTTGTACCAGGCAGCATGTTCTTATGATGATGTCTAAACAACCTTGAAGTCCTTTGTTCCAAGCAATAACAAAGGAATTCTTACTCTTGCCCAACTGCTTCTGCATCTTGAAATTTTAATTTTTTTGCAGTGTGCCATGTTACCAGGTTCTTGTTGACTTGAGGAGACTGGATTGCATGATTTGAGATTCAGCAACAGTCATCTGAAACATCAATTTTGATGTAGGTTAGCAGCAGGCCACCCTTCCTGTCTCTTGGTGGCCTTGGTCTTTGATTAAAACTGATGTTGCATTGCCAGCTTATGCCGCCTCTATCTGCAAAAGTCAAGATCTGATTGAGAATATTATACACAAAGGATCTGAATGGAAACAGAAGAGCTGGGGCATGATCAGGATGAAGACTAGAGTTTAATCCCTCAGAAAGTGTTATGACCATCTGACTTGCCTTCAAGCTTCAAGTTTGCCATACAACAGTGTGTGGCTAACATCCTTACCATCATCACATGTCAGGAGACGTAGTTGATGATGATTGCCTAAGATTCACCATTACTCTGCACACAGATGTGCAGCACCTTCAAGTGATGTTGTGGTCAGCCAGTTGTCATATATAAACTCCACACTTTTTTGTGTAGAAGGAGCGCCAGCAGATTTCCCAGGCATAGCACTCACAATGATATTGTCTAACGGACACGAGACATCAGTGGTTTTCTGTTGATTCTCAAACCAGTTGGCCTCATCAGTGACAGCAGACAGAATTGGCAACATACTATGGACATGCAGCAATGTCAGCAGAAAACTGCAAACAATATAAACATTCTGGTTTTCTCGACAGATTTATTTTCCAACTGATAACTGTGGAACAATTGGCTTCACCACGTGCGATTTCCTCTATAGCCTTAGTTTGTTAATGACATATCACACTAAGGACCATTGTGACTTGGCTTTACGAATGCCTTTCCATCATCATTATTAATGGAAATATCTTGAGCCTGCTATCAGCCTGCCAAGAGAGCAGGACATCTGATGAAACTTCCTGATACTTACATATTAGTTAAAAAAAAAAAAATTCTTATTAATTATTTGTCTCTCTTAAAATTGGTTTATGAATAAATGGAAGCAATTTATTTTAGAATTAAGATTAGTTAATTAAATACCTCATGTTTAAGGCGTATAATTGCTACTTTGATTCTGTTTTATGTATATTTAAGATACACATTATTGATTTTTACTTTTGTTTCTTTTATTTTTTTCTATTGTCAGGTATCAAGTGATCAGCACTCCAACTGACATTTTTATGGTAATGGAATATGTTTCAGGGGGGGAACTCTTTGATTACATTGTCAAACATGGCAAGGTGAGTTTTTGAAAACTTTCTTTTCACTTTCTTTTTCTATTTCCCTGTGTCCACAGAGTCATTCAAAAAGAAGAAACTGATTTCATGACAGAATTAATAAAAAAAAGCAATAGAAAATTCTAGCCAAATTGCACGTATTCCATTCACAATCAACTGTTATTTCTCACCTTACATTGGCCACTGCTTGTAGCATGTGAAAAGATCAATGCAATAAGAGAATTCCTTCCAAATGCATATCCACTGAGTTGATCGCTGTTGTTATTCAATATTTAAAGCATTTGAATCTGATGGGTAGTGGTGGCATATAAATGCAATCTTTTATGTATTTCTACACGCACAAAAAAAAACAAAACAAAACAAACACTTATAGTGAGGCCTGGTTATTTTACAGATCAATCACAAATTGTCTTGAATTGTAAAATTCCATCTGTTTCCTATTGTTTATTAATAAGCGCATGAATGAGGCATAGTTTCTAAGGAATAAAATGTAAATAAGCCAGATTGTTGATGGAGGGATTGCAAGCAACTCTGTTCCTGAACATCCATAGACTTCTCTCTAATGTATCCTCTTCTTTGTATTGTTTCCATAGAAAGCCTGCTTGCATCATTATGAGGGATGAAGAACTACATCTGCTTTACATCCTTATTTCATGCAAATTACCATCCCTAGAATGCATGTTGTGAATGTGTGTATTCATTGCACAGGCTGTGATCATTTCACTCGTTGTGCCGGTCCAAAGTTGCTCTTCATTTCAGTCAGTGTCACAACAAATGGAACTTTTCTTCCAAAGAAAAAAAATCACAATTCCAGTTTAAAAAACAATTGACAGAGGTTTATTTTTCTTTGACAGTTTAAATGGTACTTGTTTTCTTGAATAACAGACTTGCAAAATGAAAATTTTGCCCGACAAATGGAAATATAATTCCGTTTAACACAATCCTTTAGCTAAGAGCCCCAAGGACCCACCTTACTTGGAGAAGCACATTGGCCCAACTGACTGGTAGCCCTTAGAAAAATCAACTGCCTGTATCCTGCCCAGAAGGCCAACTCTAACTACCTCCTCTTCCCATCTTCTGGAATCTTTTCACCCCTGACCAAAAATCTTAGATTCCAGCTTTTGTTAATGGTTGCCATTCGATCACCCAAAAGCTGACTATTTGAGATATTTACTAAAAGTAAAAGTAAAAGTTAGACAGTGTTCATTCAAAAAGGTTTATCTGGAGCCCATCTAGGAACATTATTTTTATCAAATAGGTTGGTCTCAGCATAATTCCCTGTTTAAAGAAGCACTGATTTTATTTCAAACAAACAAAAAAAACATCTCTTGACATCAGAGATATTTTTAGTTTTCTGTGCCCCCCCCCCTTGTCCCCCTGGTCAGACATCTATCACCACAATGCCTGCCATTTGCATGTATCACTAAAACATGCAGGCTTATGCATGTTTACACATGTCACTTTTTTTACATACACATACATTGATATGTTACAATAGATTACAATGATTATCCGTTCACGGAAACAAAACATTCTACAAACCCAGGTGCAAAGTATGCAAACACATTAATACCAATGACATATTCATACCTCCAGGCATAAACATCCAACTTAACTCCCTCTCTCACCTGTGACACTCCCAATATAGTTTACCTAATATATTGCGGTCCTATATCCAGTGGTGAGGCCCCAGCTTGCAGGCTTTGGGGAGTGTGGAACCACCCTTTAATTGCCATTGCTCCCAGGTCCACTCTGACCTGGAGTGGTAGTTCCTGTTAGGGTTAAATAGAAACCGACTTGAAAACGACAAATATATTCTTTTTTTCTTCAAATTCGTTGGATTCGGCATTAAATAACCTGAAAAGGGTTGATATGCCGTAAAACAAAAACAACCAACCAACCTAATATATTGCACTAGATGCACTAAAGGTAACTATGTGGAGGAAACACACCGGAACATCCACCTACAACTCAACAACCACAAACAAACAATCAGGGACAAATCCACACACAAAGCATAGACAATATGAAATGCATCCTTATCGCTTCCAACTTTAGGACACAACAAAAAAGAAGACAATATGAAAAGAAACTCATTTTGAGACTCAACACCCACCAAGATTTGGGACCAATGAGTATTCATTTTATACAACCTAAACCGACCAAAAACATTTTCCTACAGGGCAGAGTGAGTATGCATGGTGGAAGAATAGCTTGGCGTTCCTCACTAGGAGTTTTACTTTTGTTTTCGCTAGTTTCCATGTATTTTGATTTATTTATTTATTTAATTCCATTTTCCGAGTATATGTACAAATATGCATAAATGCACAGGTGTATATGTGGGTGCATTACCCATTCCCCCTCACAAATCCTACATACTATAGTACCCCTCTTTGAAGATATACGAGATAAGGTTTATTATTATTATTATTATTATTATTTAACTCTTTGTTTAAGCATTGCAATATATGTAACTTTGAATTTTATTTCCAGCATCAATTGTTCTTAATCTCTGATTGCTCTAACTAATAATATATTATACCTCCCCTGTTTGGTTTTCATACATAAACAAAATTTCACAGTGTATAAAGATTATTTGATACTGGAGATATTCATAATCGTACCCTATTTCCAAAAGAGGGGAGATATAACATATGAGAAATATTTGGACTCGAGTCTCCCCTTGCTATTATTTCAGATTATTTGAAACCATAGCAGCAAGTTTTAGTCTCCCCTCCATCAAGGCCAGAGGTTTTGGGGAAATATATATATATATATATAAACAGCTATATGACGGTCTGTCTGTCTCCATAATTTCAAACTCTACCTCCTCCGAAACTAAGTCGCAGAGCGGCACTAGAGGCCTCAAACGATTGGATTTTTTAGGAGCCGTTCTTTTATGGATCTTTAGCCGGTTAAAATTGTTTTTAAGGAATCAAAAATGGGTCAAAATTGAAAAAAAATCATTAAACATTTTGTACATTCACCTTAGTTTATTTTTAATTTTTAATTGGTTTATATGCGTGTCACGTTGGAGCAATGGTAGCGTCACCAGCTTTGAATGTTACAGTTTTAGTTTTGATTCTAGCTGATGGCACCTAAATACTTTTTTTTTTACTTTTGAAATCATGACTCAATAATAATATATACAAAATATGCATAAATTAAAATATATTTAAGTGTATTTTACACTCAGGCAAAGCACCTCCTCCCAGCTAATATATGTATATATATATATATATATATATATATATATATATATATATAATCTCAATGAATATGTTAGTACCTGTCTATTTTGTAAATAATTAAAAAAAAATGTTAACACTATCTGATCCTATACTTAAATAATGAAATGATTTTACAAAAATTATTGCTATGGCATGAGATCACCAGATATGTGTGTAGAAAGTTTTTGTGGGTGGGGTGGGGGATTCGTTTTCCATCTCCAAGTCCTGCATTTATTAAAAGAAAATAGAAAATATTTTTAAGGCAAAGCCATTCTTCTTATTTTTTGAGAACAACATTTTCATTGCCTATTTCAAGTTCACAACATCAATGTCAATCATAATTCCCTTTCTAATTTTTTTTGACAAATTAGATGAATTGAAAAACAAAATAACCCAATTGATATCAAAACCCCCCCAAATAATTCTATCCAAAATAAATAGTGAATTGAACATTTTTTTAAATTAAAACTTTTTTTGTCCTGTGAAAGATAAACCTGTTCCTTTGTCCCTGAGAAAGTGTCTATACATTCTGCAATGTTATTGAATCTTTTTTAACTCTTCCCTCTGTAAAAGCATTCATGTGTTCAATTTCATTTCTCCATTTCTTGACTACTAAATCAGGCCCGTCTTAAAATACTGGCTCCCTGACTTAAAAGGCACCAAGCATTAATGTTATCATTTTTTTCCCTCTCCAAATTTGAATCGTGTTTTGCATACTCAGTTCACTCTCTTTGCAGTTCACCTTTGCAACTTACTTCTAAGATAGATAAACTCATTCACAAGATCCATTTAAATATCAGTCAACATAAAATTTTACAAAATCATTAATCAAGTCATAAATCTGAGGTTCTTTAGGTTGGTCACTGGTGCTACCGAATCAGGCTGTCTGAAGATAATGACTTTCTGAGCTAAAATGCACCAAACATTGAACAATCATTGTTTATGTTCTGCAAAGTAAAAAACGAAAACAGTTTTCCAGTACAAAACAATCAAATCTAACTCCATGTATAAAGATTGGAAGATATAAAGAATGTGAAGCATAAATTATTTTACCAAAATGGTTGACTCAGCATTAAATAACTTGAAAAGAGTTGATATATTTTTAAATAAAAACAACCAAATCATAGGCATGGTCGCAAGTGATAGAAATACATTTACTGAGTAAACCCAAGTTTAAAAATAAGAAGGAAACCATGTTAAGAAGGAGACAAAAGAAAAAGGAAATATAGCAAAAGCAAAGGAAGTAGAGAAATAGAAAATAAGACTTTTCAGTAGACAATAAATAGGACTTTCTTTCTTAACAGACAAAGGGCAGGGGCTAAAATGCAGTCGTAATTAAGATGACAGGAATAAAAGAACCAAGGGTCTGTTAAGTTAAATAGGTTTATCACGGTAGACAAAAGAAACTTGACATGGGATTTTTGGTCAGGGGGACATAACAAAAGCACAGAACAGTGGATGTGGATATATTTAGATTTTGTTTGTGGGTACTTTGAGATTGACGATGAGTTTTATTACACTGAGGATTGGTGAGGGGTTTTATATTTTTACGACAGTTGAGAGCAATTTTTGGCAACAATCATAGTTGAGTTGCTATTGGGATACTTGACAACAGTGGTGAGTTAGACTTGACGACAGTTGAGAGCTGGACACAGTTGAACACAGATTGTGGCTCAGAGCAGATAAGGAAATGAATTGATCAATACCCTTGATATAGATATGGGCCTTAGTGTGTAGAGGATCGATGGTGACACACATATCCAGAGTCCAATTGATATATGTGTAAAGTATCAGTCTGTGTTTTATTTTATTTCCCTCTGTTTTGTTTTTATACTTGTGAACCCATGCACTCCCCTCAACAACTGCCTATGTGAGAAACTATGATGGTGAAGAAGTCCACAAAACACAACATTGGGGTCAATGACTTGTCATGTGGGTATGCATGGTGTTACAAACATATCAATATGTAATCTCTAAATATCAACTTAGTTTAACTGGTAATATGTGTGTGCGCAGACACTTTTTCAACATCATTCCAAAATATGATGGGCATATGATGAAAACATGGCAGATGAACAATAAAATAAAGGACGTCAATTTGTATTATTCTATTTCTTGACAAACTAAATCATATTATCTATGCACATATTTACATGCCTGATTTCATCTTTATGTTTCTTTTGTTTTTTCAGCTGAAAGATAATGAGGCTCGTAGGTTTTTTCAGCAAATTATTTCTGGTGTAGATTATTGTCATCGTCACATGGTGGTTCACAGGGACCTCAAACCAGAAAACCTCTTGTTAGATCACCGACTCAATGTAAAAATTGCTGATTTTGGTAAGTATATTGTTTTGTGGTTATTGGAAATAGAAAATAAAATCTTATAAAATGTACACTCATAATATTTAAGCATAAGGTTTACTATTTACTAACCTATATACCTTCTCTGTATACAACAGTGTGTAGAACAATTTTTTTATACAACTATATATTTTTTACACAGCTATATATTTTTTACACAGCTATATATTTTTTATACAACTATATATATTTTACACAGCTATATATTTTTTACACAGCTATATATTTTTTACACAGCTATATATTTTTTACACAACTCTATATTTTTTATACAACTGTATTTTTTATACAACTGTATTTTTTATACAACTATATCTTTTTTTACACAACTATATATTTTTATACAACTATATATTTTTATACAACTATATTTTTTACACAACTATATTTTTTTACACAACTATATTTTTTTACACAACTATATTTTTTTACACAACTATATTTTTTTACACAGCTATATTTTTTTATACAACTATATTTATTTTTACAACTATATTTATTTTTACAACTATATTTTTTTTTACAACTATATATTTTTTTACAACTATATTTTTTTTTACAACTATATTTTTTTATACAACTATATTTTTTACACAACTATATATTTTTTTACACAACTATATATTTTTTTACACAACTATATTTTTTTATACAACTATATATTTTTTATACAACTGTATTTTTTTTACACAACTATTTTTTTACAACTATATTTTTTTCACAACTCTATTTTTATACAACTATATTTTTACACAACTATATATATTTTTTTACACAACTATATATTTTTTTATACAACTATATTTTTTTACACAACTATATATTTTTTTATACAACTATATTTTTTTATACAACTATATTTTTTTTACACGACTATATATTTTTTATACAACTATATTTTTTTACACAACTATATTTTTTTATACAACTATATATTTTTTGCACAACTATATTTTTTTTACACAACTATATATTTTTTACACAACTATATTTTTTACACAACTATATTTTTTTATACAACTATATTTTTTTACACAACTATATTTTTTTACACAACTATATTTTTTTACACAACTATATTTTTTTACACAACTATATTTTTTTACACAACTATATTTTTTTATACAACTATATTTTTTTTACACAACTATATTTTTTACACAACTATATTTTTTATACAGCTATATTTTTTTATACAGCTATATTTTTTTATACAGCTATATTTGTTTATACAGCTATATTTTTTTTACACAACTATATTTTTTTTACACAACTATATTTTTTTACACAACTATATTTTTTATACAACTATATTTTTTTATATAACTATATTTTTTTATACAACTATATTTTTTTACAAAACTATATTTTTTTACATAACTATATTTTTTTTATACAACTACAATTTTATTAATACGGCTACATTTTGATTTAAATACGACTATATTTTTTTATGCAACTACATATTTTTATGCACTTACATTTTTTTACACTATTGCAGTCATTGCGTTTAAGAAACTTACAAAATTATTAAATCGTTACTTAAAGAAATTCACTTAGTTTCCTTGGAAAACTTGGCTAGTATTTAAAAATACTGGTGATTTAGGTTTTTTCGCATCTCCATACAAACCATTCACTCTTGTGTGCATCATAAGTCATTTGAATCTGCGATAGTTCAAGTTGTCAATCATTTCAGCAAAAGCATGTGACTAGCAATATGGATGTCGTCCTGCAAGATTAACATGCTGACTATTATATCATATATATAATCGGTTAATCTTAATAGTGGTTCTATTTTTAAATAGGTTTTGAGATATCAAAGGCCTTTGATAAGGTTTGGCACAAATAGTTGCTTCACAAACTTACTAGTTATTAAATATTTGTAAATGTCTTCTCAACTATCCAATCCTTTTTCTTTCAAAGGTATGTGTTGGTAGGCAGAAGTATTAATGAAGTAGGCAGTAGTATCAATGACAATGCTGACATGTCACAGGGATCTACTTTGGGTCCAACTATCTTCCTTCATTAATGATTTTCCAAACTATCTTGCCTCATTAATGATTTTCCAAACTATATTTTGAGATCATTTGTTGACATCTAGGCTGCTGACATAATTGTCTATGGCAACTCTTCGAAGATCATTGGTGGCCAAGATTTTGCTGATTTGCACAGTGCAATGGAGTAAGAAAATTGCTTATTATTTTGAACACATCTAAAACCATGTTTCCCTCCTTTCACCACCAATGCTACAATCATTGTTTTGCCATAGTTGAAATGAATGGCCCTCTACTTGAGGAAACTCTTTGTTTGGATAAGCTCCTAGGACTGATTTTCACACCAGATCTGAAATGGAAGACATGTCCATCCTGTTGCTTAGGTTGTTAAAAAACCTGATGCAATCCTGTATTCTCTTCTTGCCTTGTATAAAATTGACTTCATAATCAAGTAAGGGATGATCTTTTTTGTTTTCTACAGCCCCTTTCTCACAGGAGACGTTACTAATATTTCTCTACTCTATCATTATTTGATAGTTTTTGAGTTCCAGTCTCTGGTTCGTCCTTATAAGACATTCATAGCAAGAACTTGTACTCTAATAGAACTGAAAAGAACTTTTTTATTAAAATCCAAATAATTTTTCTTGCCATGTTTCCTTGGATATAGCTGTTTGATAATAATTGGACTATACTGAACAGTTTCAGTTCTGAAAAGAAAGTTTGTGGTTTCTTGGGATACATGTGATTTAAAAAACTATTTTTGTGTAAAACTACTGATCTTTAATTAGCTGTAGTAGAACTAATAGTATTTACTTTTTATGATTTTGTGTGTGGAATGTTATATCTGTAAAGGATAGAGCCATTTCTGTAGGAAATCTTCAATGGGAAAGCTTAATGTGTAGTAGATAAAAATAAAAGTAAGAAAGAAAAAAAAGCAACCAAAAACTTAATTCTATCTCATAAATTTATTTCAACCCAATAGGGCCTTTACAAATAGGAAAGTTACTTGAAATTTTCTGCCCAACTCTTTCTATATAGATATCCAACTATATATATTGCAAAAATAATCTTTGTACAATAATCTATCAAGATGCAAGAAGGTTTACATGGATAAGTGGAGCAAAATTTATTTCTTATATATAAATGCACCGTTTATATGATAACTAGCGAGGGGTACCCGGCGTTGCCCGGGTGTTTGGAGGTGTGTGTGGAAACTCCGGGGTTAGGGTGGGGGTAAAAAAAATGTTTTTGGTAGGTAAGTATGAGGATCGAACCCGAACCCTTGGGGCAAAGTTGTAAATTAAAGTGTGAAAAAAAACACAAAAAACATGCGACGTTAACCATTGCCCTACCGCGAGATGCTAATGGAAACACGTTTGAATTTATTTAATTACTTGGAATTGGCAGGTGCCCGTTTTAATGAGTTAATGAGGTCAAGTTTGACTGCGGGATAGTATTTCATTTACTGCGGGAACGCTTCCCAAGATGTTAAAGGAAAAAGACTAACCCACATGCGGCGAGCGACAAATGTTGAATATTTATCTTCCCAAAGTCGAGCAAATTAAATAGACAGGCGAGCTTCGTTAACTGTGAGATATTACGATTTATATGAGATATAAAAAGTTTTAAAAAGTTGTTAGGCGACCGACTGCTTCTCTGAAAAAAGCCTTTTGTAGACATACAGTAAAAGCGAACACACATACAAACATACATATGTTTTCGCTTTTATGTTTATAGATTATTTGTAATTCCAAATTAGTAAACAAGCAAGAAATTATACTTTGCTATTAATTCTAAAATGAAAACTAAAAATAAAAAAAGTGTAGAAAGTATTTATTTTTTTAAACCACTGATTCTTTTGCTTTTATTACCTACACCCTTTTATAGGGCTTTCAAATATGATGAGTGATGGTGAATTTTTACGTACTAGCTGTGGTTCTCCAAATTATGCAGCCCCAGAAGTGATATCAGGCAAGTAAGTGGTGAAATTTGATACTTATTTTTTTATTCTATAATTATAACTAGTGCTATGACATAAAAAAAAAATGAAATGATCATTTGATTAAATTTTCAAATAAAGTCAATGAATATGAGGAAATTTTTAATGAAAAAAAACTGTTTGGTTTGTTTTTTTACATTCTTTTATTTATTTTTAAATCTTGTTCCTCAAATATTAGTCAACCTTTTATAAATTCTTATAAAATAGTACACTGAATAAAAATTACACAATTTTCTGTTATAAAATGTTTTCCATTAAAGAGGATTTAAAATTTAGAATTGTCAAATAAAATTCTATGAAAAATCAGTTTGAATTTTATACTGTACTTTGAAGGAATTAAAATAATTCTTGAAATAAAATTGTTTTCATTAATGAATATTAAATGAAGAAAATAAAAATATTATTAAATTATTTTAAGCTATTAAACATTAAATTGCAAAATTACTGTAGTAAAATTGATCTCAATATTTGTACATCTAACAAATGCATCTCATGACCATCAAACATTAATAAAGTTTTTTCAACAATATTGTAAAAAAATATATCCATGGCTACGTCATAAGCTCTCGACAGTGAAAAAAAAAAAAAATTTTAAAAATTGTCTGTATCACCCTGAGGAAGGGTTATGGAGCTGAAAATTTGGATTAAAAATATATTTAATTGAAAAAAATCCTGCATAATGTTATTTGTTTTTTTTTTAATAGATTTTCAAATTTCTCATTATACCGATGCTTCTATTTGTAGCAAAATAAAATCTCATTAGAAAGTAATTTTTTTTTTCATTTGGAAACTTTTCTTCTCTGTCAAAAACAAGATGTAATATTAAGCAGAATCCAAATTAAGCCCATGTATACTTATCTAAAACAGAAGCTGCACTTTGATGCACCTATTGCAATCAACTGATCATAGTCAAGTATATTCTGATCGAGTATACAAAATACTAGAATATCCACAAGCCATTTTATTACACACCAAACCTCACTGTGCTGTTGAAAGATGTATCTACATCACAATAATTACCGTAGATGAGTAAGGAAGGATGCCAGGTTGAGATGATACCCTGTCCAAGCCAAAACATTTTGTTGTTTTTGTTTTCTACCAAAAATTAATTTTCTGATTTTTAAAACCACTAGTTTTTATCTTAAAGGTATGATAGCAAACATGTGGCATTTAAATAAATGAAAACATCATTCTTTTCCTGATAATTGTGCTCTAAATCTGCGGTTAAAAACGAAAAAAAAAAAAAAGAACAATGTGATCTATATTCTGAACCTCTGCCAAATTTTTGTTTTCATATTGAAATAATCTGAATTGAAAAAATTACATTTTAGAATAAACATAAATCAATAGATTATTTTCTGTTTGAGATGTTTTATTCTTTTAGTTTTATTTTCTCAGCTTTATGAATATAAAGTTTCTTTTTTTTTTTTTTGTAAAAACTGTTTAGTATGAATATGATAAGCATTACATGCTATATGTATCAATGATAGCATATGTTTTTGAATGACATCCTAAAGTGTACATAAATAGCAGTTTATATTAAAATGAAGTGCAATGGATGACCATTTGCAAAATGCGGGAGTGCCTCAGGGGTCTATCCTTGGATCTCTATTGTTCTTAATATTTATTAATGACCTCCCCGACAAAACTGCCTCTGAGATGGGTATATATGCTGATGACACCACACTCTATAACAGGCACGACAGGAAAACAAATGAACACATATCTAAAGAAATGGCAAAAACACTAGAGGATGACCTCCAATCTGTAGTGGAATGGGGACATAAATGGATGGTCACATTCGATGCTGCTAAGACTAAACTGGTTTCCTTCAATAATTACAAGAAACCTTCTCTGCCACCAATAGCAATGGCCATTGACTCCTTGTCTGAGAGTATATCTGTCAAACTGCTTGGCCTAACGTTCACAGGAAACATGAATTGGAACAATTATATTGAAAACATTGCCAGGACCGCTGCGAAAAAGGTAGGCTCTCTCTACCATGCTAGAAAACTACTGACACCTGAAAGTATCCTGTACCTCTATAAGGCCACCATTCGCCCATGTATGGAGTATTGTTGTTACATTTGGGCTGGTGCATCTGCTACTAGTCTCTCGCTCCTAGACAAGGTTAAAAAAAGAGTCGCCAATCTGATAGGCCCTGAACTGGCATCTAAGCTTCAGTCTCTGTCCCATCGACGAAATGTTGCATCCCTCTGCCTGTTGTACAAGTATTTTAATGGTGAATGTTCTGACAAACTGCAGACACTTGTGCCCCCACGACGTAGACACCCTTGACAAACCCGACAGGCAGCTAAATCCCACCCCCACACAGTAGAGATCCCTAGATGTAAAAGATCTTTCTACTCCAGTAGTTTCTTCCCCAGAACTGCTAGACTCTGGAATTCCATTCCCTAACTGTACTGACATGCAGAAGTTCAAGGGTAATGTGAACCGACATCTTGCTGCCCAAATCTCAACATAGTGCCCCAGTAGTTGCTGCTCCTGATAGTAGCCCCCTACACCAAAGTGGCAATGTGTCTTGTTTGGGGTGAAAATGTAATAAAAAAAAAATAAGTAAAAAAAATGTTGTATGCCATTTTATGATCAGGATATACATGTGGACGGAGACCACTTTTGAATTTGATATTCCCAGTAAACTTCCTCCTTTAAAGGAAGCCAGTATAGCCCATCTAGGGTTAATACTTCACTAGCTGTTGCCGATTCAGTTGGTAATCATTCTTAACATGTTTTAGGTTTAAAATTTTTGCGAATGTGATATGTCGTTCATGAATATCATTCTGGTTACAGATTGTCTTATTTATATAAGCAGATATATTTGTCCTTTTTTAATAAAAGTTTGATGACTTTTTTAATTTGTTATAATATTATCAACTTTGCGTTTTCTACAATTTTGTTTTCTAACTTTGGAATGAGACAAAACTTTCAACTTCTAGTTTTAATTTTTGTTTTTAATGTGGCCCTTTTTAAATGATTATTTTCATTACAATTGCAATGTTTTCCAAACTTAAGGTATATATATATATATTTATTATATATTTTAGATTGTATGCAGGACCTGAAGTAGATATTTGGAGTTGTGGTGTTGTATTGTACGCGTTATTATGTGGAACAGTAAGTTTTTTTTTCTTTTTTATGTGATTTTTGTTTTGGATTGCATTCCTTAATGTTTGCATCTTAATCTTTCATTGGCCTTGATGTATGTTGTCACTATTAGCTTGTAGAATACATGGTTGCCTCTTTGCAAGGCAGTATGACATGACTACTTCACCCCCTCAATTAGTGCTACTTGTTGACTGTGGAAGGGAAAGGGGCACTATTGCACTTTGATCTTTAATTAGGAGTAAATAAAAATTCTACCCTAATACTAAATAGTTGATTACATACACCCAGACTTATTAAATATTGGTGGCTAAGGATCAACTGGATGTAAAAGAAGTATGGTCCCAACATGTTAAAAACTGGACATAACATTATTACTTGGACTGTAGAACTGGTGCTTAGAGACGCTTGTGTAACCTTTACAGGTCTGTGTACGAATGGGTTTTACCACCTTGGTTTGCTCTGAGGCAATTGTAAAGCACAAGTAATGAAACAAAAAAATGTTTTTTATGAAAAGAAATCCAAATGGAGGCACCAAGACAGAATCTGACAAAGAACCAACTAATAACTTCTCAAATTGTTAATCATAAAATCTAAGGAAGAACAAAATCTTAACTTAAAAAAACTACTAACATTTATAATATAAAGGGTAATTTTTGGAAATTACCCTTTATATTATAAATGTTAGTAGTTTTTTTAAGTTAAGATTTTGTTCTTCCTTAGATTTTGTGCATAACGACTCCAAAAACTCTGCCAGAAAAAAATGACACCTTATATATCTAGAAAAGAAAAAAAAGTCTGATACAATTTTACAAAGAATATTCTAAAGGAAAACTTGCATGATTAGTTCTCATCCCAAGAATAGATTATTCTTCTAGAAACATAACCACACTAATAGGTTGCCTAGCATTGCCCAGTTGTAAAATACACTTAAATAAGATATTTTAATTAATGCAGATTTTATTTATTTATTATTATAGAACTAATTCTCTATTGATTATTATATTGTACCGAATTCATAGTACTGATTTCAAAAGTTAAAAAAAAAAAGTAACTTAGGTGCCATCAGCTAGAATCGAAACCAAAAAATTTAGCACTCCAGCCTAAGCCGTTACTGTTTGAACTATTGACAAATGAATAAGATGATGTTAAAAGTTAAGCAACTTCAGCTTATATTTGTGCATGTGTAGAAGTAACAGGTTTAGTCAACTTACTCCTGCCAAGGTCAATTATTTATTTCAATTTTAAACCCTTAGCAGCTACTTTTTCCAGATAAAAAATAAATTTGTTCCATAGATCCAAATCCCTTATATATCAAGCTTCAAGTCTCTAGACCAAAAATTCAGAGAGGAGTTTGGTAGAGATGTTCTGCATACATACAGAAACAGGGTTACTTATGTATGTCTGTATGTATACATGTGTGTGTGCTAGAACTTTTTCATCTTAAATGCTACACAGTTATGTACCATATTGAAAATATGTATGAATAAAACTGAACGTAATAGTTAAATGAAACCAATCCTCCAATAAGAAATCATAAAAAATGAATAATTAATTAAAGTTCGTTTTTCTAAGCAATATGCAAATTAATTAACTTTTTAGTCACTCACATATCAATGACTGAGTATATTAAGAAGTTTGTTTTTAATAATTTTTAAATAAAAAAATAGGCTTTTAATATCAATGTCATATGACAAAAACTCAATTTTATATCTGTAAAATGCAATAAAAATTAAAAAATTTATGTCTTAAAAAGCGTACCAGCTGTAAATAATAAAATAGGAAAACAAACATCTTTGTCTTTTAGTTTTTTTAATGTGGAAAATATTTATATCATCTATAAGGGAAGATGATAAAATCAAAAATTTTCATATTAAACATAAAACATATACAAGTCCTGTCTTTTATATGTTAAGACACTCAAACTGAAGTTTGTTCACTCATAAAGACACTGCTTTCTGAGGTGAAACATTTTCTGTTTGTTTTTAAACTTCCGATGATAAAATCAATATAAATTCCAGAGAAGAGTATTTACAGAATTAGTTGCACAATTAGTTAAATCAATGAATTAGTATATTTTAGAATTTTATTTCTTAATAAAACTATTATATATAAAAATGATGAACTAAGATTCAAATTGTTTAAAATGCAAAATACATAAGTTAAGGATATGTTTATCCTCTTTAGTTGATTTTCTATGTTTCATTGGTAAAGTAAATTTTGGAGTTTGCCATTAAAAAGATGGTTATAGTTTTTAAATTTGAAATGATTTGAAGTTGACACCAACTGCTTACCCGAAACTTAACTTTCAATTTATTGTACAATCCCTTATGGACCTCAGGCATTCCAGACACAAGATAATTAAGAGTTTCTCAATTCCAAAGTTCAATATCTTTTGAAGCCACATAATTGAAAAACCATGGAAATGTTCACATCCTATCATTTTTTTTTCTATTGAAATGGATAGAAAATCTGTTTTTTATAAAAACCATTCAGATCTTAATGAATAAAAGTGAATATTCCCACACCGTTTATGTAGTATACTGATGAAAAGTTGAGCCTGACTGTTTATATATGCACAGAATTTAAACATGCTGCTTTTTGAATTTAGATGGTGAAATTACAATGACTATTAACTGCCAAATTTGTATTTACAACCCAAATTTGATTAGTTGGAGGGAAGAAATTAATATTACTGTTATCATCCAATCATGCTACTATGAAAATATGTTAGCATTTTTGTCTTTTAGAAACAAAATATTTATACAAAATCAATAAAAACCTTCATATTTCATCCGTTTAGGTAACTTTAATTAAAAACACAAAATGCATTTATTAAATATATTTATATAACGTACAAAATGTTACCATAATAACTTTGCAGGAAATATGTATTCTCTTGAGTCCACTTTTAGTTCTTGTTTTGTATTTATTCAAGAAATAATCAACCTTGAATAGTGAATATTTATAATTTAATTTTTAATTTAAAGATTATTAGAACTTTGAAATCTTATTTAAGCACAAGTATTTCTTTTTCAGCTTCCATTTGATGATGAACATGTCCCAACTTTATTCAGGAAAATCAAATGTAAGTAAAAGAAATATTGGATATGAATGTAGAAATATATTTATGATTTTCTGAAAATTTATCAAATACTTAATACTTTAGTAGTTGAATGGGACCCATTCAAATAATCATGTCTGAAAACATTAGAAATAATAACAATTTCCTCCTATTTAATGTTGTATGCAGATTTATTTCAGTGGTTTATTGAAAGAGATTGCTCCAGAAATAATTAATACCTCATGTTGAAATAAGTATAATGATTTAAAATTCTTACACAGTTACTATTTATGATGATTGTCCGAAGAAAACAATTATTGCAATTTTTTCATGAAATAACCAAAATGTGGTGATAAGTTACATCCATTAATAATTTCTTATTACAGAAATTCAGACAAAATTAAGTTGATAATTTTTTTTTTCAGCTGGGATGTTTCCGATTCCTGATTATTTGAGCAAAGATGTGATAAATCTGCTGCTGAAATGTCTGCAAGTCGATCCTCTCAAAAGGGCTACAATCAAGGACATAAAGTAAATATTTTTATTTAAAATTATTATTATTATAATTAGTGGGACCTGTGGAAATTCCACAGCAGACTCATATGTAATATATTGATGTTGCCATTCTGTAGATGTTCAGTGTAAATGGATACACCCTGATATTATTGTAGCTCGTTTGTTAAAACTGCAAAAGTATTTATCTAAGCTAGCAGGGATGCCCAGCATAGCCCGGTCGTAAAGTGTGCTTGAGTATGATATTTTAATTATTGCAGATTTCATTTATATTATTATAGAGTTAATGTTCTATCGATTTTTATATCTTATAAAGTTGTGATTTCAAAAATAAAAAATATATATCCATATAACTTGGGTGCATCAGCTTGAATTGAAACCAAAGCCAAACCTTATGAAAAAAAAATATGTATATATATATATATATATATATATACTAGCAAAAGTACCCGTTGTTGACTGGGTTCAAAAACAGCCTACAGAAAATGGACTCTGATTTATGAAAGTATGATAGGTTATGAAAAGGAAGGGTTGTAAAGAGATAGCTTCGAATTTGGAGGTATCAAAACCAAAGCAAAATATGATGAAAGTAAAAATAAAATAGATAAACCCCATAATTTATTATACCATACGTGTTCACACTGGATCACTTATCACAATATTCTGTGGATCTATATTAAAAAACCTTGTTAAACTTTGTAACATATTTCCATTCTATGGAGGTAAGGCACGAACGAACACCCCATAATTTTATTATACCATATTTCTTCAAACTGAAACATAATTATCAAAGTATACTTATGCAGATGATAGATATGAAAAGTCTTTATTAAAGTGTGTGCCTATTTCCATTCTATGGAGGCGAGGCGTGAACGCAAACCCCACAATTTTATTATACCATCCCTATTTAAGTTAAAACATACTTATCAAAGTATTATTATGTACATCTATATCAAAAACACTTGTAAACGTTTTGGTTTTAATTTTTTATTTCCATACTTTGTGGACCAGGCGCGTACACAGACCCCACAATTTTAATGAATCATCATTATGCCAGATACAAACATACTCATTCTTGTGTCTCGATACATCTTCTATCATTATATGTGATCAGTTTTCTATAATAGTCAACCATATAGGAGCTTATTCGTGATCAGACACACACACAGACATTCAGCTTTATATTATACTAGCGGGGGGGGGGGGTACCCGGCGTTGCCCGGGTGTTTGGAGGTGTGTGTGGTTTTGGGTAAATGAAAACTCCGGAGGGGGGGGGGGTAAAATAAAAAAAATGTTTTGGTAGGTAAGTATGAGGATCGAACCCGAACCCTTGAGGCAAAGTTGGAAATTAAAGTGTGAAAAAAAAGATGCGACGTTAACCATTCGGCCACCGCAAAATACTAACAGAAACACATTTGAATTTATTTATAAAAAACAGAATTGACACGTGGCTGCAATAAAAGTTAACTCTGCTGTTTCTATTTGATCTCATTAATGAGGTCAAATAGAAGTCACGCAGTTAACTTTTGCTGCGGGGCAGTTTTTGGGTTTGTTTACCCAACTTTGATTGGTTTTTTCCCCAAGATGTTGGCGAAAAAAGCCTTTTCGAGACATACATAAAATGATCACACACATTTTGCCTTTTATATAACTTGAGTTCCTTCAGCTGTAGCCGAAACCAAAACTTATGAAGAATCCCTGATAAAATTATTTATTTCAAGAAATGGAAGTCCATAACAATTAAACAACTCAGATGTAAGCGTGATACAGAAAATAAATAAATATCACACACGTTATTGAATTAATATATAGATTATTATTAGTAGTATTAGCAGTAGTAGTTCTTAATCCAGTGCTTATTATAAAGATATTAAATTACTTTGCTTTTTGCACTATTGAAACATTTTTGAAAATTTTCTGATCAACTCTTACTGTGCTGATTACAAATTTGTCAATTAAACATGCAAACACTGAGTTAATTTAGGAGAGGGGAGAAGTTCTCTTGACCCTAAAGCCAAGAATTTAAGCCATTGCTGTTCTCTTTTGACTGAAGTATGACTTTGGTCCTGTGCAATTTTAAGAAGTTCACCTTCCCAGGCTTTATCTTCTTTCTTTGTGAAAGAATTAGTTTATTGATAATTGTCTAATTCCTACAAAGGAATGCCAACAGAGCTACCCAAGCAGTTTTTGCAGACCAGGGTGCTCTTCAAATTCCAGTTTTTGACCCTCGTGTTATATCATCCCACAGTGGAAGGGAGATAAATATCAGTAACGTTAACTATATAATATGAAAACCCTTCAAATTCACCATCAGAATTACTGAAATCCAAATCCAAGAAGCCATCATCTCTTATATTGCACAAAATAAAATGATGTTTCTTATTATATTGTATTTCTTTATTTTCCCCCCAAGACATTTTTTTTTTTTTTTTTTTTTACAGTGATCACCACTTATCAAGGCCCAGAAGCCACTCAGGGATAAGGGTTATTGCAAGTACATTACGTTAGTGTGGAGATTTTATGAAGTGTTTACTTAAGGGGGCGGTTCATTAGGAATTTGTTAACGTTGGATTTGAAGACATCCAAGTTGTAGTCAGTGGGAAGCAGGCAGATGGAACAGAGTTCCACAGGCGTGCAGTTCTAAGAAAGAAGCTTTGTTCATGGAATCCGCGTTTTGATTTAGGCACAGATATAGAGTGGGGGAAATTTTTCACAGTGGATTCAGCTAGACGGGTGTTTTTCGTGAAAGATTGGCGAGGGGGGGGACCAGAGATTGGAGTTCAGACGAGCACCTGCTATGGAAATAACGATAAAACAAGGATAGGCTCACAACGTCTGTTCTGTGGGAGAGAGGTTGCAGGGTAGAGAAAAGGGCATCCCCCACTAAGCCACGAAGTCTATTTTGTACTCTGTCAAGGCAGGATAGGCTATTTTTAGCAGCTCCTTCCCAGATATGGCAACAGTATTCCATCCTTGGATGTACTTGGTTTTATATAGATAGAGAATTGCATCAGTAGTGAGATATCTTCTGGAGCGGTAGAAGGATCCCACCATCTGTCCAGCGACCTTGGCAACAGACTTGATGTACATGTTCCATTTCAGATCAGGAGTAAAGGTCAAACCCAGAAGCTTGTCAAAACACGGGGCCTCACCCAGACGAGAGCCATCCATCACAATTGATGCCAGATGGGGATCAGAGCGTTGATGATGTAAGGATAGGAGTTTGGTTTTAGATGCATTAAAGGTAACCAGCCACATCTTCCCCCACTGAACCATGCGCTCGAGATCAGAGGAGAGAGAATCAGAGAGAACTTAGTCATTTACAGCCTTTGATGTGTTGCCGTAGATGGTCGTGTCATCAGCATAGATGTCAACGAATGATTTAATGAGACATTTTAAACGATTACACTTATTCTATTAGCTGTTCATTTTGGATTCATCAGACTACTCTCAACATCCTGAGTGTTATTTACACGTTTCAGTCGATGTAACCTCTGACTTTCTTCAGGAATATCTTATTGAACTAAGGAATGTTTCTGTCGAACTCAAGAATTTGGACAAAATTATGATTTACGTAGGACATTTATCCAGTAGTATCCAGTAGCAATTGTATTTTTTTGGTCACCCCATACTGAGAATTGAACCTTCAACCTTCAGGAAAATATCACTTTTACAATTGAATTTTCCAAGTACTCTAACCACTGCGCTACGGGTCCACAAAGACCCGTAACACGGTGATTAAATACAATTGAAAAGTGAAAAATACAATTGTGAATTACTTAGGACCTCTATTCAGTCATGGCTGACAGAACAAAAGCATGCTACCCCCGTGAAGTAAATAAAGGGTTCCGTTCAAAATTCTGTCCAAATTCCCAAATTTGACAGAAACATTTCCGAGTTCAACAAGATACACCTGAAGAAAGTCAGAGGTTACGTCAACGGAAACATTGTGAAAGTGACACTCAAGATGAGAACAATAGTCCGATGAATCCAAATAATATGAACCTGTTTGAAGAACAAAGAAGTTCATTTGAAAGAGCAAGCCTTGCAGATATACTGTATTGAGACATGACATATTATTTACTTGAGTTGATGCAAAGAAGATGAAGAAGAAAAGTACAGTTGTTTACCACTGAAGAAAACTACAAATAAATTTAACTAATTTTCACTTTATCATTTCTTTGTGTTTATTGATGAAAATATTTAATATTTGAATGATTGCAATGACATTAATATTTAGTGTCAACTGAGAAAGTGCAAATGGCTTAATGGTTAACAACACAAACTATGTGGTCAATAAACTGTAATTAAATCTGATAAACATTAAAATACCATACACTGACATGAAATCCCAAATAAATCAATATGCAAAGGAATAATGGCAGAAATTATGGGAAAATGATATTAATAATGATTTATTCCAGATTAAAACTAAATTAAGGAATTGGAAAAAAAAATCTTAGAAATACCTGAAATGAACAAATTAAGAATATGTTAGTCAATCCAAAGTGTTCAATATCATGGATAGAACAGGTATGTTTAATAATTGCGTTGACATGAAATATTCTGAAGAAGGTGTATTATGCCGAAATTATAAATCTTAAAGAAATAAATGTTTTTTTTTATTTTACAAAATCTTCATTTTGTAATTTGGCTTCAAACGTATAGCATACATATTTTAAAATTTAAACAATGCTTATATGATGGAGAACATAACATTAACCAACCAATTTTTTTATACTATTTTATACAAGAAAATCTACTCAGTGTTGTTTAAACTCAGCATTGGCGGGAGAAAGACTTGCTTTGTTATTTTTATTATGTTGTATAAACACTCATTCTATTTAAGATACTATTTACCAATTATCAGATATGGTAATGCATTATTACTATTATAATTCCTAGGCAAATTCTATCTATGACAATGTGGATTGACTAATGTATACTTTGTTTATATGGTGATACAACAATTACATATGTAATAGTGTTTTTACTTAAAACATGTTTTTTTTTTTGTTTTTTTTTATCCGATTATAATGCACAAGCACAGAATTGTATTTTGCCACTAAAAATGCAAAAGATTCGTTTGTCAGTTTTAAATCATATCAAGCTAAGATCAAGAATTTCTGTTTATTAATCAGATTAGATTTGATCAAATGTGTTTTGTTATTCAAAGTTGAATTTTCTTTTCATTTTAGGGAACATGAATGGTTCCAAGTTGATTTACCTCATTATTTGTTCCCTTCTGTTGATCAAGATGGCTCTGTTGTAGATCATGATGTTGTTGTAGAGATTTGTGAGGTAAAATTTATCATTTCTATTTGACCTTTCTTTCTTTCTACAGTGTTTGTATTTCTTTGAAATAATGATATTTTTCCATTAACTATTTTCTCCCATTTTAACAATTCTTTTAGAAATGTAATGCAACTGAAGAGGATGTCCTTCATGCAATCTACAAGAATGATCCACACGACAACCTTCTTATTGCATATAATCTTGTAATTGATAACAAACGTATAGAAACTGAAGGTAAGTTGTTTTGGTTCTTGTCTAGAATTACCCTTAGATTTAAATAGAAAATTCAAGAAAAATCTGTATGATGTACGTACACATGACAAAACAAAAATGTCATATTCCAAAAATTACGAAAATCATTTTTAAAGTGATTAATGGGAATTTGTAGGCATTACAATATAAATCTAGGAAGTATAAATTATTGTTGAATTATCTCCCTTGTTTTTATAGATTCTTCCAAAATTGCATGCTCATAAAATTTGATTTACTTATTTAAAAATAAAACTATGTGATCAATTTATGATTTTTGAAACATTGTTTTTGTTTCATCACTGATACATATGTCATACAAATTTTTTTTTTTTTTTTTTTTTTTAATTTGGGACATTTTTGTTCTATTTTTTCCAAGATAAAATATTTAAAAAAAGATTCTGTCAGTTTATTTACCATATTTATCTCAAAGCATTTTGATTCAACATTTTTTTTTGGGGGGGGGAGGGCATCGTAAAGTGTTACATATTATGGACCCTATATTAATAGCGATCAAGTTAACTAGCATGAATTTTGACAAGAGTCACACTTAGTGAATGTCATAATCTTAATGTGCAAAACAGAATTGTTCCCAGAGACAGGTGACATAAAATTGAGGCAGAGAACAGCAGGTCAAATGGTAGACAAAATAGAGGAGATGACAAATGACGTCACGTTTTTCCGGGCTGAGATAAACAAATCAGCTAATCATGAGAAATTGAATAATGCGAGTCCAATATGCGTTGTGAGAGGCAATTGGCTAACAATGTAGAAAACTTGATAATCTAAGTGAAATGTCTATAAACTCAAGCTCTCAAACTGCTTGTGACTGTTTTAAAAAAATGCACTGAGGTTTTAAAATACATTGATTATTGGCCAAAATATCACAGTTTTTCCTTTCCCAAAAGTGTCAAATTTATCCCAAACACTCTACCACTCTCTCTCTCTCTCTCTCTCTCTCTCTATATATATATATATATATATATATATATATACATATATACATATTTATAGGAAATATGTTTATTCATTTATATTTCACCTTTTATTCATACCAGTCTTTTAATTTATGAAGCTTGATGTAACTACCGAACATATACAAATAAATGACAAAAGTCTGTATTTCAAATTTTAAGATATTGATCATCTTACTGTTTATTTCTTTAAGTACGTTGAAATGCACAATTCTTGACCTGGTTCGTAGCATAGCATAGAACTGTTCATGTAATTGTGTTAATTTTTTAATCTATTCTGCCTTTAACTTATCAGAAGAAAAGGAACTTATCAACTTTCAAAGAAAAAGCAATATGAGCATGATTACAAAATCCGAAAATTGGAAGAGAAGTTGTAGTTATTTTTCAATGTGTTACGCCCTATATATACGCATATAAATGCATATAAAATAGCGCTCAAAATATAAGGAACAGAAATTAATGTGAAAAAATATTTATATTCTTAAAAAACTCAATGGAACTTTCCAACAATAAATAAAAGTTCATTAATGATTAGAACTTTATTTTTAAGCAATATGGTAAATTCTACATGCAAAACGCTTTCTTTAGAAGAAAAAGAAAACATTATCACAAACTATCAAGAACAAAATTTGGTTTCTGAAATCTCTAATCTTGTTCATAGGTCTAAAAGATTTGTTCATTGTGTAATTAACAGGTATAAAGTTGATAAAACATTAGATACCAAGTAAAAACTGGCAGACTTCCAAAAAGATGGTAAAGAGAAGATCAGAAGAATTGTTAGAATATCTATAAAAACCGTTTTGAAACTGTTACATCACTTGCCTGTAAATTAAATGAAGAGACAGGTAAGATCTCAAGGAAAACAGTTGCTTGCAGGTTAAAAAATGCAGGATTGCATGCCCATATTTCAGCTTTGAAATTTCTCATTTCAAAGTGAAACCAAAGGACACGCATGGAGTATGTGAGAGAACATATTTGGACTGACGCACAGTGGAATATATTTCATTTCACTGATGAGTCCACAGTTTATATTTACTGCTGATAGCAAAATGTACGTACATCATATAACTGATAAAGTACTGTTTTCTCAATATATCGAGAAAGCCATAAAGTTTGGTGGCGACAATGTAATTGTGTGGAGAATGATTTAATCTGCACGAGTTGATCCTATCATCTACATTTATGACAATATCAATACTGAGATTTACAAAAGGCTTCTTCAGTAGCATGTGGTACCAAGATTACACTATAATCCTTGTGAATTTTCTATTTTCATGCAGAACAATACACTTTATTACAAGGCTCTGAAGGTGATGACTTTATTTAAAAAAAGAAATCGCCCATATAAAGTGACCAGCTCAAAGCCCCAAGCTAAATCCAATAGAAAATGTTTGGAATATAATTGAAGAAAGGCTTGGAAAAGAAACCCCAAAAAACCTGGATCACTTATGGAAGTTATTGAAAGTCAAATGGAGGGGAATTACTGGTAATTTTTCCAAAAAATTAATTAGATCATGTGATTGATGATGCAAAGAACTCATTACAAAATAAGGGGATGTTTACCAAATGTTAAATTTTATTGATATTTTATTCACAATCAAGTAGTAACAAGATGGTTCCTTAACTTTTGCCCAGTTGTTTATTTCCTTTTTGTTTAATCTTTATTTTTAAGAAAACTATTATGTAAAATTTAGTAATTTTGTATAATATTTATGCATTACACTCTAATCTTTAGTAGGTAAAAATTTCATTGCTAATCATGCTTTACTTTTTAAGTAATACACATACAGTAGAACCCTGGGATACAGCATTAATCTATTTTGGGGTTGGTGAAATTGCAGGGCCTAAGCAAAATTTTATACAGTACATATTAAAAATTAGTAACAAAATACAGTTCAGTATATAATACACATGTATATAATCAAATAACATTATAAATAACACCATAAGACGAGGCAAATATCATAACTAGAGGCTGGAAAAACGTATTCCATCTTGTAACCTGAAAAAAACGTATCCTGGGGCCACCGTATCCTGGAATTCTACTGTATTTATATCTTTGTTGTTTCCATTCCTAATATTATATTGTGTGTGTATGTATGTAATATATATATATATATATATAATTAATTGTTTACATAATTAGGTTTTAAAACTTTTATTACTAGAATATTCTTTCTTGAATTGAAATTTTGAAAACATTTTTTTTTTCTTTATAGCTTCACGTGAAATAAGGGAATTTTACCTTGCCTCTAGTCCTCCCCCTGATTCTTTTATGTTGGTAAGTTGAAATTTTTGTAATATATACAATGTTTATTTACTTATGATATGAGAAAGCTAAAGAAGTGTAAAGCACAATTTTCTGTACTTACTCTCTGTTTCGACTAACTTGCTGTTAAAGATTACACATATCTCAGAAAAGTCACTACCTGTTGAAAGCATAGTTATTTTTAAGGGAGAAATTTGGCTCCAAAATTAGGTGGTGCTGCAATTGTGTGATTTGATCCACTGATCCCCCTTTATGATCATAAATTAAAAAATACAAGAGTACTTTTTTAACATGGCTTTCAAGCCAAATGACCGTCTTTTGGAATCTCTCTTCCTTTTCAAACCCTAAACAAATTTTGCAAATCCTACACAAGTCACATTTACATTTCTGTGCATATTTTCTTTTATTACTTCAGCAGTTTATGCGTTTAGTATTATAATGAGACAAATGTATTCCTTAATTTAAAATCAATGTTTTACTACCCTTAAATACTGGTAACCAAAGATATATTTTGTGTTGGGATTAAGATATAATATCTATTCTTTTTTATGTGTTGTTGACTTCGGTAATTTTTATTTTTGTCCATTTTTGATACCTTTCATATTAAAAAAATAACAATGTGTTGCCTGGTTTTGCTCTTAAAGTGTGCCAAGTAAATAGGATCATACAAAAATGGATACATATTTCTATAGTTTATGTGACTTTTATATTTTACTAAAATAAATGGTATCCATTTACAGTTAACAATTCAAAAGTTTTATTAAAAGACTTTCAACTAACAAGAAATATTAACCACTATTAACAGCTATTTTAACATCCAAAATCACTTTTAATTATAATTTAAAAATTAATTCTACCATACTTAGAAAAACAAAAAAAAAAACAAGTTAACAATAATGTTTCTGAATTTTTGAGATGAGGATTGAATTTATATTATTTGACTACTGTTTTCATCTTGAGTATTATTTTCATGTTTCAGCATGTATAACCTCTGACCTTATTCAGGTATGTTGTTTCCCCATGGCATAACGGATATAGTATTAGTTAAAATTCAGTTCTAACATTCTTGTGGAGGTTGAAAGTTCAATCTTCAGTGTGGGTGGTACAAATTCTACCCTACCATGGTTAATAGAATGAGAGCATGCTATCCCCATGGATTGAACGAAGGGTTCTGTTCAAAATTCTGTGCCGATCCTTGAGTTTGACAAAAGACACCTTAAGAAGGCCGAAAGTTACGTTGCTGAAACCTGAAAATAACATTCAAAATAGAACGGTAATCTGAATAATCCAAATAGTAATGCTACCAATTATTTCACACAAAAAATGAAGTTTTTTACATCAAGTCTGAATCTCTCGCCAATTGCTTTCGTTGTGTAGGTAACCCCCCCCACACACACACACAAAACTTATGCTCAAATAAGGAATTAAAGAATTTGAAAAATTCACAGTTTTATTCTACATGAAATCCATGGTCATGTTTTTAGTTAACTGAAAAAATTAAATAAATGAATCAGAAGGTTTTATTTCAACTTAACCTAAAAAAAATGATTGAATGTAATAGTGGCGTAATTCAAAGGTACATAAGATAATAACTAATCATCACACAAGGGAATGGCTTTCATGGATTGGAAACAGAATTATGAAGAGCAAAAATTGAAACTGAGACCAAAAATAAAATATAGCCATATTGTTCAACTCTATCACATGCATTAAAACATTGAATGTTTTAGATGTTATTTACATCCAATAATTTTTTGAATAAAGGTATATTACCACTTGGAATGTAAGGACCTACTATTTGGGATCATGTCTAACAGGAGACTGTCGGAAATTGAGTAGCAAGATGTCTGTTCACATTACATTTAAACTTCTGCATGTTAGTATAGTCAGGGAAGCAGAAAACAATAAAGGAATTTTAAAGTCTAGGGGAAGAAACCATTAGAGTAGGAGGCTTTCTGGGATTTTTCTGCTTATTAGGTTAGTTTTATAACAATTTGACTCGATTAATAATTTGATGACCAAACAATGCCATAATAATTTAACTTGGTGAACCTCATTTAAGAAATAATTAAAAAAAAAACAAAATAAATGAAAATAAAGATTCCCAGACAACACTAAGTACGTTTAGTGCTAAATATAAAAACTGTCTGAAATCAGTTCAGTTTATTCCCCCAAGATGTTAAACCTGTTTGAATTGTTAAAATGTCAAGTTTTCTAGCAGATAACAAATATTTAATATAATGTTAATTTTGTTTTTCCAGTCGAGCCCTTTAAGACCCCATCCAGAACGAATGCCTGGTAAGTATCCATGCTTCTTCACTTATACATCTGTTTAGGTTTAGTGTGTAACTTATTACATGTCACTTTGTTTGTCCACTCTTTGAGAAAAGAAGCAGCAAAAGTTCAGTGATGTATATGGTATCTTTACATTGATATTTGTCAATGGGTTTCAGTTCTTATTTAGAATTTTCCCTATATTAAAAAAACAAAAATGAAAGACAAATCTGTATAATGTACATATCTGTGATGAAACAAAATTATCATATTGCAAAAATCACATAACTTGATGAAGTAGTTTTATTTTTATAAAGAAATTCTTTTTTAAGTGATTAATTGAAAATCTGTAAACATAAATCTAGTAAACATGAATTATTGTTCAGTTGTTTTTTTTTGTTTGTTATTTGAGATTTTTTTTTTTCAAAATGGTGGGTAAGAAAATCGCTTCTTAGTTATTCATAAAATTACATTTTCTTATTTAAAAATAAAACTATTGGATCAGTTTACATAATTTTGTGGAATATATTATTTTCGTTTCATCACAGATACATACATCATATAGACTTTTCTTTGTTTTTAGTTTAGGGGAAATTCTGAACAAGAATGTGGGTTTCTTTTATCAATGGATTTCCTTATTATATCTAATTATTATTTTAGTTTTTAATTTTTATTTGTTTGCACATTTTAAAACTTATGCAGAAAAGGAAATAAAATTTTAGTTGTAAGGTAGACAACTCTTATTATATTCAAATGAAAATATGAATTATTTCCCTTGCTGTGTTTTTATTTTCAGATGAATATTTTCAAGTGTTCCATTTTACTAGTTGTTTCAGCTGGATTAAGTAATTTTAAAAATAAATTATAACCAGGTATGTTATTATATTGCCAGTAACATGATACAACAATAACAAATGAAAATTGGCTAATCAAAATTTGATTCATAAGCTTATTTGATTTTGAAAATCTGACAACATAACATAGATATTAAAGGATCAATAAGGTTGGTTTTATAGTATGACTTGTTGGAAATTTTAGTTCAAGCTTTGAGTATTGTATAAAATATTAATTCTACAGCAAAGTAACAAATACCTCTCTGTTCAAATAATACACAAACTACAGACAATGAAAAAATAACGCACTTTATCAAACAAATAAAAAAGCATCTGTAAGGGAGATAAAAAAAATCTCTGGAGACTTTATAAAAAGTTCCCTCGCTCTGTCCCAAAATGAAAATACAATCAAACTCTCCAGCTTAACATTCACAGGCAACATGAATAGAAATAAATACATTGAGGACATTGCCAAGGCCACTGCAAAGAAGGTGGGCTTCCTCTACCATGCTAGACAATTATTCACACCAGAGAGCATCTTACATCTTTACAAAGCTACAATTCACCTATGCATAGAGTATTATTGCCACATTTGGGCCAGTACATCTACCACTAATCTCTTACTCTTAGGGTTTTAAAAAAAAAATAAAGGAAAAGAATCTCAAATCTAATAGGTCCTGCACTAGCGTCCAAGCTCCAAACACTGTCCCATCACCTCAATGTTGCATCCCTGTGCCTGTTTTACAAGTACTTAAATGAAATTTGCTCTGATGAACTCATCGCACTTGTGTTCCTTGGATGTATATACTGACAAGCAGCAAAATCCCACCCTTTCACTGCTTATATCCCTAGATTCCAAAAGCTCTTCTACTTTAATAGTTTCTTCTTTCAGACTGCTAGATTTTTAAATTACCCCGTTTCCTGTTTCCCTGGTTGTACTTGCAGAAGTTTACATGTAATGTGAACAGACATCTTGCTGCTCAACTCCTTGTAGTTCCCTGTTAGACATGAACCCAAATAGTAGTCCCTTATGTTCAAAGTGGTAATATGCCTTGTTTGGAGTGAAAAAGGCAAAAGAGTTTTTAAAAAAGTAAAATAATACTGATGAATGTAAATTCTAATAATGTAAAATATATAGAGCATGTACAGCATATTTGCTAACAATGCTTTTCAAGAAAGTATAGTAAATATAACAATGCTTTTCAAGAAAGTATAGTAAATATAACAATGCTTTTCAAGAAAGTATAGTAAATATAAAAATGCTTTTCAAGAAAGTATAGTAAATATAAAAATGCTTTTCAAGAAAGTATAGTAAATATAACAATGCTTTTCAAGAAAGTATAGTAAATATAACAATGCTTTTCAAGAAAGTATAGTAAATATAAAAATGCTTTTCAAGAAAGTATAGTAAATATAACAATGCTTTTCAAGAAAGTATAGTAAATATAACAATGCTTTTCAAGAAAGTATAGTAAATATAACAATGCTTTTCAAGAAAGTATAGTAAATATAACAATGCTTTTCAAGAAAGTATAGTAAATATAAAAATGCTTTTCAAGAAAGTATAGTAAATTTAACAATGCTTTTCAAGAAAGTATAGTAAATATAACAATGCTTTTCAAGAAAGTATAGTAAATATGACAATGCTTTTCAAGAAAGTATAGTAAATATAAAAATGCTTTTCAAGAAAGTATAGTAAATATAAAAATGCTTTTCAAGAAAGTATAGTAAATTTAACAATGCTTTTCAAGAAAGTATAGTAAATATAACAATGCTTTTCAAGAAAGTATAGTAAATATAACAATGCTTTTCAAGAAAGTATAGTAAATATAACAATGCTTTTCAAGAAAGTATAGTAAATATAACAATGCTTTTCAAGAAAGTATAGTAAATATAACAATGCTTTTCAAGAAAGTATAGTAAATATAACAATGCTTTTCAAGAAAGTATAGTAAATATAACAATGCTTTTCAAGAAAGTATAGTAAATATAACAATGCTTTTCAAGAAAGTATAGTAAATATAACAATGCTTTTCAAGAAAGTATAGTAAATATAACAATGCTTTTCAAGAAAGTATAGTAAATATAACAATGCTTTTCAAGAAAGTATAGTAAATATAACAATGCTTTTCAAGAAAGTATAGTAAATATAACAATGCTTTTCAAGAAAGTATAGTAAATATAACAATGCTTTTATAGAAAGTATAGTAAATATAACAATGCTTTTCAAGAAAGTATAGTAAATATAACAATGCTTTTCAAGAAAGTATAGTAAATATAACAATGCTTTTCAAGAAAGTATAGTAAATATAACAATGCTTTTCAAGAAAGTATAGTAAATATGACAATGCTTTTCAAGAAAGTATAGTAAATATGACAATGCTTTTCAAGAAAGTATAGTAAATATGACAATGCTTTTCAAGAAAGTATAGTAAATATAACAATGCTTTTCAAGAAAGTATAGTAAATATGACAATGCTTTTCAAGAAAGTATAGTAAATATAACAATGCTTTTCAAGAAAGTATAGTAAATATAACAATGCTTTTCAAGAAAGTATAGTAAATATAACAATGCTTTTCAAGAAAGTATAGTAAATATAACAATGCTTTTCAAGAAAGTATAGTAAATATAACAATGCTTTTCAAGAAAGTATAGTAAATATAACAATGCTTTTCAAGAAAGTATAGTAAATATAACAATGCTTTTCAAGAAAGTATAGTAAATATAACAATGCTTTTCAAGAAAGTATAGTAAATATAACAATGCTTTTCAAGAAAGTATAGTAAATATAACAATGCTTTTCAAGAAAGTATAGTAAATATAACAATGCTTTTCAAGAAAGTATAGTAAATATAACAATGCTTTTCAAGAAAGTATAGTAAATATAACAATGCTTTTCAAGAAAGTATAGTAAATATAACAATGCTTTTCAAGAAAGTATAGTAAATATAACAATGCTTTTCAAGAAAGTATAGTAAATATAACAATGCTTTTCAAGAAAGTATAGTAAATATAACAATGCTTTTCAAGAAAGTATAGTAAATATAACAATGCTTTTCAAGAAAGTATAGTAAATATAACAATGCTTTTCAAGAAAGTATAGTAAATATAACAATGCTTTTCAAGAAAGTATAGTAAATATAACAATGCTTTTCAAGAAAGTATAGTAAATATGACAATGCTTTTCAAGAAAGTATAGTAAATATGACAATGCTTTTCAAGAAAGTATAGTAAATATGACAATGCTTTTCAAGAAAGTATAGTAAATATAACAATGCTTTTCAAGAAAGTATAGTAAATATGACAATGCTTTTCAAGAAAGTATAGTAAATATGACAATGCTTTTCAAGAAAGTATAGTAAATATAACAATGCTTTTACAGAAAGTATAGTAAATATAACAATGCTTTTCAAGAAAGTATAGTAAATATAACAATGCTTTTCAAGAAAGTATAGTAAATATAACAATGCTTTTCAAGAAAGTATAGTAAATATAACAATGCTTTTCAAGAAAGTATAGTAAATATAACAATGCTTTTCAAGAAAGTATAGTAAATATAACAATGCTTTTCAAGAAAGTATAGTAAATATAACAATGCTTTTCAAGAAAGTATAGTAAATATGACAATGCTTTTCAAGAAAGTATAGTAAATATGACAATGCTTTTCAAGAAAGTATAGTAAATATAAAAATGCTTTTCAAGAAAGTATAGTAAATATAACAATGCTTTTCAAGAAAGTATAGTAAATATAACAATGCTTTTCAAGAAAGTATAGTAAATATAACAATGCTTTTCAAGAAAGTATAGTAAATATAACAATGCTTTTCAAGAAAGTATAGTAAATATAACAATGCTTTTCAAGAAAGTATAGTAAATATAACAATGCTTTTCAAGAAAGTATAGTAAATATAACAATGCTTTTCAAGAAAGTATAGTAAATATGACAATGCTTTTCAAGAAAGTATAGTAAATATGACAATGCTTTTCAAGAAAGTATAGTAAATATGACAATGCTTTTCAAGAAAGTATAGTAAATATAACAATGCTTTTCAAGAAAGTATAGTAAATATGACAATGCTTTTCAAGAAAGTATAGTAAATATAACAATGCTTTTCAAGAAAGTATAGTAAATATGACAATGCTTTTCAAGAAAGTATAGTAAATATGACAATGCTTTTCAAGAAAGTATAGTAAATATAACAATGCTTTTCAAGAAAGTATAGTAAATATGACAATGCTTTTCAAGAAAGTATAGTAAATATAACAATGCTTTTCAAGAAAGTATAGTAAATATAACAATGCTTTTCAAGAAAGTATAGTAAATATAACAATGCTTTTCAAGAAAGTATAGTAAATATAACAATGCTTTTCAAGAAAGTATAGTAAATATGACAATGCTTTTCAAGAAAGTATAGTAAATATGACAATGCTTTTCAAGAAAGTATAGTAAATATGACAATGCTTTTCAAGAAAGTATAGTAAATATAACAATGCTTTTCAAGAAAGTATAGTAAATATGACAATGCTTTTCAAGAAAGTATAGTAAATATAACAATGCTTTTCAAGAAAGTATAGTAAATATAACAATGCTTTTCAAGAAAGTATAGTAAATATAACAATGCTTTTCAAGAAAGTATAGTAAATATAACAATGCTTTTCAAGAAAGTATAGTAAATATAACAATGCTTTTCAAGAAAGTATAGTAAATATAACAATGCTTTTCAAGAAAGTATAGTAAATATGACAATGCTTTTCAAGAAAGTATAGTAAATATGACAATGCTTTTCAAGAAAGTATAGTAAATATGACAATGCTTTTCAAGAAAGTATAGTAAATATAACAATGCTTTTCAAGAAAGTATAGTAAATATGACAATGCTTTTCAAGAAAGTATAGTAAATATGACAATGCTTTTCAAGAAAGTATAGTAAATATAACAATGCTTTTCAAGAAAGTATAGTAAATATAACAATGCTTTTCAAGAAAGTATAGTAAATATAACAATGCTTTTCAAGAAAGTATAGTAAATATAACAATGCTTTTCAAGAAAGTATAGTAAATATAACAATGCTTTTCAAGAAAGTATAGTAAATATAACAATGCTTTTCAAGAAAGTATAGTAAATATGACAATGCTTTTCAAGAAAGTATAGTAAATATGACAATGCTTTTCAAGAAAGTATAGTAAATATAAAAATGCTTTTCAAGAAAGTATAGTAAATATAACAATGCTTTTCAAGAAAGTATAGTAAATATAACAATGCTTTTCAAGAAAGTATAGTAAATATAACAATGCTTTTCAAGAAAGTATAGTAAATATAACAATGCTTTTCAAGAAAGTATAGTAAATATAACAATGCTTTTCAAGAAAGTATAGTAAATATAACAATGCTTTTCAAGAAAGTATAGTAAATATAACAATGCTTTTCAAGAAAGTATAGTAAATATGACAATGCTTTTCAAGAAAGTATAGTAAATATGACAATGCTTTTCAAGAAAGTATAGTAAATATGACAATGCTTTTCAAGAAAGTATAGTAAATATAACAATGCTTTTCAAGAAAGTATAGTAAATATGACAATGCTTTTCAAGAAAGTATAGTAAATATAACAATGCTTTTCAAGAAAGTATAGTAAATATGACAATGCTTTTCAAGAAAGTATAGTAAATATAACAATGCTTTTCAAGAAAGTATAGTAAATATAACAATGCTTTTCAAGAAAGTATAGTAAATATAACAATGCTTTTCAAGAAAGTATAGTAAATATAACAATGCTTTTCAAGAAAGTATAGTAAATATAACAATGCTTTTCAAGAAAGTATAGTAAATATGACAATGCTTTTCAAGAAAGTATAGTAAATATGACAATGCTTTTCAAGAAAGTATAGTAAATATGACAATGCTTTTCAAGAAAGTATAGTAAATATGACAATGCTTTTCAAGAAAGTATAGTAAATATAACAATGCTTTTCAAGAAAGTATAGTAAATATGACAATGCTTTTCAAGAAAGTATAGTAAATATGACAATGCTTTTCAAGAAAGTATAGTAAATATAACAATGCTTTTCAAGAAAGTATAGTAAATATGACAATGCTTTTCAAGAAAGTATAGTAAATATGACAATGCTTTTCAAGAAAGTATAGTAAATATGACAATGCTTTTCAAGAAAGTATAGTAAATATGACAATGCTTTTCAAGAAAGTATAGTAAATATAACAATGCTTTTCAAGAAAGTATAGTAAATATGACAATGCTTTTCAAGAAAGTATAGTAAATATGACAATGCTTTTCAAGAAAGTATAGTAAATATGACAATGCTTTTCAAGAAAGTATAGTAAATATAACAATGCTTTTCAAGAAAGTATAGTAAATATGACAATGCTTTTCAAGAAAGTATAGTAAATATGACAATGCTTTTCAAGAAAGTATAGTAAATATGACAATGCTTTTCAAGAAAGTATAGTAAATATGACAATGCTTTTCAAGAAAGTATAGTAAATATAACAATGCTTTTCAAGAAAGTATAGTAAATATGACAATGCTTTTCAAGAAAGTATAGTAAATATGACAATGCTTTTCAAGAAAGTATAGTAAATATAACAATGCTTTTCAAGAAAGTATAGTAAATATAACAATGCTTTTCAAGAAAGTATAGTAAATATAACAATGCTTTTCAAGAAAGTATAGTAAATATGACAATGCTTTTCAAGAAAGTATAGTAAATATGACAATGCTTTTCAAGAAAGTATAGTAAATATAACAATGCTTTTCAAGAAAGTATAGTAAATATGACAATGCTTTTCAAGAAAGTATAGTAAATATAACAATGCTTTTCAAGAAAGTATAGTAAATATAACAATGCTTTTCAAGAAAGTATAGTAAATATAACAATGCTTTTCAAGAAAGTATAGTAAATATAACAATGCTTTTCAAGAAAGTATAGTAAATATAACAATGCTTTTCAAGAAAGTATAGTAAATATAACAATGCTTTTCAAGAAAGTATAGTAAATATGACAATGCTTTTCAAGAAAGTATAGTAAATATAACAATGCTTTTCAAGAAAGTATAGTAAATATAACAATGCTTTTCAAGAAAGTATAGTAAATATAACAATGCTTTTCAAGAAAGTATAGTAAATATAACAATGCTTTTCAAGAAAGTATAGTAAATATAACAATGCTTTTCAAGAAAGTATAGTAAATATAACAATGCTTTTCAAGAAAGTATAGTAAATATAACAATGCTTTTCAAGAAAGTATAGTAAATATAACAATGCTTTTCAAGAAAGTATAGTAAATATAACAATGCTTTTCAAGAAAGTATAGTAAATATAACAATGCTTTTCAAGAAAGTATAGTAAATATAACAATGCTTTTCAAGAAAGTATAGTAAATATAACAATGCTTTTCAAGAAAGTAGGGGAAGCAGTTATGTGCTTGGCAGTGAAATAAAGTAACAATAGAAAGAATAGGATAACAGTGGAATTCCTTTAGAGTTTCTGCAACTAAAAAAGTTGTCTGCTCGCCATGATGACTTGCTAAAAACTGGTCTTCAGCCTCACATGTGCTTGTTCTAATTGTAATTAGTTAAATATTTAAGTAATGTTTATGGAATAAATGGACACACTTTGTTTACAGCAATATCTATTTTAATGAAAACAAAATTTTGACTTTTAAGCATTTTTTCAAGTACATACTTAGCTTAACTTTTCAAATGAATCTGATAGAAAAGAGAAAAAAGTTGATTTGGTGGTTTTATCATCAGTCTGGGAAATGCGGTACGAAATCAACAAATCAATTTTTTTTTTTTTCATCTTTTCCTTTTTCTCTTCTACTTTTATCATGTTCATTTGTAATAAAGTGTTTGCTGTTTTTGGCTTTTACACATCTGAAGAAGGTATAGAATTTTACTGAAACTTAAAAAAAAATATGATTCAGTATTCTGAATCATATTTTTTCAAGAAATGATATTTTTTACTGATATTCTTTTCTAATTACTAAATAGTCACTGTTTAGCTTCACTATATTTTATGATATTAATAAAACACTGTCTTAATAAGTGTAAGAGATCACTTTTATTCCTTGTTTGTTTGTAATATTTTCAGTCTAAACTAAATTACCGCTCATTTACAAATACTGATTCATTTTGATAATTGATCTATTTATTTCAGAACTAAAAAATGTCAGCCGCACGCTGGATCCCCTGCTCGCAACAGAGAACAAACTTCATCATACTCCAGCCAAAAAAGCTAAATGGCATCTGGGTAGGTGCAATTACACATTACTATTAAAAATAAAAGCAAAACATAAAATTATAAAGCTAATCTTTTGTTCTTGTTTAATTTCTAAATAACTTGAACTGGTGCTACCGGATCAGGTTGTCTGAAGATACCGGCTTCCTAACCTAAAATGCTCCAAATATTAATGTTATTGCTTTTTTTTACTTTCCCTTTGCAAAACTCAATCATGTTCTACAAAGTCCAAAACAACAATTCTTGGTACTTGTACAGTTTAATCAAGACATCAAAAAATGAAAATGTCGAAAAAAGGTTATATTGCATGTATCTGTTATGGAACGAAGTTCTCTGAAAAAAAAATTTCACTTAATTTCATCAAGTAGTTGTTTTTTTACAGTGAAAAAACAATTTGTTATGATACTGAGCAAAAGGTTCAATTTTTAGGAAGAAAAGCTAATATTGAAGATTGGGAGGGAGTGTCGACGCTTTAACTGGAGTTATCTCTCCGTGGTGTGTTTAACAAATTCCATAATGGCTGACTTCAACGCGCTGTGTTTTTCTGCTGTAAAAAAAAACAAACTACTCAATCAAATTAAATGAAATTTTTTTTTTGAGATCTTCAGTCCAAAACGGATATGTACAATATAATTTTTTTTTTTTTTTTTTTTTTTTTTTCGATATTTTCATTTTTTGATGTCTTGATTAAACTGTACAAGTACCCAATTTTTCTCTACAATACAAGCAAACTAAGCACCATGAATAAATATTTAAGATATAAAGAATTTGAAGCATAAAACCTTTCTTCCAAAATTACTAAATTCGGCATTAAATAACCACGAAAAGAGTTGATAGGCCATGAAGCAAAACAAGCAAACAAAACACCATGAATAAAGCATAATATTTTTTTTTTACTAAAATGACCGAATTTGGCATTAACTAACCTAAAAAGGTTGATATGCTATAAGTGGTGCTAGTTTGAATCACTGGTTTTATCTAGGGGAGATAACTAAAAACTCAATTTTCGCAAATTGTCTTCGAAAACTGTTTTCATTAATAATTAATTTTCTACTTTATCGTTTTTTGTAATTTTTTGGATATTTTAATTACTGCGACATGAAAATTAAGTAAAAACCATTAGTTTTACTTGAAATTCAATATTTTGATGAAAACTGTTTTTGAAGACAGTTAGCAAAAATTGAATTTTTAGTTTTCTTCCCTCTGTGATTCAAACTAGTGCCCTGTAAGCAACCAAACCAAAAAACTTGAAAAAAGTACGGATTGTAGAAACAAATGAATAAACATTCAAATTGCTAAATATATAATTTTTTTTAGCTATAAAAAAACAACTTTTGTAAATATATGAAACTTCTAATCTACTTTTTTGCTGATGAGTAAAAATATTAAAATAGTATCAAATTGCAAATGAATTGTTGTGACTTTTTTCTTTAAAATAATTTGAGACGTTTGTCCAGAACTTCCTCTGATAAAAAAAAACAAAAATAAATAAAAATCTATATGATGTAAATGATGTGATCGAAAGAAAATATCTTATTTTAAAAATGACATAAATTGTCAAATAGTTTTAGTTTTATAAAGAAAATAATTTTAAGTATATTTGAGTTTTTCCAATGCAACTACCCCTCTTCATGTTAAGAATGGCTTTCTAAAATTTTGCAAGTTTTATTTGGAGTCATCTCTCCTGTTCTTTTTGAATGTTTTCAAGATGGTGTCATGAGATCACCGTTCATCCTTTAACTATAAAAATTGATTTTCTTATTTAAAAAAAAAACTACGCGATCAGTTTATGTAATTTTTGGAATAAAATATTTTCTTTCTGTCATGGATATCTATGATATACATAATTTTTGTTTATTTTTTTTTTTCATGAGTGGCGGGAATTCTGAACAAACACCTAATTTGTTAATTAACTCAACATACAAATGATTTCATCCCTTTAAAAATGTTATTTTCTTTAAAATAATATACATGTTATATGGTTGAAACCAAATTATAATGAAAAGATTTTGTAAAATTAACAATGTTTTTTTTTTACTTATAAAAAGTTCTTTACAAATAAAGTAATATTTATTTGACTTTTCTTTTACTAGGTATTCGATCTCAAAGCAAGCCACTTGATATTATGTATGAAGTCTTTAGGGCAATGAAAGCTTTGGATTTTGTGAGTATCTAGATAAAGCTTTCTCCTATTGTTTTTTTTGTTTCTCTCATTGCAAAACATTTTGTTTTCTTTATACAAAAATATTTCCACTATTTGACAAAATCTAAAACATCAAGCAAGTAATTCAATCGATTATGTCTATTGTAATATGAACTTGTCTCACCCGTCACCTGTGGACTCATACTCAATTTCACACTTGATTCTAAATCTACTGTCATCTTCTCCAAAAGTCAAAGCATATTTTTGATTGAATAAAATAGAAAAAGAATATTTTTCATGTTAAAAATGTTATCTTTTTGGGTACGTGTACAGTTTAATCAAGACATTAAAAAAAATGAAAATATCGGGGGGGAAAAAAAAAAGTTAAAAAATTGTATGTATCCGTTATGAAATGAAGTCCTTCGAAAAAAAATTTCACTTAATTTCATCAAGTAGGTTTTTTTTTTTTTTTTTTTTTACAGCAAAAAAAAAAACCAATTTGTTATGATACTGAGCAAAAGGTTCGAATTTTAGGAAGAAAAGCTAGTATTAAAGATGGGGAGGGTGTGTTGGCGCTTTAAATTGAGTTATCTCCCCGTGGCGTGTTCAACAAATCTAAAGATGGCTGACTTCAATGTACTCTGATAAAAATGTTTTTCCGCTGTAAAAAAAAAACAAACTACTTGTTCAAATTAAGTGAAATTTTTTTTTGAAGATCTTCAGTCCAAAACATACGTACAATATACCCTTTTTTTTTTTTTTCGATATTTTCATTTTTTAATGTCTTGATTAAACTGTACGAGTACATCTTTTTAACAAACTCTTTTATCAGGATAAAAAAACTAAGTTTTTCCTTTATTGAAATATAGATGCGATACCATAAATATATTTTTCTTCTGTAGGAATGGAAAATAGTTAACCATTTTCATGTCCGGGTAAGACGAAAGAATGCATCTGGAAGATATGTAAGTAGCTTTCTTTTTAGTTAAGATATTCAGATAGCCACCTTGCTATAGAATCATTATACATTTTAAATAATATTCCTTTTTTCTCTTTTTGAAACTGTTGTTGCCAATGAAGAAGTTTTATTATTTACTAGCAAAGATACCCGTGCTTCGCACGGAGCTTTGTTGCGCACTCGGGTACCAAAATCTGTGGGCACCTTTCCAGTAAGTTGATGTTGTAAGAGCAACGATTGCATAAGGTGATTAACATTTTAACTACCTCTTGTAGTGACTGAAATTCAATCAGGAACTTCACAAAACATTTTCATCAAAAAGGAAGGTTACTTGATGTTACATAGTAAATTTTTCATTGAAGTCATTTTCAACTCTTGCTTAAATTTTATCTTGCACATTCAATACTAAAAACTTACCACAATCAGATCATGTCAGTTTTTCCTCATATCCATTTCTCGAACTTTTCACTAAAGAGCCTCAGGGTAAACTACATTTCTGCTGCTTTGATTTGGAGCCAGAATGTAGAGTTTTTCTGAACTTCCTGTCCGGCTGATGGAGACGTAGAACATACCGTGACTGAAGCAGTCTGATGTCAAGTCTACGCCAATGGTGTTAAATGTCTGACCTTGACTTTTGTTTATGCTCATTGCAAAACACACCTTCACAGGAAATTGGAGTCTCCGGAATTTAAATGGAAGTACTGAGTCCGATGGAACTAAGGGGATCCTTGGCAGTAGAACGGTTTCGCCTTTGTAGGGACCACAGGAAATGGTGGCCTCAAGTACATTGGTGTGCAATCTGGTGATAACACATCTGGTTCCGTTTGTTATTTTTGGCGGTTCCAAGGATCGAAGAATCATGATTGGCGATCCAATTTTGAGATTTAAAATGTGTGGAGGCATTCCAGATATCTCCAAAGAGTTTAAAAACTCCACAGGGTAGTGAACAGCTTCATATTCATTAGTAGCTGAATCAACTGACTTGTATTGCTTTGTGTCTCCTGGAAATTCATCCATTATTGAATTGTTCAAATGATTCACATTGCTGTTTAATGGCGAAATAATAGCCCTCTCAGCAAGCCAATCCGGTGATTTTCCATTGTTTTGCAGGTCTGGGTACACTTTGTCTTTCAGTTGCTTCTGATTACCGACACATTTACCAAGCGCAGTTGGAATCTTAATTGTGTCAGGTGAAGAAGTGATAGGAAACTGACCATTACCGATTTGGAGAAGCAATTTTGAGAAGTCTGCTGCAGCTGTGTTATCAGAGATATAGGCTCTCATATTAGTAGTCAGTCTCTTCACTATAACGTGCCTCCAGAGATAGGATTGTTTCAAACTTGCATTGACAATGTTAGCCCTTGTGCCATTTTTAACCACTGGGAGGATTTGACGGAAATCACCGCAAAATAAGGTTGGAATGCCACCCATGGGATTCTTGTTTCCTGTGATGTCTTGCAGTGTTCGGTCAATTGCTTCATAAGCACTCTTGTGCGTCATTGGGGCTTCGTCTACAATGATTGCAGAGGTGTCTCTAATTACATTTGCCAAGGCTGAGTTACCAGTAATTTTGCAAACTGGCTGATCCATTCGATGAGTATCCAAGGGTACTTTAAAAGTGCTGTGAAGAGTGCGGCCACCTTGTAGTAGAGTAGCAGCAATGCCACTGAATGCTGTTGCAAGCACAATCTTTCTCATGGATCTAATCTTTGCAAGGATCAAATTGATTACAAAAGTCTTGCCCGTACCACTTGGAGCATCAAGAAACATCATGTTTTTGTTCATTTCACCTTGTGCTTCCAACATTGCCATGAATGAATTGTAAACTTCTCTTTGAGAATCGGTCAGTTTTTCTTGCATATTTTCTGCTTGTAGGGAAGTTCTTCAAGATTATAAGTAACTTCACGTTGATACTCTCTCGCGAGTCTTTCATCTCTCCCTTGCATTGGTGCAGGTAATCCATAGCTTGCCAATGGTTGACCGCACATAAGGAGAACTTTTTCTTCAATTAGACAAAGAGTTTTATTGTAGATGTCCTCATTAAAATCTGCTTCTGGATTGTTAACTTCTTGCCTGTATCTGTGAAGAATGTCTTCAGATATTACATCACGAAAAGCCATCCAGATCTCAAGAGGATTTCTTGGCTCACAGGCTGTTAAAATTATCACAAATAGGCTTCGCAAATTTGAAGGTGATTGAGTGGCACTTGCCTCTCCTACTGCTTGATGCAAGTGATGGTCATTTTCTAGAAGGCCTCGAGCAAGGCACGCTGCTCTGTATGTTTCAAACACCTGACCATTGTATGCTCGCAAATTTTGAAATGAAGTTGGACCAGCAACCTTATTGAGCAACAGGCGTAAGAAATAACACTCCCCTGCTTTTGGACTAATCGTGTAGATTCTCCCAATGCATGGTGCCTTCCATACATCATCATTTTCAGTACCTTCAACTTGTACCCCACGCATTCTTCTCATCCATTTCTTTGTCGATTTGTTCCAAGTGTAAAACTCAGGGACTTCTACGTATTTGAGACCCCTTGCAAAGTCATCCTCATGGCAGAGTTGAAAAAATGCTGTCAAAGTTGTGGCAGGCGGTGGACCTTGGGCTCGTTCCAGAGCAGTATCAGCTGAGAACATGACACGCTGCCCATTTTCAAGATGAACAGAAAGTTGTACAATTGGGGGGAAATGTTCATGGATGGGATGTTCCAATATCCTCCAGGCTGCCTCTGAACTGCCGACATACCTTGCATTCTGGAACTGCTGGATCTCATCCACAATGTGACTTTGTACTTGGCCTTGTTGGTTAGCTGCTCCATCAGTTCTTTGTAGTTCAAACACTGCTTGATCACATCCTTTATTCACGTATTTGAGGACATATTTGATGCTTTGGATCGAGCTGCAAATTTCTACGTTAATGTGAGCGTTGAACTGCTGAAGGAGGACCTTGTTGTACGGAACAATCCACTGGTTTGTTATTTCTTGATTAACATACCGACCATTTCTCTTCATCCTTATTGTACCAGTCTGGCCTCCATCTTCTGGTTTTCTTCGCCTGTACTTGGGGTAAGAGTCTTGGCCTTGCTTGGTACACTGAAGAAATTCTTTTGGGTATTTTTTGGAACATTTGTTGTCAATCATACATGGACAATTTGGATTAAATGGTCCACAAGGTCCATGCACCATATGTGCCATCACTTTAGCATGAAGATCAGGATCTTCCTCTTTGTCAGGGATCTCTGCAGATATGCAGAGATCCATTTTTTCTGGTAGAAGTTTGTCCTCTGGGGCCTGCCAGGTGAGGATGTGTGCATGCGGCAGTCCTCTTTTTTGATATTCAATACTGTACAGGAAAGCCCTCAACCTGCCAAATCCTCCCTTTTTAATAAATTCAAGTAACTTTTTTAGCTTCTCCCTGAAAACCCTGGCAACAATATCTGGACGATCCTGAGGGTCTTGCCCTTGAAGACAATTTTCTGTAATTTCTGTCCACTTTGGATTTGTTGTGAACATGATGAAGAGGTCGGCTCGGCCCATTCGCCGAACATATGCCATGGCATCACTTTGACGCTCAAACATGTATCGAGGGCCTCTTGTATAAGTTGCCGGAAGTACAACTCGTTGACTAAACTGTTCTGGATTCCCATCCTCCCTAAGAATTGAATCTCTCAAGTTGCTATAATTGTCAGCTCTCAGGGTCTGTTGCTCACGCCTCAGGAACTGTAAACGTTCTGTTTCAATCTTGCAGTACACATCCACCAGCCATTGTTGAAATAGCCTTCGGTACCAGAGAAAATAGTTTCCAGGCCGAGTCATTAAATGGTACGAATAAAATTGCTGTTGGGTAACTTTTTATAACTTTTCGCCCATTGGATGCCTTCATGTAGATGTTGTAAGATGGAGAACCATAGGGGTACATTAACGGGTACATTAAAGTATCATAGAGGGGATGTAGTTCGGAGATCCATTTTAATGTATCATTTCTAAAACGCAAGACAATATCCCGGTTAGCTGTTGGTTCATTCTCCATTAATATTCCAATCTCATACGTTGTTGTTGGAGCATTGAATCGCCGTGGATGCTCTTCTTGCGGCCTTCGGTCTTCCCTTATGACAACTTTATGTTCTACCAAGTGTTCTTCTTCAATCCTCTCCTTTGTTGTTTTCAGCTGACAAATAAAGCTGTTGTTCTCATGTAAAAATTCAGTCAGACTTTGGAGAATGTCTCTATTGAGTCTACTGTCACGTCCCCGATTATGTAGTTCCTCTTCCAGACTATCCAAGAAGTAGACTTGAATAAACTTTGCTGTTTCATCTTCAGGTGGTAAAAGACTCCCAATCTGGTGGCAAACCTGGCCTCGAATTCTAAAAGAAGGATTCCACCCATGTACTGCCGCAATTTTGTGACCAAATGATGTCATTGCAAAACAATTGTTATAACTGCGTAGATTTTGCAGAAAATCTTTAGAGATGGGACCATTGCCGGAGAGCAAATCTTGAAGCAACTGAGGCAGTGGTGGAAAGCTATCAAGCACAACTTTGCCAGAAGAACAACAACAACCAGGGGTTTCTCCTTTAAATTTTACAGCTGAGCAATGTTGACATACTTTGTCCATTTTTCCTATATCAGCTGTAGTGAGAGAGTCATTTTTGTTGTAGAGCAATCCTTTTCTATTGCAGTGTTCTATTTCATGGTGTCTCAAAGCAGTCATTCGTTGTCTAGCTGCCTCGTTTTCTGTCAATTGCTGGGGCAAAGTCATACTCTCTCTCCATGCAGCCTCTCGTTGTTGCCCTTGGGCGAAAGCTTCGTTGGGTTTCCGATTCATTCTGATGTCGTTGAGCCACTCTCAACTCACCTTGTGTACGTCTACTTACCTCATATAATTCATTCGATCGTAATATTGCTTCTCTTTCCAGTGCATATCTTTGCCTTTCTTGAATTTCATCTTGTGATGAATTTAACCGCCTTACAGCATGTCTAGTTCTGTCAGCTTCACGTTGGGTTTCTCTTTCCAAATCTGACAGTCTTGCTCTCCTTTCTCTTTGACGTATCCTGTTAAGTTCTAGACGTCTTTCTCTATCTGAATTGTTTTCATTGGAGCGAATTGCAGCAACTCTTAGTCTATTAGCTTCCAATCTTTCCATTCTTTCTTCCTCACTTTCGTTTCTACTTCGTTTGGGTGGCATAATTTCGGTTTTAAACGGAATTGTTTAACGATATTAATGATTGTAAATTAATTAAGCGTAAAGGAAATGTATACTAACTGAAATGGACGAACTATAAATAATATTTCTGAATAGTACAATTATAAACAATTATATTGTACCTATTTACTATGCCTCCCCACGGGACAGAGTTAGACACCAGGGTCGTTTTTTAACGTGGAGAAAAGGTACAAAAATAAAAATTGTCTCAGTCGTGAAGGATTTCTCCTCCACCGAAAGAGAACAAGAAAATGAAGTGCAGCATCTGAAGAACAGATACTACACTTTGATCTTGACCAAAAGGAATGAATAAAAGCGACCTACGTGTGACTCATTACTTCCGGGTGTAAACGTCACAGTCTAAAAGTAATAATTAAAAAAAAAAAGTAAATGTAAAATAAATGTAATACCAACTTAGGTTAACTAAGTAAACAGTACAATTAAAACAGTTCTATTAAAACAAATAATTACTAAGATCTAGGTAATTGTTAGTCTCATTGTTGTGGTTTTAAAGAAAAAAATGTGTAAAAAAAGTTCTGCTTTTGTGAGTACGTGTATTTCTTTTAAATTACATAACCTTTTTATTTTATTATTTATATCTCTTTTAAATTTATATATTTTGTTAGTAAACTGGAAGAAATTCAGTTGAATAAAACCTTGTTCGTGTTCTTTACGTTAAACTCATATTTTTATAAAAGGTTCATCCGGTTTAAAGAAAGCACTAAGTTTAAATAAGACTGGAAATAACTAATTCAATATATAAATAGAAAAATGAAATAAATATAAGCTTTAAGTCTTAAGATAGTAATAATCAAAATGTAATAAATTATTTGTAGTTCAAATCTATGATAAACAGGCTTTCGAAATAGGCTCGACCAGAAAGATTAAATTGGAACGAAATTATAATCTCCGTGCCATTTTCAAAACAACCCCACAAAAGTAACGGTATCCTGCAGTTGGTTAAATGACAATGGTTGTAAGAAAAATCTAAAAGAAAATGCGCTTATCTGTTTATTTTGACCTGTTTTATTTAATTAAAAAAAAATTGGCTATAACTGGAAGAGAGCGTTATGTTTTGGGGGTTGTTTAAAAAATAGAATGGAAATAAAGTTAGTTCCGTTTTAATTGTGTTTAATTGCGGCAATCGCTAACAAAATCGAAAAATCACTGTTTACATTCGAAATGTTAACTTTTATAGGTTTACAGGTTTGCTGACAAGGCTGGGGGTGTTTAATACAATTATTTTACTAAATTGATTGTTTTCATTTAAAAATAAAATTATTTATTTTTTAATAAAGTTTTATTTTAAAATATTTGTTTTTGTTTAAGTAAAATATAAAAGATTAAAACGGAACGAAATTGAAATTTCCATTACATTTTCAATACAATCCCAAAACATAAAGCTTTGCTCGCCAATGAATTGTTTTGATAATATACGTAAAGTGAAATAAATCGAATATAAAATTAAATGAAAATATATTAAATAATTAAATGTTAAATAGATTTTGTAAATAGTACAGTTGAAATGATTACAATATTTCCAATATGTAATAAGGTCGAGGTAATTAGTTAAACAGATTTAATATAATGTGATATGCAAATGAGCATAAGTCATTCGATATGGGGGTGGTTTGTAGACTAGTATATAAAGAAATTAGGCATAGATTCTTATGTCTCCTATAACAGAAACATCCTAAAATGGGTTCTAATGTTTCTCTACCAGGAGAGATCTACCCTCTTACCTCCTTTATATTTCGTTGATGATGGAGAGCTGTACACACAGACAGAAACACACGAACCCTATTACTTTATAAAAATATAGATTGTCCAAACTCATCTGTAAATTTGTAATGTTTTCATTTTTCTGAAAAATTCAAAAAAAATTTTTATATATGTATTTGTTTTTTGTTTTTTTTTTTACTTTATTTGCGGGGGAGAAATATGTAGCTAACATATGAGACAGAAACTCTTTACTAATAAGTTAACTATCTTATTAAGGATAAATGGGTGAACACAGCAAACAGAGATCTAAGAGGGCAATTCGCTTTTGGTGATTATCAAAGTTTTCCTTACAGTTATACAGCATTATTGGTAATGTGTCTTGTATAATTTTCATAGATAGACTGACTGAAACTTTAGTTCAATAAAGTCTCAAAATGACTATTACTATTATGTGAAAGGAAATGGTGTCAGAGTAGTAGAAACCATGACAATAGAAAGCTAGTTAGGCTGCTTCTGACTGAACTCCATTTCTAAATCTCTCACTATGTGTAACATGCTTTTTTCATGGGTATAACAGGAGACTAGAGATAGCATAATCATGTTGACAAACCGGTTCCCGCTGGATCACCAAAGTTAAGCAACATTGAACCTAGTCAATACTAGATGGGACTTCCAGGTGCTGTATGTGCTCTCTGCTTATCTTGGCATTGTTTCCAGTCGTCCTGGACTTCTCTTTGCCACTGGACTTAAACAGTGCCAATTCAGGTGTGGTTGGGATTGCACAACCCTTACCTCACAATTACATGTGCAGCTGCTCCTACAGGGAGTATCCTTTATCTTTCAAGACTGAACGGAGGCATCGAGAGATGGCTGAGAGTTTTTAATATTTATTTTTGAAAAGAGATGGCTAACATGAGAGAGAGGAAGGGAGACTAATATTCTTTTAAGTAATTAGTTCTATCTTATTAAGGATAAACAGAGATCTAGGAGGGCATTTCACTCTTGGTGATTATCAAAGTTTTCCTTTTAGTTCTTACAGCATTATTGGTGATCTGTTCCACATCCGTTCCATAGCTAGACTTATCTGAAATTTCTGTTTCTTTGTCAAAATAAATATGTGATGTCATGCGTCATATTGATTAATGTCTTTTTGCTTTTATTCTACTTTAACCTATTACCTTATATTAACCTTCAGGTTTTCTCTTCCTGTTATTTTTTTTATAGGAAAATGTTTTATTTCCCAAACTTCTATAAATTTCATCTCATCCTGGATGCATCTATCTTATAATTTCTGGATAAACCACTATTCTTAGTGAAGAATATTTAATAAAAATATTCAGTTATTGTCCAGAATTTCCCTTATATTAAAAAAGCAAAAATAAAGAAAAATCTGTATGATGTATGTACCTGTGATGGAATGAGAATATCATATTCCAAAAATCACAAATTGATCAAGTAATTTTATTTTGAAATAAGAAAATAAAATTTTATAACAGACAGCAAGAGTAGCTGTTGTGTATGCAATTTAGAAAACAATCTAAAAAAAAAAAAAGAAAGGGGGAGATAACTCAACAATTTAAACTTGCAAGATATATGGTGTAATACCTATGAATTCCTATTAATCACTTGAAAACGATTTTATTCATAAAAATAAAAATACTTGATCAAATTATGTAATTTTTGAAATATTTTATTTTGTTTCATTATGAGTATGTATATCATACACATTGCATATTGTTATTATTTTTTCTCGGCTTACTGGCATTCCACGATGGGTGAATCAAATGAGCATTTGAAATCACCTTACCACATTCATCTGCTTTACCTTTACAGAAGGAACAAAACAAGCCAATACTTTCTTAATCAGCATAGATTATTGTGAAAACAATTTTTAAATTGTTTTGTTTCTAACTATATAATCTTAATTTCTAACTAGTTCATACCTGCCCCTTAAGCAGTGTTGGTACAGTACCTGGGTATGTCAGTCTCCATTTTTACCTAGATTCTACTATTTTGGCTCATGTGAGGAAATAAAAAAAATTATGACCATTTCGAGCCATGTCCTCAGTTAATCACCACTCTTCTTGCATCATCCTGGTAGCTTTATGTATGTTTGTGTTGGTGTGTGCCTGTTTTTCATGCGATTATAAGAATTGAATTAATATATTTATTTTATTTACTAGTTTATACCCACCCCTTGAGTGATTGTACATTATGTAGGTATATCAAAATCTATCTTTGCCTAGCTTTTACTGTTTTATAGTGGGTGCAAAGAAAAATATTTGAAATTTTGTAGAAAAAATAACTACTTACTATTTGCATGAGAGAGAACCTGTGATAAATTTATTTCTGTATTGTTTTTATAGACAAAAAAACAAATTGTTTTTGCAAAAATAATTTCTTTTGAGCTAATACCAAATACCCTCTATGTCTACACTTTTTTTTTACAAATTATCAAAAAAAACTTCACTTAGTTTAAAAAAAAATGTATATGTAATGAAGTTGAAAATGTGCTGACTCTTAGAAGCATCTTAGCGTGAAAAATATAGAATGCACCAACAGTTTTAAAAAACACGCTTTTAGATATAGCTAAAAAAAAATTTTTTTCCCCCCTAATTAATTTTGGATTTAAAATCCCTTGTCGGAGAAATAGTTCTTAAGTTTTGGTCTTTTAGTTCCAAAGAAAAACAAACAAAACTTAAGAACTATTTCTCAGATGAGAGGTTTTAAATCCGAAATTAATTAGGGGAAAAAAAGAAAGAAAATAAAATTCTTTTTATTGGCATCTAAAAGCATGTTTTTTAAAAGTTTGTCGGATTATTCTATATTTATTACTGTTAATTTCTTCAAATTTATAAAACCTATGTCTTGTCCAAAATTCCCCCTATATGAAAAAATAAAAATAAAGAAAGATCTTTAGGTACCTGTGACAAAATGAAAATATCATATTCAAAAATTCATGTAAATTGATTGAAGTAGTTTTATTTTTATAAATAAAATAATTTTTAAGCAATTCGTAGGCATTGCAAGCACTTTTTTTTAGATTGTTTTTCTTTTAGATTGGCTTCAAAATAATCGACAAGACAATCACCTTTCAGTTACTTATATGATTGATTTTCTTATTTAAAAATAAAACTATTTGATCAATTTACGTAATTTTTTTAATGTATTTTCATTTCATCACAGGTACATAATCATACAGTTTTTAATTGTTAGTATGGGAGGAATCTTGGACAAGGACTAAAAAATCCCGAAGACTTATGTGAGCTTCGAACTCTGATACTGACATCGTAAAATTTACAGCCTTTGCTTATTCATATTTTGTCAACCAAACACTTGTTTCCTTCTGCATATGAACAAACTTCAGAAACACCATAACTTTTTGATATTATATAGATTTTTTGGTGCTTATGTAGCATAATAGGATTTAAAATCAATACATTTTAGGCAAAAACGATTACGTACTTATGTGTCATGTTGAAATTAATAAAAATTACCCCCAAAATTACGAAAAAAGATGGACTAGAGAAATGATTACAAGTAAAAATTAAATTTTTAAAATTATAGTTTCATAGTGTTGGTTAATGCTGAAGAGTTATCTTGTAGCCCAAATCCCTACATAGTACCCCAGTAGTTGTTGCCCCTGATAGTAGCCCCCTACACCAAATTGGCAATGTGCCTTGTTTGGGGTGAAAATGTAATAAAAAAAAAAAATTAAAAAATAGTTCTTAAAATCCAGGGGAGGTAACTGGAACCTATTATTTTAACAAATCCGTCATTTCCAAATAGAAAATGGCAGATCGCTATTACTTTTTTTTTTTTTTTTTTTTTTTAAATTAAAAATTAGTTTTAGCAAATCTACTCGATCATTTGCGGGGGGGGGGGGATTTTTACAATTTTCAACTTGACACCTAATTGTGTAATCATTTTTTTTTTCTAAAATGCATTTTTTTGAAATCTCGCTGCATAAGCATAATTTTTCAATACTATACTACATCTGGAAACATGTCATTTTTAATAAAATATTTAGATCTTTTAAAACTCTAGTTATTCTTGTATGCAATAGATGGTTCGAAAGTGTGTATGTCACTTTGAACTTCAGTTACAATGGCATTATTGATTGTTTATTCTATTTTAGGTGAAGATGAGTTTGCAACTGTACCAAGTAGATCAGAAGAGTTACCTGTTAGATTTCAAGAGTCTCAATTCAGTTGAAAATACAGATGGAACTAATACCAATATTTCTGGAATGATCATTCATGGGGCAAATAGCCAGCTTTCAATGACCGGTTCTACAGCCACAGCATCTACGTTAGCAAGTGCAAGTACCTACCTGGCAGCCTCCACATGCTCAGGTAAATTAACAATTATCAAAATTTTACATAAGTTTTAATAATATTTTCATTTTTCAATCTACAAGAAATTCCCCTTTCTGAATGGTCAGTGGATTTTCTATCTCTTACTGTCACCTCCATTGAGATGGGGATCTGTTTTTCTCTCTTACTTTTTCATTTATTTTCTAACTCATACCATTACCTCAACAGGGTGAGGGCCGGGGCATGGGCATGACTCACTGTCATAGGAACAATGAATTTTTCCAAAATGGAATTTATTTTTATTATTCCAAAACTCTGGGATATATCAGTCATCACTGTCCATTACCTTAGATGAACGCAGGTCATGAAGCCATCTGACTCGTTTGTCATCGAAATTTCATGTTCATACGATGAGAAAAACAATTCTTTTCTTTTGCACCAGATTTTTGCTTTATTTTAATTAAATTGCAAGTTAAAATTTTTTTGTTTTTTAGAAAAACCAGGTTTTCACATAAACCCTTTTCAATCCGACAATGTTGTCGCAAATTCTCTCCAATTCTCTCTCCTCTGATCTTGAGCACGTAGTACAATGGGGAAAGGAGTGGCTGGTTACTTTTAATGCATCTAAAACCAAGCTTCTCTCTTTACATCATCAACATTCTAATCCACATTTGTCATCAATTGAAATGAATGGCACTCGTCTTCAGGAGGCCTCAAGTTTTGACAAGCTTCTGGGCTTGACCATTACTCCTGATCTTAAATGGAACACGTATATCAAATCTGTTGCCAAGGCCGCTGGAAAAATGGTGGGATCTTTCTATCGATCCAGTAGATATCTCACTGCTAATGCTATTCTCTACTTATATAAGAGCCAGGTACGTCCAAGGATGGAATACTGTTGCCACATCTGGGCAGGAGCTGCTAGAAAGGACTTGTCCTGCCTTGATAGAGTTCAAAATAGACTTCGTAGCCTCGTAGGAGATGTCCTTTTCTCCTCCTTGCAACCTCTATCTCACAGAAGAGATGTTGCGAGTTTGTCTCTGATGTATCGTTATTTTCATGGAAAGTGTTCAACTGAGCTTCAATCTATGGTCCCCCCTCGCCAAACTTTCACAAGAAACACTCGTCTAGCTGTAAACACTATCAATAATTTCCCCCACTCTTTATCTGTGCCTAAACCTAAACGTAGATTCCATGAACAAAGCTTCTTTCTTAGAACTGCACGCCTGTGGAATTGTCTTCCGTTTTCCTGCTTTCCGGCTGACTACAATATGGTTGTGTTCAAGTCTAAAGTAAATAAGTTCTTGATGAGCCGTTCCATATAAGTTATTAAATTTACCAAATTTTCATTACTAATGATTACTATATTGACCAATTTCTACTGTACACTCTTTAACCCTTATCCTTGAGTGGCCTCTGGGCCTTGATAATGTGGTGATGCCTTTGTAAAAAAAAAAAAAAAAAAAAAAAAAAAATTTGAAGAATCATATTCCAATTATATTTCTTTGATTCTGTAAAACATTTGGTACTTGTGCAGATTTTGAACTGGATGTCTCTAAGTATCCGCTTGATTTTGCCCAGAACATGACGTCAACCGCTCAGTTTTGCTTGTAATCTGACGTAAGATGCCAATCACAATGCATGGCAATGAGCAGATGACTTTTGGATAAATATTGGAAAAGAAAAAAACAAGACAAAACAAAAAAAAAATGAAACTAGAAAGCATTGAAACTAACAACACTATGAATTTATCAATATTAAACAAACAACTGCAGACGCTCAAAGAAGTAGTTGCTTTTTTTTTTTTTTTTGTCAAAATAAGAAATTATTTGTATCTCATAAAGAATCGCATTACATGTGGCATTAGAGACATAATTGCAAAGAGAGGCTCTGTAGAGTGAGAGGCTACCGTACATCATTTTGTTTATTACATGGTCTCGTCATGATATGTTGTTGATGACTCATAGCATTTTAGCGTATGATCCATGAAGTTATTTACATTGAGTTTAAGACTGCTTTATGGAATAGGATGGATTTCACTGATGACTTGAAAATTTGAAATTTTTTCTCATTTGTGATAGATTTCCAGATTTTGTTGAGAAAGATCGTTGTTCTCTATACCTGATTAATATGTTTATTCATGTAACCAGAGTTAGAGAATTCTCATAAATATTTGAATCCAAATCAAGTTTAATTTATGAAACATTTGATGTGCATGTATTTGGTTTTTGGTGTTCCATACTCCCGTACAAATTCCTGTCACATCGTTGCATTCCTGTGCTTTTTTTTTATAAGTACTTCTATAGAATATGCTTTGATTAATGTATGCCACTTGTTACTGCTCAATCTAAATAGCCTCAAACCTACTCCCCTAACAAAATCCCACCCCTTCATAATATGGGGCCTTATATGCTGAAAGATTTTCTATTCTGATAGCTTTTTTCCTTGGACTACTTGCCTTTTGGAATTCCCTTTTTGCTTCCTGTTTCCCTTAACTGTACGAACATGCAGAAATTTAAACGTAATGTGAACAAACATCTTACTACCTTGGTTGCGTTTCTATGAATCTGGCTACTATCACAGTAACCTCTTGTTCCATTGACAACATGCCTTGTTTAAGGTGAACAAAACAAAAAACAATTTAACAATCCAGAAGAAAAAAAAGTTAATTAAGCTCTGTATTGAATGAATTTTCACCATTTGTTTTATCCAAATTACAGATTGTATGTAATTTATGTATATTTTGAATTAATCAGGGAGAGAGATTGTCATTCGTCAAGAATTGGTAAAAATGTGATAACATTTGTACCAACAGAATGTGCCTATTGTTATTCTAAGAATCGTAAACATGGAGACATTTTTTATGATTTTTATAATATTTTAATAGTAAAAATTTTCATCTTCTGAATATTTTGGATTTTTCAATTTTGCTTTTTTAAAAACAAAACAAAAAAAAACTTTTCTTTATTAATTTTCAATTTTGTTGCATTTCTACTTTGAATTTTACTTTCTTTTTCCAGATCCAAGCGATGAGAATCAGCAAAGTCCTGGTAAGTAATCTGAACCAAGTACTGAATACAAGTAACAAAAAAAATCCTTAATTTAAAAAGTAAAGCTCAAAGATAAACCTGTAAAGAAAAGAGAGTACAGGGAGTTAACAGAGAATGCACATATTTTTGTAAACATCTCTTCGTATTGCCATTAGTTTTGATTATATTTTAGTATGTCACAATTTATTTTTACAAATAATATTTAAATTGGCAACTACTGTAGATAAAAGTGCAGTGTTTGAATAACCTAAATTTATATTTCTAGAATTACATTTTTGTTTTTTGATTAAAAAAAACGTCTCTTTTGTGTAATAAGAGATAAAGTATCATATTTGAAAAATAATGTTTTTTGTAAAAATACTAAAATTTAATTTAAATCAACGAAAATATGATTTGTTATGTAAGTTCAATTAAAAATCATTCCCTTAGAATTAATATTTTCTGAAAATGTTTTTCCTATCCCCTTAAAATATTTTTGTTTTAAACACCATATTCTCAGATGCAAAAAATTAAAAAAAAAAAAAAACTTGTGTAATTTTTAAATAGTGTTCAGTTTTCTAAGTAAATAAAACTGTTTCATGAAGAAACAAATATCTTCTATATATTAAATCTTAAAAAGTATGTAAAAAAAAAAGTATTTAATATGTTTTAATATTGCTTACTTTTCAACTTAGTAAAATTAAAAAAAAAAGTTGGTTCTTGGCTAGAATTCCCCTTATATTAAAAATAAAAAATAAATGAAAAATTTGTATAATATATTCGTGACAAAACGAAAATATATTATAAATATGTAAGTTGATCAAGTAGTTTTATTTTTAAATGAGAAAATATGCTGTCTTGTCTACCATTTTGAAAACACTCTTAAAAAAAAAAAAGAAAATGGGAAACAATTCAATATAGTTCAAATTTGCAAGATTTATGTTGTAATACCTGCAAATTCCCATTAATTGTTTAAATTTGATTTTCTTATTTAAAAATAAAACAACTTGATCAACGTACATAATTTTTTAATATAATATTTTCTTTTCATCACGTGTACATAAATCATAGATTTTTCTTTCTTTTTTTTTTTAAATATTGGGTTAATTTTGAACAACACCCAAGACGTCTTTTGCAATATTTTCAATTAATTTAATATTTTTTACTATAATGATACGATCATGTTTCTGCATGTATCTTGATATTTTCAGAATCAGAGTATTTCACACAAAAAAAATATCTTTGAATAAAACTTGTTTATAATCAATAAAAAAGATATTTGTCTTCACATGATGATAATGATGATATTAAAGTTTAAATCACTGGTTCTTAATCTGAGTTTTGTTGTAATAAAAGAAAAATACAAAAAAAAAAAAGACCAATATTAAAAATACAATCCAGCATTAGTGAAGGATATGAATGGGATCAATGAGAGAAATTAGTGCTAATTAAAATAGAATAAAAAAATGAAAGATATATTCAGGCAATACTTTTGTATTTTGTTCATGAACCTATTTAGTAATATCCTCATTAACAAATGACAAGCATAATGGAAGACATCTCTTTTTTTTTTTTCTTGGTTCTTGTCCAATATTCTTACTACATTAAAAAACAAAAATAAAGAAAAATCTTTATGATGTATGGAGCCTTGATGAAATAAAAATATCATATTCCACAAATTATATAAATTGATCAAGTAGATTTATTTTTAAATAAGAAAATCAAATTTTAGAAGTAACCAAAGTGTGGCCATCTTTATCTAAAACAATCCTTAAAAAAAAACATAAAGGGAGATAACACAACCATAACTCAAATTTACGAGATTTATGTTGTAATGCCTACAAATTCCTATAAATCGCTTAAAAATTATTTTCTTTATAAAACCTACTAATTATGTGATTTTTAAAAATATATTTGAGGTTCATCACGGGTACATACATCATACAGAATTTTCTTTATTTTTGTTTTTTAATATAGCGGGAATTCTGGACCCCCCCTCTCTCTGTAAAAAAAAAAAAAACAAATTCTTCACCCAGGTTAAGAACCACTGCTTTAGAACATCTAGAGCACATGCAGATATGATAATTCCGTTCTCAAGTATTATTTAGAATTAAAATTATGCTCATCTAATCTACTTGCATATAAAGTTACATTTCATCTATAACATAGGACTGAAAAAGGTTATAAAAACCTTTTGATCTTTGGATGAAAACAATTGAAGAAAGAGCAATTAGATTTAACAAAGATACTATCATACCACACATTCCATCTTAAACTATGAGGAATCACAAAAATTTTAACTTTCTTTAAACTCCACAAAGCAAAAAAAGTAGCCTTTAATTCTCCAAGAGAATTAGAGAAAGTTAAAGATAAATATTTTAAACATTTGCACATTTTCATGAATGAATCCAAGCAGGAGAAAAAATAATGGCCAATCTCATTTTAAAATAAAAAAATGAAGAATTCATTATTTTTTCTGATTTGGTGCTTGTGTTTATGTCATTACAAAGTTGAAAATTTGACAACCTACTGATTATAAAACTTTTATGTAAATTAGAAATGTCAAATGATAATAAAATATTGCTATGTTAGATTCCAAGTTATACAAAAACCAGTGAAAATGATCAAGCTGATGAACTAGCCTTGTCTGCCTTAAATGTAGTTACTGAACATATTGTTTAAAATTTTGTAGACAGATTTAAAAGTAACAACATATAAAGTAACATATGCAGCAATGGAAACATCGGTGGGGGGAAACAATGAATATAATGAATTCACAATAATCAGCTACGAAGGGCATTCAATAAGTAATCCCCCCTGACTTACTTCTCATAGCAGAAGAACAGCAAAACTTGACACAGTTATTAGTCTTTCTCTATGTAGGAACCATCTATGTTACACATTTTTCCCATCATTTAATGCAGTTCTAGAGACCTTTTTCCTTGGCCCTCTCCCTTCCCTCCAGGTTGGTTCTACAACTTTCAGAAATCAAGATTGCATTATCTAGAAAACACTTTCTTTTCAAAAACAACTTCCTGACTGGGAAAAGGTGCAAGGTCATGAGAGTAAGGGGAGGGGGGATTTCACAGATATATGTCTGTGGTATGATCTGACAAGATACCTTTGTTGATTTTGCCCCGCATTTTGATTTTGATAGCTTCTCTTCATTTCCTCATCAGTGAAACATAATACTATCCTGTAATTGTGGTACCCTTGGCCAGGAAATCTGTCATCACTACTCATAATAATCAGAGCTACATTAGGAAAAGGACACAAAAATGCTGAAAAAAGTAATACTGTTCAGATATTGCATAATTCATACAATTATTACACAATCTTATTTGCTTAAAGAACAACTATAGTGTTATACCTGCTAAAGTGCATACGGAATGGAACATGTCAGTACTTATTTACATCTAGATATATACGAAATATGATAGTTAAAAATTAAAATAACAAGAAAACCTATAGATATATTCGCTTGTCAGTGAAAAATATTGTACATCAAAAATTTCAGAAAATTATTGAATAAAATTTTGATAATAAAATTAATTTACTATTCAGAATCTACAAATTATGAATAATATTTGTGTTGTGGTATAGAAGATTATCTCTTTTCTTCTAATATAAAAGCACTACATGGTCTTGTTGTTCATAGTTCATGGAGTTCGAATAGTAAATTAATTTAATTTTTTTATTAAAATTCTATTCAATAATTTTCCATTTTTGGTGTATACAAATATTTTTCACTGATAAATAAGTGTATTCATAAGTTTTCTTATTTTATTTTGAACTGACATATTTCACATGCATCTCAATATAAATAAGCACCTTGAATTCATTTATCTGCTGCCTACAAAATAAACATGGCATAATTAATATGAAATAATTGCTTTAAAAAAAAATCTGAAGTCGACAATATAATGTCTTTCCTAAAAGCAATTGTAAATTGTTAAGGAGCTGACAAATGAACAATATTAAAATTAAAAAATGCAATTTAATATTTGAAAATGAATTGCATGGAAATTTACATTTTGAAAATTGTAATAGCTTGAAGCATATTTTCACCAAAATAGTTAGATTCAACCTTAAATTATGTTGTAAAACAAAACACAATAAAAAAATGATACATTTTTCAACAAATTTTCATGTTTTAATTTTTGTTTAATTTCCATGTTATTTTTTATTGGTGAAATTATTATTTAAAAGTAGAATTATAAAGTGGATATTATAATGTTTTTCCTAAAAGCAATTACATGAAGTTTTAAAAATTTGACAAATAAAAATTTAAGAAAGCAAAAGCAATAAAGTTTATAAATATGATTTAATATTTGAAATGGTACGAAATGTCCTACAAGGTTTATATATATTTAATACACCCATTACTTTATTCTCTTATTCAATCAAATTCTAAACCTGTAATGGTCTTATATCCATGTACCAATAAAACGATAATCTATAAACATTACTTGCCACTAATACAAAACTAACCGTAACATCTTTACAGGGTTGTTACGAACATAATATAAATATAGATACAAAATTTAAAAAAATTCTTTTTACAAAAAATCAATCATCATTATCAATGGGATATATTTAAAAAAAAATTTTTTTTTTTTTTAAATGCTTAGGGCTTCTTGTAGAAACTTCACATAACTCTGTTCTTAAATAAGGATACGAAAATTAGGCGATACATTAATATTTAAATGGGCTTTTCCGTAACCACAACCAAGGTGCATGATTTTCCCGTTAGGGATCCCCCCCTCCTCTTTTTTCTTTCTATTCAAAAAATGCTACATTGGCAAAAGTGTGTTCATTCATAAAGTCTGAAGAAATGCTGGTTTTTGAAAATTCTCAAACGATATAATGCTTGAAATTGTCGAACTGGACATTGAAACAATTGTAACATAAAATGAAATACACTTTTCGTTGCCATCAACACCTTGTCTTGAAGTCTTGATTTTGCACACACAGTATATATATATATATATATATATATATATATATATATATATATATATATATTATAGTAAGCATTCCCCCCCCCCAAAAAAAAAATGACAATGGAAAGTAAATATATATATATAAGAAATTATTTTATTTCCTCAAATCTCAACCAGTAAATCTGGAAGCCCCCCCCCCCAAAAAAAAAACTTGTCTATTTTTTACAAAGATTTTTAGCCAAAAAAAAAAGTGCCATTTTATCTGAATTAAAATCGGTTGCTTGTTCTTGACATAAGAATCCTAGGTTTCCTGAATGCTGTGCCTAAGTATCACACAAATAGTGAATCAGTAACAGCAGTTGTGATGCTTTGTTGTACATTTGTTGTGCCTTAATTTGTTGTACATATTTAGTAAAACATGAGGAAACATTTTAAATTGAAAAACAACTTTGCTTGGTTATTCAGTTTAAAATTTTGCCTTTTCGTACTTTATCCAACTAATTTTTTAAAATCTATTTTCTTTTCCTTTTTTTCATAGAAGAAAACCAAGAGAATGAAAAGATTCAAGTCCACCAAACATTAGAGTTTTTTGAGATGTGTTCCAGTCTCATAACTACATTGGCTCGTTAAAAGAAAATTGTGAATGTATCCGAACAGTGACGTGAATCAAGTTTAAATCTGCCACTTCTGGACCATTTTTTTTTCCTGACCTTATGAGACTATTTAATTGGAATTTTGAGTAAAGAAAGCAAATTTCAACAACTCCAAACAATAGTGAAAAATAGATTTTTTAAATAATGGAAGGAATTGCATATCGCTTTATATTATTCATATTCAACAAAAAGACGATAAAACTACAAAAGTGCATTCAAAATGTGGCTGAACAGTTGCATTCCATGTGGCACTCTGTCTATTCTTTGCTTTTTCTCCACTTATTTTTTAGACATCTACATGATATATCTATACATATGACATCATAGGATTGTTTGGGTACAGTGTTGATGATAAACACATTTTCAATTTAATTATCTTTGCAATACAGACTTTGATCTATTGATTGCAATATTTTTATAGATTTTATATATTTACATTTTTGCAAATAACATTTATTCTAATGAACAGATTTAGTTCCATCTATAAGTTTTTTCTTTGTTTTTTTTTCTGTAGACTAAAAATAAGTAGGAAAGAAAAAACTTTGTAATATTATTTCTTACTTAATTTACAGCGAAAAAAGATCTGCATGGGATTCTATTATATTTTAATAAGAAGAATAAGAAACCTCATTCAATGTTGATTTGTTTCAAATCTTATGAAATTTTCAATAATATCAACTATAAAAAATTTGAAGTATGAATTGTAAATGAAAAAAATATTTTAAATTGGGTTCTTGTCCAGAATTCCCCATATATTAAAAACAAAAATAAAGAAAAATGTCTATTATGTTTATATCTGTGATGAGACAAAAATATCATATTCCGAAAATCACATAAATTAATCAAGTAGGTTTATTTTTAAATTTTATGAGTATCTAAGAAGTGACTGTCTGTCAGCCATTTTGAAAATTATCTCAAGCAACAAAGGGAAATCACCTAACAATAGTTCATACTTGCAAGAGTTATGTTGTAATGCGTACAAATTTCCATTAATCACTTAAAATAATTTTTTTATTAAGAAAAATAATTGATCAATTTATGTAATTTTTGGAAGATAATATTTTCGTTTTGTCATGCGTACATACATACAGATTTTTGTTTATTTTTGGTTTTTAATATAAAAGATTCTGGACAAGAACCATTTTTTTTTTATCTGTAGGCTACAAGTTAGCAGAAAACAAAAAAAATTGTAATGTTATTTCTTGCTTAATTTACAGCAGAAAAGCTAGCTTGAGATTCTATTATATTTTAATAATAATAATAAGAAACCTCATTCAATGTTGATTTATGTTTCAAATCTTATGAAATTTTCTATGACATCAACTATAAAATAATTTTAAGTATGAATTGTAGATAAATGGCATATGTGATTATGTAAAATATATTTTAAATTCGTATGGATTTTAGCAGCAACATAAAGTATGGCTTATTTAAGCATCCTTAATATTTTGATGGACATTTTGAAGTATAAACTTTTCTTTATAGATATCTGTTTTAAAATATTTCTAAATTGTCTAAAAAAATCTTTAGTATTGGTTTGAATATTTCATTTTTTAGTTTCTTGAAATAAGACATATCATTTCTAGTCAAAAATAAACTCTCTGAAATATTGAAATTATTTTGCTGTATGACATTTCTTATCCAATTAGTTTCTTTTTTTCTAATCTTCATATGAATGTGGATAGAATTCTACTGCTTCAATCGAGAAAGAAAAATAATATTTGTAACACTTTGGAGAATACAAAAATCTGGTGCAAATTCAGATTTCAACCTAATTAAAAAAAAAACAAACAAAAGTACAGAAAAATCTTTATTATGTACATACTTGTCACAGAACGAAAATGTCATATTCCAAAAATTATGTAGATTGATCAACATATCATGTAAATTGATCATTGTTGTATGAGTTTTAGCGATTCATGGACATTACAAGGCTGGTTTTAAAATCTTGATAGTTCAAATTGAGTTGTCTCACTTTATTAAACATGACAGATCAAAACACAATGTCTTGCTTCCTCATGAAATTTTATTTTCTTATTTAAAAATATAACTACTTGATCAAGTTACAGAATTTTTTAAATATGACACTTTCATTCCATAATGAGTACGTACATCATAAAGATTTTTCTGTATTTTTGTTTTTTAATTAGGTTGAATTCTGGACTTCGAATAGCATTTGTGAAATCTGCAAATGCACTCGTTTCAATAAGTTTTAATAAAAAATGCTGATCACTCTCAGTCAACGTATTAATTTCTACCTTTGTTTATTGCTGCTATTTTTTATGTAAAAAAAGTAACATTTTTATTAAATGTGGAAAAAGTTATTTGATAAATATTCTTCGTCCAGCCGAATATTAGAACTGATATTGTTCATAAAAAATGCAAGTGTTAAATTTCTATCACATCTTTCTGTTTAAAATCGAAAAAAAATGAACAACTCTAATCAATTGAAATTTGTCAGTTAAATTTAATTCCTCTTTTTTAAGATTATTTCTATTAAAAACGGGAAAGACTTTACTCGAATTACTATTGTAACCATTAAAAAAACTATTTATTTTATTCATACGCTTTTAAAACCTTCCTTTAGCCATATTACTTGCCTCTTTAGAATATAAATATTCAACATAAAAGTCACTAATTTGTAATTTAATGGAGGAGTAATTATATCTTAAGAACAAGTTTATGAATTTTTTTTTCTGGCACCTACTACTCTTTTTGTGATTTTTTTTAATGTAGTATATTGCAACATACCCGGAGGGGCAAGTCTTCTAGTTACTCGACTCTCTCTTGGTACGGTATTGCATAAAGTTTTTCAGTAGAATAGGTTTAGGTGTTCTTATTACATCTGATGAATTAAAGCTTTCCCAAATAAATGAATGTACATTATATCAGTTGCTGTCAAAATTTAAATTACCAAAAATTAAATAATGTTAGCAATTTAGTTCAGCTCAATGCAAATCCATGACAAGTTTTTCAACCCTATCTGCTTTTCCTTGGCCTAAAAACAAAAGAAAAATAAATTTCCTAACAAGAAAGAAAATCTTGAATTTGTTTGCAATAGTTGCAACTGTTTTTCAATATTGCATCTTTTTACACAAATTTCTTTAAATTCTATTGAGCAGAAACTATTTTAAAATTCCTCCTAAAATACAGATTTGATATATTAATTTTACTTTTTCCAATAATAATGATAATAATAATAATAATGTTCGTTGCTGGTGTTTGTTAGTTTGAATAACTAGTAATAAAGTAAACTCGAAGATAAACTAATCAAGCTTAGTCATTACAATCATCTAAATTGATCTTTGATATGCTTTATTAGCTCATGTATATAATAGTAATAAATATTTAAAAGGGAGTTATCTTAACACTTTACTGCAGTTTCACAGTAAGTTTGATCATCAAGTGCATTTCTATTCCATATGTTTGTATACATTTGAATGCAAGCTCAAATTAATTGGAATCGAATTTCAATGTTTTATATATATATATATATATATAGTAAGTTTTGAAAATATATATGGCAATTGAGCTACACAGAAGTTTCCACATTTCATCCTCATGAGGATTCGACAGACTATTGTCATATATATTTTCAAAACTTACTACCTAGCTTTACTCACATATTGAGCATTGTTGAAATAAATATTGAAATTGAAAATATTGTAAATATTGAAAATTTTATATTGATACATGAAATAATAATTATATTATTATTTCATATATAACTTCTACTCTACTTGATGTATCTTTCTTACTGAATTGATAATTAAATCTATATGCTGCATCACTATATACGTTTGTATTGTTGATATTTTTCCTCTTATATGAAGTGAGTACTGAAACACTTCCTGATTTAAGACAGATATAGAATGTCATTTTCTTGTAATATTCTTACACATTTTTGACCACAGTTGCATGATTTCCTAAGATTTCATGTGATGCTGGTTGATATCAACTAATTAATGTGTGCACTGTTCGTTCCTCAGCAAACATTGATGTAATAATCTAGCTTTGTCCCGATTGCATATTTGTATTGCTTCAGCAATATGCTTTTGGAAATAATTCAGTGTTGTGAACAGTGGAGGCATATAAAATTTGCCATTTACATACCACGTCAGGGAAAAAGTCATTATTAGGTCCAGAGGTGTCACTTTCAGAATACCTGGCCATTTTGTTAGCAAAATTTATCTGTTTGACAGGTGCTCTTTGAGAAATCTGCAGACGTTGAGGAAGTTGCAATATAGTGTTGCACCAACTTGTGAAAAAGGATAATTTCCACCTTTAACAGCTGGATAACAGTTTAATCCTCAAAGCCAAAGAACCCAGACCTGATACTATTTCAGATTGGACTGAAAATTGTGTCTAAAAGTAGACTACATGGTCACAATATCATTTTAGAAAATTTCAAAACATAAATTGTGTTTCTGTGGGGTGTCTGCCATCTTAGATTTCAGTATTCTCATGATACTGACAAAAATAGATGTAGTTATCTGCAAGAAAAATATTGAGCTCATGAAGCTTTGATCTTCCACAATATATATATATATATACAGGAAGCACAAATGAAAACTGTAAACAAAAAGTTACATTTAAAATTTATTTTTCAACTGAATATCTCATACAAAGATGATTAATAAATCCTTATTCCGTAGAGTTTTAAAGAATGCAAAATTCTTCTCTTTAGAGGAAAGAAATAAGAAAATTTATACATATAGCAAATCTAAAAATTTGCTGGTCTTATCATTGTATGCAACGACATTATATAAAAGTGGTGATAAAATGCAAAAAAAAAATATTTGTACACTGTTTATAAAAATAAATAACAAACTGAAATATGTAATTCCAGAGTATAATGAAGCCTTTTGTTGAAATCAAGAAATGGAGAAAGTTCTTATATATATATATATATATATATATATATATATAATGAAAAATAAAAATTTACAAAATTATCACATGTTCAAAACAGGGAATACAGTGAAGATTTTTTTAATCCATGGAGTTTCCAAAATTTATACCTTTCTCTTAAGAGGCAATCAATAACAAATTATATTAAAAGGAAAGTTAAGTATAAAAATTGAATACGTTAAAATTGTGGATGTGATAAAAGTTTAAAGAAACAAGGGTGAAGGTAAAATCCATAGGAAATTAAAGTTAATCTGAAAATGAAATCTAGTGAAAGTGATCAGTTAATTAGATAGATCTTGTGTTATAAATTTCCATAGAAATGTAACTTGATAAGTTGCTTCAGAGTGTGTTTATTAAGAGATGTTAAGGTTTTTATATCTCAACCAGAGAATATATATATATATATATATATATATATATATATATATATATGGCTGTATAGTTTAGGAGAAATAACTAGAGAGCTCAATTGTATGTGTAAGAGTGATATTTATTTATAAAATAAATAGCCATATGTAATGTTATGATCTTGAGCACTGCATACAATTCTGCTTGAGGGATCAAAATGTTTTCTTCAAGCAGAGTTGTGTATTGGACTGTCAGACTCAAAATTAAAAACTTAAACACTATTCAACTTGTTTTTGTATCATAGAACCTAAAATATAGATCATGTGCGTGTATGTAAACAGAATTTACAGTCAAATGAGAGATTGTTTATTTAATATCAATTCATTAAAATATAAGCGTTGATTTTACAATGTTATTTTCATTTAAAAAATACACATTTCTGAGTGTATATTATTGTTTACTTCTTGGCAACTCTTGCATTTCATTAGTAAATAATTTTAGTTTCAATAACATATATTTGCAAATAGTTTACCCAGTTTTTAAATGATCATTTTATTGATCATTAAGAATTTTATTGATTTCATGAAAGCATCAGTGGTTGGAAGTTGATTTTCCTTTGGTCTCTTTCTAAACAACTTGGAACCTCTAAAGAAATCTTTTTGGATATGAAATTTTTGTTATGCATCTTATATAATATTTTTTTTAGTAACATCCCAGCCTACCCCTTAATTATTTTTGTGTAATATACCCTCTCTAGTTTCTTTACTTACTTAACATATGCTCATATATATATATGTGCATGTGAGATATTTGGTTGGCATAGATCTCAAGGTTTCTATCTTTGCAAACTCTTCAGAGACAATTCACTATTTAACTGAATTAATGAATCATCTTTGAGAAGGTTTCAAACCTCAAAACCAGTTCTTCTAATAATTACACTATTTGATTGGACATATATGAAATTTATTACCTAGAAATCTAGACCCATATATATATATATATATATATATATATATATATACACACACACACACATGAATTATATGGAAATACTGAAAGAGAAGAAAAGAGAAGAATTTAACAAATAAATAAACCAAAAATTTAGAGAAAAATGTATCTGTGTTTCTTGTTTTATGCATGGAGTGTTGTTTTTTTTTTTTAATTTTTGTTTTGTTGAAATTAAATCTTTTTCAAGTATTGGATTGCGTCTTATGGCAATTTCTTCATAATTCTATGTATTTCTTCTGTTTATTTGGAGAAATTTTTTTAAAAAGAATGCATCACACTTTTTGTTAAGTAAATCTCCTGTTGCTTTGTTTTCAGCTTTCAAATATACAAAGTAATTTTGCTCTTTTTTAAAGCTGGTTGGTTTTTGAATGTGCAGTGGATAAATAATGACATTTGATTTCCAAATTGTTAGCATTAGGTGACAAAACATCTTTAAAGGTTGAACATTTCAAGTTTCTTTCTTTGATAACAACGATCAGCATCTCCACTTTCTCGTCTTTATTTTCTTTATGCAAGGTCATATTCAAATCCATTGTCAACAAATACTTATAAATCGTCCTCATAAGAAATCTAAATTTGTTCATTCAGCATTTCATGATATTCATTAATCAGCTGATAATCCATTCAGTTCATATATAATCACATTGACACAGTAGTTATTTTTAGATCGCCGAAGTTAAGCAATATTGGGCCTGGTCAGTACCAGATGGGTGACCTTTGGGCTACCAGGCGCTGTATGTAGGAGAACCTTGACACCTTCTTGCAAGAACTAAGATCATCTCCCCTGATTGCAATATATAGGTGACAAGAGATCCTTTGTGTATTGAACATTTCTATGACACTTTCTTTTTTGGAGGAAACCAGTGCAACCTAACTAAGGTGAATTGTGTTTGAAAATATCCATCCAACTTGTTAAGCTTTATCAGATGTTCTATGGCAGTGTGCAATCCTAGTTTTCAAGCTTGAAAACTCAGAAGATCAATTCTAATCAAAATTCTATTGTTTAAGATCCTCCTACCCTGGTGCAATACGTTCCTTGCGGTCCTCCATTGCACACATATCATACTCAAATGAAATTACTTTAATGGCATTAGTTTTAGCAGGAAGATGTCACCATCTTTCCACATATGGGACCTGATATTCCCAAATGGTTATCCATCTCGTACTTAGCAGGCACAACATCACTTAACTTCAATTATCTAATGAGAACCAGTGCATCAATGTGATTATACCATTGTTGAAGATACTTATTGATTGCTTACATCCAAGTTTTCTTGGGTTGTCCCACTTTCCTCCTGCAATTTTTATTCAAGAATCACTCCTCTCAACTTGGCCAAACTAGCATAACTGATTGATCATAGAAAGTTCATCAATCTTTGGTTATATTCAACCATATCAACAGAGTATCACAGTTGATATGCCGGGTCTGATGCAATCTAACATTGCATATCCATCTGATCAATGTTGTCTTTATGCTGAAGATACGAGAGTGGGGATTGGGTTTTGTACCCAACATGTACCATTATACAACATCACACTCCTAACACAGCTGCTACACTCCCTTCCCCTAGTAAAGAGAAGGATAGCTCATGATGTCAGGACTGGCAACAATTCGTGGAACTTACCTCATTCTTATTTTAGCTTCATGGTAGAACTAAACTAATAATCATGTCCAGCACTCAATATACTCTGGAGATAACAAAAAGAGTTGAGACAATCATCATCCTACTTCATCCTTAATAGAAGATTGGCAGTAGTAAAAAAAAAATGGAAGTAATAATAAAAATTTAAAAAATGGAAGTAATAATAAAAATAAAAAAAATGGCAATAATAATAATAATAATAAAAAAACTCTACCATTTGAGAAAGAAAAATGTAAATATCATTTCAAAATTCAATTGAAATATTTTCATTGTCCTCATAAAATTAGATAAAATAATAAAAACCAATGTGTATTTATATTTTCTATAATATGCATATATATTACATATAGTCTTGAAAGTTTTTAAAATTGTGTAGAAAAAAACTTTTTGTCCCATTGGAAAACTATTTTACTTGTAAGTCAGTTAATCTCTTACGATCACTTTATTAGTTTACTTTCAGGGATTTACTCAATATTATTAATATTAGGTGCTTCTATATTATACAAACTAAAAAATATTGAATTTCAAGTAAAACAAATGGTACCTACATAATTGTCATAAAAAATAGTAACATATCCAAAAATTACAGAAAATTATAAGGTAGTAAAATAATTATCAATGAAAAACTGTTTTTGATAAAATTTACATGTGGAATAAATTGTCTGATATTTTGAATTACATTCATCATATGACGTAAGCAACAGAACTTAATTATCTCCTGTCAATTTATCTGATTTTTTAGTAAGCGTAATATAATGATCTTGTTTCCTTGCACAAATTTTATTTTTCATTAATAATTATTTTTCTATCTTATCCCAATTTTTGGATATGTTACTATTTGAGACCTGACAATTACTTAGGTACCATTTGTTCACTCGAAATTCAATGTTTTTTGTTTGTATAAGACAGAAGCATCAAATATTATGTGTGTGAGTGTATATACTATTTTTAAGTAAATTTCCAACGATAAAAGCAGGCCGGTGCATGAGGAAGATTCAGTGGAAATTGAGATTTATTTTTGAGTAGAAAAAAAAATTGTAATTAAAAATTTTTTTTTTACTTGGGAGTCACCACTTATCAAGGCCTGAATGCCACTCGAGGATAAAGATTAATGTAAGGCAGTAGTGTAGTCATCGTTAATGGTGTAGATTGGGTAGAATTTGATTATTTATTGGGATGGCTCAACAAGGACTTGTTTACATTGGATTTGAAGGCTACCTTGTTCCATAGGCGAGCAGTTCTGAGAAAGAATCTTTGTTCATGGAATCTGTGTTTAGATTTAGACACAGAGAGTTGGAGGAAATTGTTTAAAGTGCTTGTAGCTAGTCAAGTGTTTTTTTGTGAAAATTTGGCAAAGGGTGATCATAGATTGGAGTTCAATTGAGCATCTGCCATGAAAATAACCATAAAACAGACAGGCTTGCAACATTTCGTCTGTGGGAAGGAGGTTGCAGAGACAAAAAAAGGGCAGCACCTACTAAGTTTCGAAGACGGTTTTGAACTCTATCAAGGCAGAATAGTGTGTGCCGAGCAGCTCCTGCCCAGATGCGGCAACAGTACTCCATTTTAGGGCATAATTGGCTCTTATATAGATAGAGGATTGCATTAGCAGTGAGATACTTATTGGACCGGTGGAGTGTTCCAACCATTTTTCCAGCGATCTTGACAACAGATTTGATGTGTTTTATCTCAGATCAGGAGTGAAGGTCAGTCCAAAAAGCTTGTTAAAATATGGAGCTTCCACAAGACGAGAGCCATTCATTTCAATTGGGGTGTGATGGGGGTCAGAGCGATTATGACAAAAGGAGGAAAGCTACCATAAATCTGATTTCTTCATTCTAATGATAGAATATAATATAGTTTATTTATTGTCTCCAGAATGTTATTCAAATTATTATTTTTTACACAGTTTTCAATTAGTCATAATATATTTTATTGTATGAAATATATATTGCTGTTTGTTGTTTTAAATTATAAGAGTAATGTCAATTTTCCAGGATAGGATCCCAATTCTTTCTTTTTTTTTTGTAAATTGTAGAATTAATTTCTAAATGCATAGAAAATGTCTATTATTCACGAATCCATGCAAGTATGAACGTGTCTGTGTGCGATCTTGGCAAAAACTGAAACTAGTTGCTTCTTGTGCCAGTCCAAAGTTATTGTTCGATTCTCTTTGCATTAAACTAAATATATTCCGCTTTTGGATCTCTTACTCCTAACAGCTGTTTTCCAACATTTAAAATGATCTGTTACTTCAGAAGTAAATTCTATGCATACAAATATATAAACAAATACACATACATATCCTATCTCTATATTTATAAAGATAGGATCATGATATATGCAAATTGTATGGTCGTGCAAAGTTGTTTTTGTTTTCTTTTTTAAATAATATTTTAATGAAAATTAAATTTTATTTTTACTATATTGTTTGAACATTGACTTATTAAACAAATCGTTTTTTTTTTGTTGTTTTTTTTGCTCTTTTTTTTACCCTGAACAAGGCATATTGCTATTTGAACATAAGAGGCTACTATTTGAGATCATTTCTAACAAGGGAATGTGTGGCGTTGAGCAGCTAAATGTCTGTTTACATTACAATTTAAACTTGCAGGTTAGTACAGTCAGGAAAGCAAGAAACAGGGAGGGAATTCCCAAATCTAGCAGTCTGAGTGAAGAAACTATTAGAGTAGAAGGCTTTTCAGCATCTAGGAACCTCAACAGTGAAGGGGTGGGATTTTGCTGCTTGTTGGGTTCGTTGGAAGTATACCATATTTTGGGGTAATTGCGCCAAGTCCAGGGTAATTGCGCCGACTAGCTAAAAGTGCTCTTTTGGCAACCACATATATAAACAGCACTTTTTTTTAGTTGGCACAATTACCCCCCCCCTCCCGGATTTGGCGCAATTACCCCAAAGTACGGTATACATCAAGGGGGCCCAAGTGCTATGAGTTCATCAGTGCATATTCCATTAAAGTACTTATAAAACAGATACAAAGATTCAACACTGTGATGATGGGATAGCTGTTGGCGGTTGACCAATAGTACAGAATCTATTAAATTTGAGGCTCTTTTTCGGACCCTATCTAGGAGTGAGAAATTAGTGGTAGATGCATCAGTCCAGATGTAACAACAATGCTCTATGCATGAACAAATTGTGACTTTGTAAATGTATAGGATACTCTCTGGTGTGAGCAATTTTCTAGCATGGGAGAAGGAACCCACCTTCTTTGCAACAGCCTTGGCAATGTCTTCAATGTATTTATTCCAATTCATGTTGTCTGTAAATGTTAAGCCGAGGAGTTTGAATGGTGGGCTTTCAGGTTGAGTGTTATTTATTGCAATTGATGGTTGAAAAGTTTTTTTTTTGGCAGTTGTTAAAGGAAAGGAGCTTAGTCTAAGTAGCATTAAATGTTATCAACTTACGGCCCCATTACATTACTGACTGAAGGTCGTTTTCTAGAGATTTCTGCAGATCAAAATAAAAAACAGAATTTAAACACTCACACTTACATTTGAACTCATACAGACATGATATCTGCTCTGACATGTTATTACATAAAAAAAATTCAAGTGGTCAATAGATAAAGGTTTTTGAAATCTGCCTTGATAAATAATAATAGGAAATATCAATTATTCATATCAGCAGATTTTGGCCAAGGCTATCATCATCATCATCATCATCATCTGGCGAAAGTTGCTTTTTTCTTTGTTTTTTAATTTAAAATGAACAGATAAACTGTTTTAAAAACCACTTGAAAGTTCAAACATTTTATTAAACGAGAAAAAAACAAAGCAAAAAAAATAAAAACATTCGATTTTCTTTTTTGCTTCTTTAGTCCTTACGAAATCTTTTTTCGTTTGTTGTTTTTTTTTCTCTTTTTGTAATTGAAATGTATCTTATTAATTTTGGACTTTAAAAATTCCATCATTAGAGACTGAAGGGTCCTTGTTTTTTGTTATTGTTTTTTTTTTTTTGTTTTTTTTTTCTGTAAGTTGAATATCCATGCCCTCGTGTTGGTATTTCGAGGATATATGCTGGTGGTGTCATTTGCAAGCAGGAGAACTCTTTAATGTGAGCTGCTTAGGTGTGTGGTAATCTAGTGTTAATAAAATCGGCAGAACTCAAGGAACCACCATTTATCAAGGTCCAAAGGCCACTTAAGGATAAGGTTTAATGATTGCTAGGCGACTGGTAAGACAATATCGTGATGATTGGTAATGGTGGAAAATGGACAGAGTTTGATTATTATTATTTTAACTTGTTTACATTGAATTGAAAGCAAACATGTTATAGTCAGCTGAGAAGCAGCTCTGCAGTAAAGTTTATTAAAATTACTGCTATTGTTTTTACAACAATATTTGCAGGAATTTAATTATCAACATTTAAAAAGCACTTTAATTTTTCAATTTTTTTCTCATTAGGTGTAATTATATATGTATCACAGTTTGTATTAGGTATTATGGCACCAAATCAGCAAATGTTAGATACCAACGCTTTGCTTATAATATAGAAATATCATATCATTAAAAAATGGACAGTTCAAAACATATTTGTTCTTCTTCGGCTTTTTAGTGACGCTGCTTCGGTTGCCATTGCAGTCCAAAAAGTCAGTTGCAATCTTTTTACACTAATTTATCATTAGACTCCTCAACTCAACATGTTCTTACAGAAGAAAGATGATCGTGTTCATCTTGTTAGGCTGAAAGGAAAAAAACGCCATTAAGCCAGCTTAAAAATACATCTGGTCCATCCAAATTTCCACACCAGACTCCCTCGACTTCACACTATCCAACCAGTCTTTGAAGATCACTTTCGTTAAAGTCGTTCCACACACGACTAATTTGTTCAAAAGTTTACCCACCTGATCTCTGCTGACCCCGTGTCTAACACGCGTCCTGTTTATTGCTCACAGTTGCATAATATATTTTTAATTAATATATCTACTAGTTGACATACTCAACATTTAGACAGGATACTTCTTGTGCCAAAATAAGGTAAGTTTAGAGACTATCAACATTTTCAATTTAATAAATTAAGTTTGGAAGATCACCATCACCATTAATATTTCTTACTCAGAATTCTCATGCAAGTCATCATGAGTAATCGCTTATAGCCAAAGACAGCTGGTATTTCCTGGAGTCTGAGTGATAGCACGTTTCCCAAAATTTCCAGTACCTTCCTCTTCTTTCAGTCACCTTTGCAAATCACTTTGTGTTTTAGCAACAGTCGTTCACCATTGAATTCTTGCTGATAATTAAGTGACAATAAGCTTCTTTAGGATTCCAGTACTCTCCGTGCTCTTCCAGTGGAAGTCTGGATGTTACTATCCCCACTCTGTCTTTTCATCCTCCCAAATCTTTAACACCCATTTTCTGTGGTGCCAACTAATGTTGATACCATTGTTTTTGTTGTGTGTATGGTGCAGTAAAATGGGGGTCAGGTCATGGGACTTTTCTACCTTGGCAGTTTCTGCTCTGTTGGTTTTGGGCTAGTTCCATGTATATTTTTCTAGTTCTGTTTAAATAGTGCTGGTTTATTTCGATTATTTAATCATTAGACGATCTCACAGAAATCATTACTACTGATCAATAATAAGCTGTATTCCCTAGAATCTGAGTGACAAGTTTTCTCAGATTTCCTGTACTCTCTGCTTCTTTTTTATAATCATTATAAAATTTATGTAATTCATTCTAGCAATAGCTGTTTACCATTGATCTCAAAGGAAAATTATATCTGAAGCATACAGGGAGATTTATGCAGAACAGGAGATATTGTCGGTTTGGTCACATTAAAAAAATAGATGAGAGAGTGCTTTAGATGTAGAACACTTAAAGTTAGCAGAGGAAAGCTGAGGAAAAAAAATGTGAGGAAGTGATAAGAATGCATATGTGAGAAAGAGAATTGTCTCATCATTACCCTGGACAGTATAGGGAGATGTGTGCAAACAGGAGACTTTGTTGGTTTGGTCACATTGAAATAATGGATGAGAATGCTTGATGTAGAACAATTAAAGTAGCAGTAGAAAGCCAAGGAAAGTATGAGAGGAAATGATAAGGATGAATTTGAGAAAAAGAGAAATAAATAAAAACCTGGCCAGAGATAGGTTAGTTTGAAAGTCAATTTCTAAAAGTTGTCCTAGACATGTCAGCATGTAAAACGAGTGTTGAACCGAATATGATAATTTTTGTAGATATCGACCATTGGCTTTCTCTGGAAATTGAGTGTCAAGATTCCAATGCTCTCCGTGCCCTTCCAATGGAGGTCTCAATGATGCTCTGCCTCTTCATTCTTTCCATCTTCCTTAACTCTTCATGATTATTTTGCGTAGTACCAACCGAAGATAGTACCATAATTTTTTTTTGTTGGGGGGGGGGGTGCAGATTATGGGATTTTTGTGAATTTTTTTTTTTTTTTTTTACATGACCCAGAAGCCACTCGGGGATAAGGGTTATCAATTTCTAAAAGTTAACATGTAGAAAGGACATTAAACTGAATATGGTGATGAGCCTAATTTTATCTTTTATATGACTGATATCTACGAGGTACCTTAAATAAGTTTTCAGACTTTTTTGTACAGGTATTTAAATTCGTTGTAGACTCTTGAAAATTCAGTATGTTATTGCTATACATCTTATAATTTTGTTATGATTTCGGGTTCAAATGAACAGTTACAGCAGGAATTAAAATACACCTTACTAAAGCCTAATGGTCAAAGCTGGTGAATTTCAAAAATGCAATCTGGACGTGAGGACACTTGAATGATATACAGTAAAATTCTGTTTTAAACTTGGAAAAAATACCACAAAAACGTATTGAATGCTTCAGACTGCTTTTGGACTATCTTGCATGAATCGAGCACCAGTTTTTGAGTGACATAAGAGATTTAAGGAAGGCAGGGAGTCTGTGAGAGATGATGAGAGGCGTGGGAGGAGTAAGGAAATTGGAACACCAGAGTTGATTGGCCAAATAAAGAATTTCACGGATAAGAACCGTCATGTGTCTATAGAGACAATAAGTGCACAGTTTCATGTACACACAATTATTTGTGAGGAACTGAAGATGCGGAAGATTTGCATGAGGTTTGTCCTAAGAGTGCTCAGAGAAGATCAGAAAGAAAGATGTTGTCATGACCAAGATGGGTATTAAGACAGTTCCTCACCCTCCCTATTGTCCAGACCTTGCTCCTGTGACTTTTGGTTATTCCTTAAGCTCAAGAAAAACCTTAGAAGCTGTTGTTATGAGACAATTGAAGGGATGAACGAAACTGTGACAAAGGTCATTGACACAATGACACAAGACTTCCACGGGGCCTTCCAGAAGTTGTTGGAATCATACAAGTGTATTGCAGTTGGAGGAAATTACTTCAAAGGGGGACTAGTTTCATGTGTGTACTATCAATAAAAGTGCTTATACAAAGAAAGTCTGGAAACTTATTGAAGGCACTTCGTAAGTGACATAAACACATGTCTTTTGTTATATAAAGGTTTTTTTACAACCAGCTCCTCCTCATACCCCTCTCTTTGGTGCTATTCTTTGGCAGTTTCTGTGCAAATTTCTGACTGTGGGTTTTATTATTGTAACATGTAAAATGTACCAAAATAAACATGTTTGTGCTGCTATAATCAGTGTCCATTTTTATTTTTTTTTTAAATCTCTTCTGTGTTGTCCTTTCTGTTCTATCCTCAATTTGTGACATTTATTTGCTAAATAAGGATTCATGTCAAAAACTGCGGCTTAGATTTGCGATTGAGTTGAATTTAAATTGTATCTAGTATGCGGGGCGGTAAAATATGAGATGTGAGACACTAGTTTCCACATTGTTGTTGCCATTGCTTATTTGACCGAGATAAGCGCCAAACACAATGGCAGAATTAATCAGCTTTATCTTTAGGATTTCAAATTCCAAAAGTTCAAAAGGTGAAAACAATGAAAAGAAAAATTGAGAGCATTTTGGACTGGAATTACATTTTTATTTTTATGTTCCAAGAAAAAAAAAGAAAGAAATGGATTTAATTTTTTTGTTTCAAACAAAAAAATTAAATCCTTTTTTTTTTCTTTTTTTCTCATTTTCAATTTTGAATTAAAAATGTAGAAAATAAAGAATTAAATTCATTTTTTAACTTGTGTCAGGAAATAAATATAACAGAGCATAGACATTTTTGTCAGCCCTTTCTCCCCTATTGCGCTCTTGAAGGGCTTATTTTTTGGCTGGGCTGTTTGTAGTTCACGGGATTGAACTCTGCTGGTGGGCTCTCTTTCAGGCTTACTTTGTCTGATAATGCTTGGTAAGTGAGGTTGTAGTGTTTTCTGGTCGGCGCTTTCTCAGGTGATAATACAGAAGACCAAACTCAGTGGTAGTTTCTCGATCAGCACTAGTTCATACATACACCTCCCCCTAGCAGAACCATTGCAGAACCACTGCTCCCTGATACCCTTGGCTCCAAACCCGCCTTTACCCTATTCATCTAAGAGAAATGGCAAGCGATGCTAGATCTGCTGAAAACTCTCCTAACCCTAACCCTATCCCCAATCCCCTTTTCTGTCTCTTTACTCAACAACAGCAATCATCACTAGCTAAACGTCTGAGTATTCTCAAAATACCATATTGAACATGGATGTGTGTTTCTTGAGGTATTTCCAGCATGAGTGGATTCATCACTGCCATTCTAGGTTTTAAATTCCAATTCTGGCAATGTGAGCTTTTGTAGGTTGAATAGAAATCAACTGATGCTGATGTCACACGGAAACTTAAAATTTCGAAATGTGAACATAGGAATGAAATGCGTTTTAATATTTTAGATGAAAAAAAAAAAAGAAAAAACAAACAAAACCGATATTTTTTTGCATTTTCTCTTTTTTCAGACAATTTTTTCACCAAAATCTTTTGCATTTAACGAAAATTTTAATAAAACAAAGAAAACAGCAAACGAAAAAGGTGTTTTGACTACATGTTTTTTATTAAATGAGTTCATCACGAGATTAGTCCATTTGTATAAATTAAAATTTTGGAGAAATTTTATTTTAATTATTTTTAATTTTTAGTTTTCTCTAAGATTAACATTTAGTTAAAAAAAAATTTGCAACTTCCTTTTCTTTAACTTCAGAAATAAGACAAGATAAAATGATATAAAATGAAATAGCAAACGAAAGTGTAATTATCTCAAAATAATTATTTTATTTACAAATTCAAATTTAAGATATGTTTGAAAAAAAGAAGATGCAAAAAAAAAATGTTGGCTTACTTTTTTTTTTAAAAAATATTAAAACGCATTTCGTTCCTATATTCGTATTTCGAAATTTTAACTTTCCATGCATCATCAGTATCAGTCGCCCAGCTATTCAACCTCTATTCTGTTTCCTCTAAATTTATCGCTATCAGTTAAAAAAAAACCTACCTTGTTTTGAATTTATTCTACTTTCCTCTCCTTTTTTGTTATTATACAACTTTATCATCTTTATTCTTTTTAGTTCCTTACATCAAGTGGCTTCATGCTTTGTCTGGAGCTGTAATACCACGGGTTACCCCACTCAACAGCACTGCCGACCTCAAATGTTGTTTCTGTGGTCTTCTCCTTCGTCTTCTCATTTTATTTTTATATTTGTGAGTCAGTCCACATCTTAGGAGTCGTCAATGTGTGAGAGACGATGACACGACCAGAAGAAGAAGAGAAGAAAACATGGAAAACATGTTATGTGGCTGTCAGTTGTGGTCTGAGTGCGTGCGTGACACCATCGCGGGAAAAGTCTGTCGAGGCCTCTTTGTAGTCGGTTGATCAATTCATTTTCCCTATCTCTTCTGAGCCACAATGTGCCTTCCACTGTGTCCAACTGGCAACTGTCCTTCACTTGTAACTGTCATCAACCGTCACACTTAAAACTGTCCTCAACTGTTCCTAACTGTTGTAAACTGTCACAAAACTCATTGTCACTTCTAAAAGTGACCGTAAACTAACTCTAACCATATAGACTTTCTTTGTTCCAATCATCGCTACACCTTGATCAAAAATCCCATCTCAACTTCCTTTTGTCTTCCTTAGGGAACAACTTTCTATCCATTGTCTTTCCACCAACCTAATTTCCTATACATTTGTTCCTGATAAACTTATTTCTTCTTTTCTTTTTTGTTATATTTTTTCATCTTTTCTGTTTTCTTCCTAACACTTGGGAGGGGATGGGGGAAGGAACACCGATAATATCACAGAGCAGCTTCCATGAAAAAAAAAAAAAAAAAAAATCATAAAATAAAACCATTTCTCCATCATTTGTCAAACTCCATTTATTTTCTCTTGGAAGTCAATTTCTAAAAGTCATCCAGCACATAGCAGCATGCGAAATGGAGACATGTGATGATGATTGATAAAGAGAAATTTGAATGAGATAGCACTGGAACTATTTTCTACAATTGACAATGGGAGAAACTAAAATGCTAAAGCAACAAGAATACATCCATTTTTTTTGTGCTTAGCTACAAAAATTAATTTCAAACTGGAGCGTGCCTGACCAACAGGCAGAAACTCTAAAAGAAGTGCTTGGATTGCATCGATATCTGATTACAATGAATATGCCTTTTTTTTTTTTAATCAGTTTAGTCTAATATATAAATGGCTATATATCTGTCTGTCTGTTGGTCTGTCTGTTGGTCTGTCTGTCTGTCTGTCTCCATATTTTCAAACTCTATCTCCGAAACTAAAAGCCATAGAGCGGCGCTAGGAGCCTCAAATGATTGGATTTTTTATGATCCGTTCTTTTATGAGTCTTTAGTTGGTTAAAATTGTTTTTAAGGGGTCAAAAATGTGTTAAAATTGTTTTTAAGGGGACAAAAATGGGTAAAAATTGTTTTTAAGGGGTCAAAAATGGATTAAAATTGTTTTTAAGGGGTCAAAAATGGATTAAAATTGTTTTTAAGGGATCAAAACTGGGTAAAAATTGTTTTAAAGGGGTCAAAAATGGATTAAACTTGTTTTTAAGGGGTCAAAAATGTGTCAAAATTGTTTTTAAGGGGACAAAAATGGGTAAAAATTGTTTTTAAGGGGTCAAAAATGGATTAAAATTGTTTTTAAGGGGACAAAAATGGGTAAAAATTGTTTTTAAAGGGTCAAAAATGGATTAAAATTGTTTTAAAGGGGTCAAAAATGGATTAAAATTGTTTTTAAGGGGTCAAAAATGGATTAAAATTGTTTTTAAGGGGTCAAAAATGGGTAAAAATTGTTTTTAAGGGGACAAAAATGGGTAAAAATTGGTTTTAAGGGGTCAAAAATGTGTTAAAATTGTTTTTAAGGGGACAAAAATGGGTAAAAATTGTTTTTAAGTTGGTCAAAAATGGATTAAAATTGTTTTTAAGGGGTCAAAAATGGGTCAAAATTGAAAAAATCGTTAAACATTTTGTACATTCATCCTAGTTTATTTTTAATTTTTAATGTTTTATCAGTTCATATGCGTGTCACATTGGTGCAGTGGTAACGTCACCAACTTTAAAAGCTACAGTTTTGTTTTCAGTTCTAACTGATGACACCTAAATACTTTTTTTGCTTTTGAAATCACGACTTTATAATAATATATATGAAATCTGGACAAATTAAAATATCATATTTAAGCATATTTTGCGCCCAGGCCCCCTTCCCTGCTAGTCAATACTAAATAGAATACTAGAATTTATTAATAGTTATAGAAGTCAGATTTATTGACCCATAACCCTTTTGATTGTATACATGTTAGAGCCTTTAATTCCTTTTTTGTAGGCGGCTGAATTTATAATCCTATTTATAGCTGTTGCTGTAAATGGTGGAAGGAATAAAGAACTTTTACTGCAGCATACATTAAACCCACAAATATAGAAAAAAACTGATATCAACATTTCTGAATTTTTGAGATGAGGATTGGTTATTCGTATTATTTGGATTCATCGGACTACTGTTCTCATCTTGAGTGTGATTTTCACATTTCGGTCGATGTAATCTCCGACCTTCTTCAGGTATATCTTGTCGAACTCGTGAATGTTTCTGTCAAATTTGGGAATTTGGACGGAATTTTGAGCGGAACACTTTATTTACTTGACGGGGGGGGGCGGGTAGCATGCTCTTGTTCCATCAGTCACGACTGTCTGCCCTCCAGTAATATGGCTGATGGAACAAGAGCATGCTACCCCCGTGAAGTAAATAAAGGGTTTCGCTCAAAATTCCATCCAAATTCCCGAATTTGACAGAAACATTCACAAGTTCGACAAGATACACCTGAAGAAGGTCGGAGGTTATATCGACCGAAACGTTGTGAAAATCACACTCAAGATGAGAGCAGTAGTCCAATGAATCAAAATAAAACTGATATCAAGTGATAGCGATGAGAACACAACCAGATTAAACAGTAGACTCTTTCATATTATAGTTGAGAAACCTTGCTAAATCATTCAGCTTTCAAGCTGTGAATGCTGAAGTAAACAAAAATAAATATACAGGAGGATCTTATGAGTACTATTTCCTCCCTGTCTACTTGACAATGACTTCTTGAGAAATCCTCCTTAACTCTACCGGAAATGTATGAGATGGCAAAATTTCTTAAACAAGTTGAGAAACAATCTGTGTATAACCCGAACACCCACTCTTGTCCGAGTGCCGGGCCGCATCCGTCGCTATCCTGGTTCACGGGAGCATACTTGTGATGTACTTCTGGCCGCGCCCCAACATCACATCCCCCCCCTGCTCGCTCGCTATGTCCTGGAAAAAAAAATCCCCCCCATAACGTAGTTTGCTTGGTGATGCCGTCGTTTATGCTACAGCGTAGCATAAACGGAAGCTGCAAAATGGTCAAAAGCAGTTCGTGGGTTCAGGGGTAAATACCATGCAAACGGTAAATTTGCCCCAAGTTTGACTATCAGATTCGTTGTCAGCGACTTCAATTACCTATAAAAAAAAAACAAATTAGAGTGGTCGGTGTTATCTGTTAATTAATTTTTCAAACAGTTGCGTGTTGAAATATTCTGGAAACTTGTATTTGGCGCTGCTGCTGCTAGCCCCCCCCCCAGTCGTCCATTTTTTTTGTTTAGCTTTTTTCCTTGAAAACATTACGACAAGTTTTCTTCTATTTGACTCCCATGCACGTGAAAAATAATTACGGTAAGTTTTTCTGTTATTATTTGACAATAAAAATTACTTTGCAACTTACCTGCATCATTCATTTTTCTATTTAAAAAAGTAGTAATTATTAAAAAAAAAAAAAAAACAGGGTATGTTTTATGGCATTTCAGAACTTTGCAAGGTTAGCCGAAACCGCTCTAACATTCGATATGAAATAAAAAGCACTTAAAACTACTTAAAAATACCAACGAATGATGCAGATAAGTTGGAAAGTAACTTTTATTGATAATGTTACCATTTATTATTCTTTTAATGGCTAATTTCGTGGATTTGACCTTTTTTGAAATGGTTTGACCTTCTTTTTTTTTTAATTTGGCTTCAAATTTGGCTCCTGTTTTCTTTTTTTTTTTTAAATAATTTTACCACTATATTAATTTTATAGTAATTAAAGAAAATGCTATAATTTTTCAAGCAGTTTCATGTTGAAATATTCTGGAAACTTGTATTTGGCGCTGCTAGCCCCCCCCCCTGTCGACCATTTATTTTTTCGCGTTTTCTCTCTTTTTAAGCCCCCCACCCCCACCCCTCGTCCATTTTCTCCGTCAGCTGGCACCATGTGACGTCATTTTACGGAGAAATCCGAGCGAGTGATAAGCCACGCCCAGGCCAGCTCATGCACTAGTACCACTTTTTCTGTATAGGTGTTCCGCTGTTCCGGCGTGCTGAAAGCGAATATCGCATTTAAAATTTCCGCAAATAAGTAGTTTTCCGGATATTAAGCAATGTAATTCTTTATGTTATAGATGGTGGTGATGGTGGGGTGGCCACTGTTGTACGCGCAGGTAGGTTTTGTATTGGCCTACCAGGTCATAATTTGAAGAAATATTATTATCCACTTCTTCCCGTGGAAGGCAATTCTTCTTAATCAATTAGTCGTTACTACTAAACTCTGAAACTTAAGGAAGAAAACAAACAAAAAGAGAAAAATAGGAGAAATAGAATTTATTAAATATGATATCAAAAGGAAAGGTTCGTGACCTCTATGGGCTGCCAAAAATGTCCATCTGGCTTACAAGCAATCTTGTAGTAGTAACCGAAGGGGGAGAGAGTGAAGGGAAAGAGAAGGAAAGAGAGATAGAGAAGGAGGAAGAAAGAAAGAAAAAAAGGAGGGGAGCACTTACTGGAAGCTTCTGGGCGCCCTTTTTCGAATGGAACATTTAGAAAGTTCGTTTTTTGGGGCTTTTATTTTCTGAGTTTGTGTTGTTTAAAAAGTTCTTTTTGTCAGTCCCTTTCCTGGAAATTTGTTTCCGTAGTCCTTTTAGCAAAGGTTAAAAGTCCAAGGAGGCAGAATATCTTTGAGTTTTCAAGTATCTTCGAAACTTCCTAGCGGCGAATTTTCTTTTCAAAACTTCAATTATCTTTATCTCGATAATTATATTCAGTTTTCAAGTGTCTTAGAAAACTTTCAGCGGCGAATTTTCTTCTCAAAACTTCAATTATTTTTCTCGATAATTATATTCAGTTTTCAAGTGTCTTAGAAAACTTTCAGCGGCGAATTATCTTCTCAAACTTCAATTATCTTTATCTCGATAATTATATTCAGTTTTCAAGTGTCTTAGAAAACTTTCAGTGGCGAATTTTCTTCTCTTGGTTCTTTTTTTTTCAACGACTTTAATGTCTCGTCAAGACAGAGTTGTTCAACGCCGTAGTAAATTTCCAGGCGTCCCCTTTTATCCGAGACCGTCAGGGAATACTTTCGACACTTGTTGTCTCGACGACGCCTTGTCCACAACTGTCGAATTAACTCAAAAATATCACACACGTGCTTCAATTTAGCACGAAAACGTCTCATCCAATCAACGGGCATAAGGGAGTCAGGTGACATAAAAAAAGGGGGAAGCTAGGGAAGGGGTAGGAAAGGGGTTAAGAAGAAAGGAAGGAAGAACCGAGACAGGAGAAAGAAGGAAAGAAAGATGGAGGAAGATAATTTCCACAAATTATCCAGTTTACGTTGACCAACATCCAACAAAACAAGTGGGTGCTCATTTTACGTTAAATTGTGTTCATTGTACATTATCCCCCCACCCCACCCCCCAATAAAGGTGGCCATAAAGTAAGTGCTATTTAGGTTAAATTGTTATAGAAAAGTCATCCCCCCCCCATTTTTCTAAACAAACATTTCTTCATATCTTAGAAATTACTCACCTGCCGGAATTTTAAACGTTATATTCGTTTTTAGCATCCTCGAAAACCTACTTTTGTGTGGTAATTTTAAAGGATTTTTCGAGAGTGTAAAGATTCTTCATATTTACCGTTTTTTTTTTTGTTTGTTTTTCAAATATAGTTATTTTTCAAAATTATTATTTAAACCTGCAATAATCTATTACGATCTTCGCGTTTCGGTAATATCATCTACTTGATTCGTACTTATTATGTTGCTTGAATTTAATGTTTTTAACATATGTAAAATATTCACATTTTTAAACTGTTAAACTATTTTCTGTTGCACATTTACCTTTTTTAAACTGCTAAAACTAAAGAATGTGGCTCAGGCTCATTCATATCTTTTTTTCATGTTTCTGTAAATAAATATATTTATAAAATATCTAAATAGTTTGACAAAATATATAACATATTAACATAGTTATTTAGGAAAGATATGCGATTAGAAAATTTAAAAAAATGATTGATAAAAAGTTTACGTATTTTATATTTTTTATCATAGGGAGCGGGGAGTAAACATAAAATATAATGGAAAATTGTATCGATTCTGTGCTTCCATATCTCAATTGAGAGACGCGGGTACCAACTTCCGGTGAGTTTGAAAGTTGGGCTCTCTCTTTATTCACCTTTACCGATTTTCATTATCCTTACTTCCAACTACTTTAATATTTTATATTATATATAAATTGGAACAAATACATTGAGGGCATTGCCAAGGCTGCCATGAAGAATATTGACCTCCTCTCCCGTGCTAGAAAATTATTCACACCTGAGAGTATCCTGTATTTCTACAAAGTAACCATTCACACATGCATGGAGTATTGTTGCCACATTTAGGCTTGTGCATCTGCCACTAGTCTCTCCTTCTTAGACAGGGCCCAAAACAGAGTTTCCAACTTAATAGGCCCCACATTATCTACTAAGCTCCAACCCCTGTCCCATCACCGCAATGTTGCATTTCTGTGCATATCTTATAAGTATTTTAATGAAATGTGCTCTGATAAGCTAATAGCACTTATGCCTTCTCAATGTAAATGGCCCCAATTAACCCAACAAGCATCAAAATTCCACCCCTTCACTGCAGAGGTTGCTAGATGTCAGAAAGTCTTCTACTTTGATAGTTTCTTCCTCCAGAATGCAAAAATTTAAATGTAATGTAAACTTGCTGTTCTTTTATTATATTTATAGTGTCGCTTTAGATATGGTCTCAAATAGTAGCCCCTTACATCCAAGTAACAATATGCCTTGGAATGAATAAGAGTAAAACGGTTATTATTATTATTATTATTATTATTATTATTATTATTATTATTATTATTATTATTTTTACTTTTTATTAGTAGTGTTAGTATTAGTATTAACAATAGGATTAACAAATTTATATACACAAGTGTTTTGTATCTTATAGTAATTGGATACATTTTGATTTGTGCTGTTGTGAGGAGCGTTGAAAGAGAAATTTATCACCTTAGAAACGATCGTATGTCAAAACATTTGTTGAATTTGAATTCTTAGAACTGATATAAATAATATGCCTATATAATTGCGTGCTATTTTTTTTAAATTTTAACCTACTCTCTTTTTTTCGTGTGTACGTGTGCGCATATATATATATATATATATATATATATATATATATATATATATATATATATATATATATGACAAACTTATGCCAAATTGATGGCTGAATATAGGTAAATTTGTGATTTTTTTCTGCGATACACATCCCTATCAATCCCTATTATTCCCTAACTGCATCTGTAACAAAACCACGGGGATATATGTAGCAGCAATAGCAGCTCACATATGCAAATGACCAAGCTGTAGTGCAAGTTGACGTCACAGCAAATGAAGAGAAGGAAAAGAAAAGCGGAGAGAAGTTTGGAACTATGTGGGCGGCGACAACGAGGCAAAGTATATGCTGGCGGGAGAGATTTGAAAAACCCATGTGGCACTGACTGGACTTGAGCAGACGTGTCGACACAGAAGAAAAAACATGTGTTTGACACAGCAGAGGTTTTTTTAACAACATAGCGAACCAAAACACTTGTAAAACTAAGATGCAGGCGAAGTTTGGAAAGTTTCATGAATAAATGCCTTTTATTTCAACTAAAAAAAATAGACTGAATTGAATTTCTTTCCGTTGCTGTTTTGCTGGACTTCCGTGTACAATGTCGGATCCATGTTAAAATGTAATATCAATGTTACACATTGAACGGTATCATTATACTTAGTTCGCTGCATCTTATCCGAATAAAGGTCAATGCAAAATTTCAGCCAGATCGGACCAGTATTTTCCGAGAAAAAGTGGAGCGGTCAGACTGAGAAATATAATATAGACTACTTTCAACAAACGTTATCTTTCAAACTGTTTTTTTTTTTTCTCTACTGATAAAGTTTATAGTAGATAAAACAAACAGCAGTAACAAATTTGTCGGTGCGACATTTTATAACGTATTATCAACACTTGAGTTTAAAAGTTTAAATGCATAAATGCATAGAAAATTAGCGTTCCATTTCTTATCAATTGGACATTTGTCCTTCACCTTTCCTGATGGTCTGATCTCAGCTAATAGATTAGAAACATTTGTGTGGGGTTGGTGGGAAGGGGGAGAGCATCTGCTGTAACTAATCTCCTTTCTGGAGAAACTGCAAACGAGCAAAAACGATGTTTTTTCCCAGGCACATCTGACATAATGGTAAGAGTGTTCGCTAACCGACTAAAAGATCAAGTTCAATCCTCTATCAGGTCATAACAACAACTTAAGAATGCTACTTGATGTCTCCCACATTTTTCCTAAACACTTATAGTTATAAGGCGAGGATCAAAAGTGTAATCCTGGGAATGGTATGGCACCCTCTCATACCTCTGTACGAAAAGGGAACTAACGAAAACAGAACTTCCGGGCCGCCTTTAACAATAACCAACCACTTTACTTTTTCTTTTACAGATAGAAGGCCTCTCAAAAATAAAAATTAATGAGGTTGAATGTTAACTAGTCAAAAGGTGTTGAATCTCAGAAGAGTTATAGCAGTATCATGCGACAATAGCAACACAGTTTCAATGAGCAGGCATTACGATTTTGAATCTGTACTTAATTTCTAAGCTCGGTGCTGATTGGTGCAAGCATTTAACTTCCTTTCTTGCTTGCCCAATCAGAGGCTAGCTCTTGTACACAACAAGAAATGATAAAAGGGAATGATTACTAGAGTTTTCTTCTTTTCGGTCAGTAGACCACACAGCGAGTTAACTCATTCCATTGCGTTTCTTTTGAACCCATCAAACTTGGGATGCTCCCATTTGGTCCTAGGGTTCGACAAGAAGCTCCAGAAACTCCAACATGACTATTGCCGCCACTCATAGACTAAATAATGTAACACACAAATATGCCTACTCTCTCTCTCTCTCTCTCTCTCTCTCTCTCTCTCTCTTCTACTAATGGGACATTTATTTGACAACACGTGGACTTTCTAACCTTTTTGTCTTCGTACGTACTCATCGGCGTATTTCTTTACTTACGTCCATCTTTTTCATTTCGTTTTAGTTTCAAGCTAAAACAACTGAATAAAGTTATTTCAAATGTTAAAAAAGACTTTGTCTTACTATTCTGCCGAGGATGAAAGGATGTTTAATGGAATGGACTAAATTTGCTTATTTTTGTGAGTAATGTATGACAGGAATTTGTTGACAATTGGTTTGAAGGTGACTGTGTTGTCATCTGCAAGGAAGCAGCTTCACGATAATGTTTTCCACAAACACGTAGCACTTACAAAGAAATTTTTTGTCCGTGGAAGTGAAAATTTTGCCTGGCGCCGTGCGTGCACACGGAAGTAAGACGGAAGTAAGAAAGGAAAGTTATTTTCCGTTGTGATAGTCATGCAAAATTTATCATGAATGTTTTGAAATGGAAATTATAAATATTGTTTTCAAAAAAAAAAAAAAAAAAAAAAATGAAAATTAAAAAAATTAAAAGAAAAATAAATTAAATAATTAAATTAAAAATTCGGGTTAATCTCAAGATTCTTTCCAACTCAAAACCTTTACACTGACAACTTTTATAGGTTTTCGGGGGCTGGTGGTGCTGAAAACGAATATAACATTTAAAAGTGGCGCAGAGAGAAATAGTTTTCATGATATGAAGAAATTAGTAGGGATCACTTTTCTATATAAATTCAAGGTAAAATGAGCACGCACTTTCTGACCACCTAGTGATAATTTTTTTATTTTATTTTTGGGCTGCTTCAGGTAGCTTTTTTTATGGCGGTAAAACATCAGATTTCAGTAAGTTGACCTTTAAAAATGCCAGTGTCTGACGATTCTTAATATCCTGAAGAATGTTTTGTTTGTTTATATTAAGCATTGCAGCAAAACTCACGAAAACATTTTATATTTCTATTTTTAATTTTTTTATTTTGAATTTTGCAATTTGTTTATATAAGTTACGTGTTTGTTATTTAAAGAATATTTCTAATTCGTAAACTTTTTTTTTGTGTGCGAAGAAGCAAAAAGGAGGTTTGTAGGTCAGATGTGAAATCGACTCGAGTTTTGTGATAATCGTCAGCTGATAAGAAGAGAAGCGACCGTGCATGCGAACACGTATATTAGGAATAGACCCCCAGCCCCCACTGTCACTTGACTCGAATCTAGGTTAGTGCGCTATAAACAATTAAAACATGAGGGTATTGCAAGAAAGAAGATGCGCCGATTTCCCAAGTGAGTAAGAGAGGAAAAAATTCGCAGCTTTCCAGAATTTCCCCTACATTTAAAAACAAAAATACAGAAATTTTTTTTTAAAAGGCATACGCACCCATCATGGACTGAAAAGATCATATTCCAAAAATCATATAAATTGATCAAGTAGTTTTCTCTCTCTCTCTCTCTCTCTCTCTCTCTCTCTCTCTCTCTCTCTCTCTCTCTCTCTCTCTTTAAACTAAGAAAATCAAATTTTATGAAGAAACGAGAATGGAGTGTCTCGCTACGCCATCTTGTAAAATTCATCACTGATTACCTTCCTCTTAAAAACCTCGTGAGAAACAGAAACCTAAATAAGTCTTGTAATCGCTATGATATACCATTAATCGCTAAAAATCGCAAAAAAATCTCTCTCTCTTTCTCTCTGTATATATATATATATATATATATATATATATATATATATATATATATATATATATATATATAAAACACTAGCAGGGGGTGGGGATTGCCCTGTTGTAAAATACGCTTAAATATGATATTCCTATTTGTGCAGATATCGTATATATTATTATAGAGTCATGATTTCAAAAGTACAAAAAAAAGTATTTGGGTGCCATCAGCTAAAATCTAAACTGAAAGCAAAACTAGAGCATTCAAAGCTGGTGACGTTATCACTGTACGCATATGAACTGAATAAAAATTAAAAATTAAAAATAAACTAAGATGAATGTACAAAATGTATAACGATCTTTTCCATTTTGATCCATTTTTTACGAGAGGCGTGTAATAAGTAATGGTCCTAACCCATTTCCAGTTGTCTGATCTAGCTGAAATTTTGCATGTGCAATGATTTATATCTCTACGGGTTATATAGCAAATTACAGCCCTGAACTAATTGTGGTTTTTGTTTTACAGTGTTTGAACTGAGTCAGGTGTGAAATGGAGCCTGTTGAATGTCGATCAGTGATCCAGTTTTTGTATTTGAAAGGACGCACACCACAGAAGACTTTTGATGAAATGAAAGAAACTTATGGTGATAATGCCCCATCATATGACCTTGTAAAACGCTGGCATCGTGAATTCAAAGTCTGTGGAAACAGCTCCCAGACCTGGTCGCCCCCTTCTGCCATTGATGAGACATCTGCCTGTCAAGTTGAGGCTGCCATTTTGGAAGATCGGCGCATTACTATTCGCCAAATAGCCCAAGATGTCAAGATTAGTACAGGGTCTGTGGAAACTATCATTCATTACCATTTGCATATGCATAAGGTGTCTGCCAAATGGATTCCCAGGTTGCTCACACCATTCCAGAAACGAGAGCGCGTTGAGTGCTCGAGGATGAATTTAGAGATGTGCCAAGAAGATGAGTCAAAGTTTTTCAAAAGACTGATTACACAGGATGAAACCTGGGCCCACCACTATGATCCAGAGATGAAAGCCCAGTCAATGCAGTGGAAGCACTTGGACTCACCACCTCCAAAGAAGACAAGGGTGCAGCCCTCCACTGGCAAGGTCATGCTCACAGTCTTCTGGGACCAGGACGGAGTAGTGATGACAGATTTCTTGGCAAAGGGTACCACAATTACAGGAGCCTATTATGCTTCACTTTTGAGGAAATCAAGGGAAGCTATCAAAATCAAGAGGCGGTACAAGATCAGCAAAGGTACCCTCCTCCTGCAGGACAACACTCCGGTCCACAACTCGCATGTCGCCAGATCAGAAGCGCAGGTGTGTGGTTATGAAATCCTTCCCAATCCTCCCTACTCTCCTGACCTTGCACCCTCTGACTTTCACCTCTTCCCAACCATGAAGTTGTTTTTGAAAGGAAAGCATTTCTCAGATGATGCAGCCTTGATTTCTGAAGTCACGTCGTGGTTGGAGGACCAACCTGGGATGTTCTACAAAAACGGTCTCCAGAACTGCATCAAACGATGGGAGAAATGCATAACTCTGGGTGGTTCCTATGTAGAAAAAGATTAATAACTGTGCCAAGTTTCGTTGCTCTACTACTATGGGAAGTGGAGCAGGGGCATTACTTATTGCACGCCCCTCGTAACTGGCTAAAAATCCATAAAAGAACGATCTGTAAAAAAAATCCAATCATTTGAGGCCCCTAACGCCGCTCTGCAACTTTTAGTTTTTGATGAAATAGAGTTTGGAAATATGGAGACAGACAGACATATAGTCATATATATATATATATATATAAGAACAATCGAGGCAATGGGAATGAAATGTTTACCCGATACAAGCAAAATAAAAAAGCTCAATACAAACCAAATAGAAAGTAGAGCTTGTCATAAAGGAAAGAAAAGAAATTAAAACAGTAAATTAGAATTTACAAATAACTTTATTGTTCGACAGAATACTCCGAAAACAGTTTTTGAAAAAAATCCTTATCCCAGCGAGTTTCAAATAATGCTATTTTTGCTCTTCTTCTTTTCAGAGGAAAGAAAGACAGCAAATTATTATTATAGCCGAGCTAAAATTTACTGGTTATGGCATTAAATGAAACAGCACTTTATGATGGTTAGTCATAAATTTCAAAAAGAAAGTGTTCATGTGAAAATAAGGAGAAAATGGTGAAAATCAAAAACAAACCAGGAGTAAAAATTCCAGAGTGCATGGAGACGCACTCGATGGTAAATCCAAAAAGCGGAGGAAATTTTTTTGAAAACAAATAGTCAGAATTGCGCATTCCATTGATTTTGAAATTCTATTTGTTTTTTAAAATTTCCTTCGCTTTTGCAATCGAGCGAGTCTCCATGCATATGATATCAAGGAAATGAATGCCAACAATAATCATCCGATTAATTTGAAATGAATGAATGAATGATGCTCAACATCTGCCAACTCGATATTTGATTTTGACTAGCTGGGCATTTGCATAAATTAAGAATCTGCATAATTTGTGAACAAAATTGGAAAATACTAGCTATAATATATATATATATATATATATATATATATATATATATATATATATATATATATATATATATATATATATATAATGAAAGACGAATTTGCTATACTCCAAGTTCCATGGTCTTATTAAGCTTTAACATTTTTTCTTTCACTTAATAGAATTCCGGTACATTTTACAGACTCGTTCCGTTTACATGGAACAATCAATATAATTATGTTAATATCGAATCTTTCCGGTTTATACTCATCAGAAAACCAGAAACTTTCCTAGAAAGAGTGAATCATGACGATGTAATATTGAAAAAAGAATTGTGAAAAAATTAAGAAAGACCTACATCATGTTTTTTTTATAGGTAACGATATATATATATATATATATATATATATATATATATATATATATATATATATATATATATATATATATATATATAGCTACTTTTCATCGTTCACACACTCTGGATTGTCTAATGTCTGTTCCCAAATTGAGTGTTTATTAATAAATGAGCATTATTAATTCCCTTCATTATCATGGCAAATGTTCGGTGGCTAAAAGTAGAATGGGAAGTATTTGATAGGATAATGTATTAATCCCTTTGCATGTAAACATAAACTTGTGCGAAAGAAAAGAGATCATAAATATATCACTGCTACGCCTGCATATCTCTTTGTGTTGATGGCAGTTACTTTGGTTGTCAAGAGAGTTCTAGAAATGCTGTGAGATTGCACTGCTGTAGAAGATGAAATATCAGAATCATTTAAAGGAAGGTTATTTTGACCAAATAAAACTCAACCTTATTTTTAAATTAATAAAACTTCCTCCCAGATCAGTGATAAATGGCTGTTGCGATAACACACAATAATTTATAACAGTTATTAAAAGGAAATGAGGAGTACTAGGAATCTGGGGAAGCTTGTTGTCACTCATACTCCAGGGAACACCACAGGCTATAATCAGTGAGCAATCAATAATTATGAGCTGTGTGAGAACTCCTACTACGTTGATAATAATAATAATAATAATAATAATAATGATAATAATAATAATAGCAGAAACCTAATAAAAGGTATAAATACATGGGCAGTATCATTAGTAAGATACTCTGGACCGTTCATAGAGTGGACCAAAGAAGAACTGAGACAGCTCGATCAGAAGACCAGAAAACTCATGACCATGCACAACGCACTACACCCGACCGATGATGTTGACCTACTTTACATGAAAAGAGGACTGGGACCTTGGAGAGGCCTATGGCTACCTGAATTCTAGTGAAGATGAGCGCCAAGTTGGATACAAGTTTACTAATATAGATGAAAGAATCAACTACCTAATGTACATGGACAACCTGAAACTTTTTACAAGAACAAAAAAGAACTAGAAATGCTGATAAACACAATTAGAATCTTCAACTGGCATATATGTATGGAATTTGGTACAGAAAAGTGTGTACTGCTTGAGATGAGGGCACTAGGTAAACATGACTCCTACAAATATTTGAGAGCTCTGGAGCAGACATCAACAAAACAACAGAAATGAAAGAGAAAACTGGAAAGGAATACCTCAGAAGAAAAAGAAAACTCCTTGAAACTAAACTATATAGTAGAAACGTAATAAAAAGTATAAACACATGGGCAGTGTCAAACTGTTTATAGATTGGACCAGAGAAAAACTGAGGCATCTCGATCAGAAGAGCAGGAAACTTATCATCATGCACAATGCATTACACCCAAAGGATGATGCTGACTAACTCTGCGTGAAAAGCAAAGACAAAGAAAGGGGTCAGGTTTGTAAAAAAGACTGTGTGGATGACACAAAAAAAGAATTTAAGAGAACACCAAATGCAAACTATGTGACAAAGAGACCAAACGATAAACTACATTATTAGTGAATGCAGCAAGTTAGTTAAAAAATAATATAAGAATGGACATGACCAAGTAGGAAAGGCAGTAAACTGGGAACTATGCAAATAATTGCACTTTGAACACCCAGACAAATGGTACAAGCACAAACCAATAGCAGTACTTGAAAACGGAAATCATAATATCGTATGGGACATAAACGCACAAACAGATAAAGCCATTTAAACAAGAAGATCAGATGTCATAATAGTTAACATGAAGGAAAAGTTCTGCCAGATCATAGATTTCGCCATTCCAGCAGACACAGGGTGAACATCAGGAAGACAGAGAAGTGAAGCAAATAAATAGAATTGACCAGAGAGCTGAAAGATGAAAAGAGTCAAGATAACACCAATAATAGTAGGAGCACTAGAAAAAATCCTAAAAAAAAAACTTTGAAAAAAAGAAGAGGAGTGATTGGAATCAGAGAGATGGCAGAATATACGACAGATAACAATAATGAAAACTGCTGAAATATTAATGAAAACCCTTGCATGCAGAGATTAATACACACAAGCTTTAAAAACTAATCGACCATGTAGAAACTGCAACAGAAGTAAAACAAAGCGATCGAGGAACATCACATGGAATCAAGAAAACTGAAACCATACAGGGTGGAACGATAAAATTCTCTCCCTAGAAAAGACAATATGATTCCCTTTCCATTTGATGAAAAACGGTTTTCTTGTCTTGTTGCAGACCATCTACTAATTGGTCACTTGTGTACAAATCCCAAGAGTGATAGGAGCTTTCTATCCTGTCTGAAAGTAACACGATGTTAAACGAGCAAGATCCGAGATGCACCACCATATATTCATGCTCTCTACCAATCCAAGTTATGACAACAGGACCATTTCCGGCACTTCTAAAATGCAAATCCGGATGGTTCAACATTTGAGGGTACAGCTTAACGCATCGGACAACCCAGGTTATGGTCTTTGGTGTGATTTCAAGTGAGGGCCACATCATGCGACCTCACATCTTCAAAGTCGGCTTGAAAGTCAACACCAAAGTGTACTTGGATGTGCGAAAGAGTTTGGTGATCCCCTGGAGCAATCAGGTGGCTGCTGACAGACCCTGGGTGTGGCAGCAGAACTCGGTACCAGCCTACAAGTCCAAAGAGACCCAAGCTTGGCTTTAGAAGGTGCTAAGACTTTGTACCCTTTTCTCACTTGGCCCTTCCTTCCCTGACCTGAACCCGCTGGACTATTGTGTTTGGTCATATGTTGAGAACATCACCAATATGACCTCCCACAACACCAAAGCCAGCCTGATCGCCACCATCCACCGAATATTCACAGAGTATTCGCTGAGCTCCCACTGGTACTTGTGGAAAAGGTATGCTCCCAATATCGGACCCGTATTGAGGCAGTGATTAAGACTGAAGACAACTACATTGAATAAATGTTAGCTCTACTACATAATCAAGTTACATGAGTTGATTTTTTTCAATAAAAGTTTTAAAATAAATTTGTAGTGTTGTTTTCTTTAGGGTGACAATTTTATCGTTCCACCTTGTATAAGTGTAACTTGGCCCCACTCCAAGAAAAAAAAAAAAGCAGTATTGTAGTTTCAGCATCAACTGTCACAACACCAAATAGTCAAGAATGATCAGGAGAATGGAAAGACCGAGGAAAGGAAGCACTAACCAAACCTCCACTGGATGAGTGTGAAGAGGATTGGGACTTTGGGGAAGCTTATTGCCACCCAAATTCCAGTGATGACCAATGATCATTGCCAACAAGAAGTTAATGGCAAGCAGCTATTGCGATAATGCAAAGGTTATAGGAGGAGGTGGAGAGTACTGGAAATCTGGAGAGACTTGTTGCCATCCAGACTCAAAGGAACACCACCGGTTGTTATCAGTGAGTAATCTCTAATGATGATTTGTATGAGAACTCCTAGTGAGTAATAACTATAATAATAGGTGAAACTTGACAGAGAACTGAAAGGAATATGGAACATGAAGAAAATTAATATAATAACAATAATTATAGGAGCACTGGGAACAGTCTCAAAGAACTTGGAAAAGACTTGGAGAAATCAAAATGAAGGCAAAGACTTAGACTGTACAACAGATGGTAATGCTGAAAATAGCTGAAATTTTAAGGAAAATCCTTGAATGTGGGAACTAATCCACATGAGCTATAAACGCTAACTGGCCACATGGAAACTGTAACAGGAGTAAAACAAAAAGATAGAAGAACACCACATGAGACCAAGAAAACTGAAACCACAAAATTGTTAGTTAACAAAAAAAAAATCGTGGTGTTGGCATTAACTGGCACCACATGAAATAGTGAAGGGTCAAGGAGGATAGAAAGACCTAGGAGGGAAAACACTGACCAAATATCCACTGGATGAGTGCGAAGAGGACTGAAACCCTGGAGAGACATATTGCCACCCAAATTCCATTGAAGACCAATGGTCAACGGCTGTTGCAATAATGCAAATTCATTTGCAAAGGTTATCAAAAGAGGTGGAAAGTACTGGAAATATGGGAAAACTTGTTACCCAGACTCCAGGAAAGATCACTGGTTGTTGTCAGTGAGTAATCTCTGATGATGACCTATTTGAGAATTCCTTATGAGGTAATTATTATTATTACTAATTAATAATAATAATAATAATAATAATAATGATAATGATAATAATAATAATAATGATAATAATAATAATAATAATAATAAATAATAAATAATAATAATAATAATAATAATAATAATAATAAATAGTAATAATAAAAAATAATAATAATAATAATAATAATAATAATAATAATAATAATAATAATAATAGCAAGGAAACCCTCAAGACGACCCTACGAAAAATAGCAAACTTGAGAGCACCAGGTCACAACGGAATACATGCCTATCGGTTTAAACAATTCACAAACTACATAAAATACTAATTCGGAACCTGAAAAGATGTATCCAAGAAGCACACGTACCAAAATGGATGACCAAAAGTATTTCCACTTTAGTGCAAAAAAACTCAGCAAAAGGAACCATCCCCAGCAATTACACGCCTATTACATGTTTACCTAAAATGTGGAAAATACTTACAACACAACTGAGGGAATAAATTTATCATTCCCTTCATAATTACGGACTACTTCCCGAGGAATAGAAAGGATACCAAAAAGGAAAAAGAGGAACATATGACCTGTTATACATAGACCAAATGATCTTGAAGGAGGTAAAAAGTAGAAAACAAACAAACTTGGCCGTGGTATGGATTGACTACAAGAAAACGTATGATAGAATCTCGCAAGCATGGATAATTGAATACCTGAGAATGTACAAAATACCAAGCAAGATGATCAGTTTAATAGAAAATGCAATGAAAACAGAGACTTGAATGACAACTGATGGACAATACATAACAGAGATTAAAATACAAAGAGGCATGTCAGGGTTTGTGTTCCTTGATAGAAGCGCTGGTTGAGTTTGAATTAAATAAAATACGTATTAGATACGTTTGAAGCCAAAACAACGCATTATTACAAAATAAACGTATATTTATTTTGTTTAAAATTTATATTGAAATTTATAAATATATTTCGAAGATACACTTTATCATCAGTATGCGTTTCTTTTTTTTTTTTTTTTTTGCCATGTTGTTGTTGGAGCATAGAATAAAAAAATAAAAAGAAAGACATACTGATGATGAAGTGTATCTTGGAAATATATTTATAAATTACAATATAAATTTTAAACAAAATAAATATGTTTATTTTGTAATAATGCGTTGTTTTGACTTCAAACGTATCTAATACACATTTATTTTATACAAAGAGGTATCTTCCAAAGTGGTTCCCTATCACCACTACTGTTCATCATAGCCATGATGCCCCTTAACAACATACCAAGAAAATGCTAAGCCGGATACAAGTTCACTGAAATGAAAGAATGAACCACCTAATACCCATGGATGACCTGAAGTTGTTTGTAAATAATAAGAAGGAATTAGAGACACTAATAAACACAACCAGAATCTTCAGTCAGGATATCCGAATAGAATTCAACATGGAGAAGTGTGCACTGCTGATCATGAGAAGGGGAAAACAGGAAGCAACGCAAGGTATGATACTACCTAACCAAACGAAGATGAAGGTACTAGGTGAACATGCTAGCTACAAATATGTAAGCATTCTGGAAGCAGACACCATCAAAAGAACAGAAATGAAAGAGAAAATTGGAAAGGAATATCTCAAAAGAACAAAATAACTCCTCAAAGCTAAACTATATAGTAGAAACCTAATTAAAAGTATGAACACATACATGGGCAGTTTCACTAGTAAGATACTCTAGACCATTTATAAGTTGGACCAAAGAAAAACTGAGGCATCTCGATCAGAAGACCAGGAAACTTATGACTATGTACAATGCATTACATCCAAAATATGATACCGACCAACTCTATGTGAAAAGAAAAGACGGAAGAAGAGGGCTGGCGTGTATAGAAGACTGCATAAATGACACAAGAGAAGAATTAGAAAAGTACATAATGCAGAACACAAAGAATAATTACGGAAGCAAAAGACGCTGAGACAACAAACAAGACAGAAACAGTAGAAATAAGAGTTAAGACGAGAAAAGAAAAATGGGAAGAGAAACAATTACATGGACGATTCATAAGGATGATAAAAGATGAGACTAACGAAAACACTTGGACATGGCTACAAAAAGGAAACCTAAACAGACAAACTAAATCCCTAATAACAGTCACACAAGATAAGGCGTAGAACCAACCACATCAAAGCAAGGATCGACAAGGCAAGAAAACAGAAAATGCAGACTCTGTTGACAAAGAAACGAAACAATAAACTACATAATAGCAAATGCAGCAAACTAGGCCAAAAAGAAGATAAGAATAGACACGATTAAGTAGGAAAGGCAATAAACTGGGACTTATAGAGACAACTGAATCTTGAACTCACAGACAAATGTCATACTAGTTAACAAGAAGGAAAAGACCTGCCAGATTGTAGATTTTGCAGTTCCAGCAGACCTTGATCTTCACAGAGTGAAGATCAAGGAGATGGAGAAGCGGAGAAAATACACCGAACTGACCAGAGAACTTAAAGGAATATGGAAGATGAAAAAAGTCAAGATAACATCACTAATAGTAGGAGCGCTAGGAACAATACCGAGAAACTTTGAATAGAGAATGGGAGAGATTGGAATTAGAGGAATGGCGGATAAGATACAACGGATAACAATAATGAAAACTGCTGAAATATTAAGGAAAACCCTTGAATGTGGAGACTAATACACATGAGCTACAGGCACAAACTGGACATACAGAAAATAAAACATCACATGGAATCATGAAAACTGGAACTGTATATTTGTAAGTTAACTTTTAGTTAATTTGTGTGTGTGTGTGTGTGTGTGTGTGTGTGTGTGTGTGTCCAAAAACTGATGCCACACCAAAATAAGTGAAGCGGGTCAAGGAGGATGGAAAGCACTAGTCAGACCTCCGCTGGATAAGTTCAAAGAGGATGGGACCCAGGAGAGACTTTTTGCCACCCAAAGTGAAGCTTAATGGTCGCCACCAACGAGACATCAATGGTAAGCAGCTATTGCGATAATGCAAATTCATCTGTAATGGTTATCGAAAGAGGTGGAGAGTAGTGGAAATCTGGGAAGACTTGTTGTCACTCAGACTCCAAAGAACGCCACAAGTTATTCTCAGAGAAATCTTTGATGATGGCCTGTGTGACTACTCCTAGTGAGTAAATTATAGTAATAATGCTTATTGTTTATGACTTAATTAGTTCTAGGAATTTCATTGAAATTGGATAATTCCTTGACCTTTTCTGATAAAAATGTTCGTATTTCAAATTAATAGTCCTTACTTGAAATTGAAAGTATCTATGAGGCAATAATTTTTGTTTTAAATGTCGTTTTTCAATTACGTGATTACTTAAACGACAGCGCGAGTGCGCGTGTCTCTACTGCTGATTGTTGGGTATAAAAGCTCTGCAGGGGAATTCGCACGACACAAACGCTCTCAATTCAGAAGCAAAACCCGCAAATTCTTCGCCAAGGTAAGAGAGAGAGAGAGAGAGAGAGAGAGAGAGAGAGAGAGAGAGAGAGAGAGAGAGAGAGAGAGAGAGAGAGCACACTTTTTCTTTAAACTTAAATCGATAAATATTTTATTTAACTGCGTTATAATCCAAACTAGCTGTAATACTCGGTGTTGCCCAGGAGTCATTTTTAAAAAAATTTTATTCTTTAACTATGCCATATTTTTAAAAATTTTTTCTTTCTAAATTTTATTTCTTCAAATTGGATTTTAAAAACTAAATTAAATTATTATGGCATCATTAAATTATTAATTGAGCCAAATTATTATAAAACTCTTATGGATTTAAAGTTACTACCGCTTAAACTATTGTACATAAATTGCTTCTAAAACTTCCAATCTTTTGATACTTGAGGGCGCGTTATTTTAAAGCAAAAAATGACACACCCTGTTCGGCAGTTTAAATGCCTTCAAATCCCGTTCAAATTTAAAAGGGTCACAAAATGATTCATTCAAAAGATGAACTGGTGTGGAAATTCGTCTGCAAAATCTCCGTACTGATTAACTTACGAAGACACCGAAAAGCATTGTGGTGGATTTAATTGCGTAATTAAAATATTTTGAATAGGATTTCTAAAAATTATTTTTAGTCTTTAACATTATTGCATTTTTTATTTCAGTAAGTAATCGACTATATGTTTTTTTTTTTTTTTTTTGTAAAATATACTTTTTTCCAATTGTATTTCGTTCTTAGTGTACCAGTGGTACCACTGTAACTGTACCAATCTTTTTTGTTTAGAAACTCAATGCATGTTAAATATAATACACACACACACACACACACACACACACACACACACACACACACACACACACACACACACACATATATATATATCATAATGTGTCAGTTACGTAGATGCGAAAAACATGCATACATACGAGAAGTGGTCACGAAATTTTGATAATATGAAGAAGAGAAGCATTTTAAACTGGGCCAGCTTTAAAAACAAATTGTCGATGGAGCAATGGAGCATCAATCGTTCGCATTTTGCTTGCGTAAACGAAAAATAAAATAAAATGTAGAAAAATAATTTATTCCTGGGCGTAACCGCTTTTATGTAGAAAGTCAATGTTTATGTCATTTTTCCGAAAATACTTCTTTGCCCCTTTGGATTGGAGTAAAATGTAGTATCTGTTCTCATAACGCACTTGCACTTCATCTTTCCTATCTTCGGTCAGTGAAGGAGAAATTCTTCTAAAGTGACATAATTTGGGGTCCCAAACCAGAGTTTCCCCTTTTTTTTTCTTTTTTGTGGAACTGGATTTTTCTTTACATAAGGAATTTACCTTGTGCCACTGCCTGTCCCACTTTGCCCTTGTGAGAAGGCAAGTAAATATTATTCATC